>NC_138579.1:33087287-33434787 GCF_964289735.1 Phaethon aethereus | reverse complement strand
TGTCAACAAATTTATACCTTCCTTACTATGAGTGAAGAATGACACCCAAGATAAACGTTCAAAATTTCTACATATTTTTTGTAGCTTTTTTTTAATGTACATTTTTAAAGTGTGTCTCAGAGTTTTAATGTACCATCTGTTTCATGATATTGAATTAGTATAATGTTTTATCTTACAAAAATACATTTTAGTAGCCTGCTGATATCCGTTCATCCAGATTTTCTGGAGCATGTACGTAGAGGTAACGCTTTTCAATTTGTCAATCCTTTCACCAAAATGCTATCTAAAATCTCAGCAACAAGTCAATACAAAATACAATTAAAATTTTATTAGCAACATTGTCATGTTACTGCCCTAATATAAAGTCAAGCTTATATCATAAGTCAAGCTAATTACAAAGAAAAATGCATGCCCTATAAATAAGTTTTTTTTAGTCTTACCCATTTTAGACATTTCCCGTTGTTATGACAGCACAAAAATCAAATCTCTGAAAATCCAGTATACTATAAACATTTATATTTTCCACTTATACAATATGTACATTAAAAATTGTAACAAATCATATTGTATTTTGCACTAATTCGTTTTACAGCGTATATGGCATTTTTAACTTCTTTAAAATTTCAAGTTTACTGACATCAAAACGAAAGATGTTCTATGGAATAAATAAAAAATTATTACATCCTGATTTATTCTAAAGGTAATATAAAAGGATGGTATTGAAAAAAACATTTAGCCCACCCATATACTAAATAATCCTATAAAAACACAAACATCTCAATATGCATATATACATATATACATATTTGTGTATATACACACACATTGAAGTGTCCTTTATATATAAACAAACTTATTTTTAAGTCAGGACTCCTCATAGTCATTTTAAAATGTAGTTCAAACTATCTAATGATTTTGAGGTGTCTTTTATTTTTAGTTTTCCTGTTAGAAAAAGAAGGAAAACATTCTTAGATTTGATTTGGTATTTGGGATCTATATACAAAATGTATTAACTAATTACTAAATGTAATTGCTAAACTATATTTATTATTGCTAACCTTTTTATCTAGACTTGCTAAAACTGCTAAAACTAATTGCTAAATATATGTTCAGATTTTTGTTAAATATATATATTTAAGAGGGGTTTGTTTGTTTGGTTTGGTTTGTTGTGTTTTTTTAAAAATTATCGCTCAAAAAATGCGAAGTTGTATAAAATAGAATCACCTGGAAAAACTCAATAGAACTGCAAATCTTCTATTGCATGGCATAGTTTTCATGACTATGGTTTTGTATCACATATTAGAGAAAACATTTACCTGACTCAACTGACTTAGGACATATTAACAGCTTCTTTGGGAGATTTTGACAATTGTGATTTGCCAGATCCTGCTTGGTTTCATAACCAATGTGCACAATTGTGATCAACCTAGGCATAAGCGCTTATGTAAATCTAAGAGAAGAACCTAAGAACATAAGAAGGTATGAAAACATGCTCTCATAACGATATATGTGATTGCAGAAGTAACCAGAATATTTAATTTAAGGGCACATGTAGCACATGTAATATCATAGCTACATATGCAACATATGAAAATCCAGGTTACTGTAATATGGCTAGGATTACTCTTAAGGATTGGTGTAATAAAATAATAGTTTAATACAGCCACAAAATTAAGCAGGAAACGTTCTGTGTGCAAAAAGAAAGATTTTCTCAATAAGGAACTACTACTTTTATCACTTGTGATCAGGAAAGTTCATTTGGCTCACCACTAACAGCTCTTGTTGTTCGACAAAATTATCTGTCTAGTCAGAGGAAAGATAAAGAATGATCGCCTCCTCCATACCCATCCACTCCCACCTTGTCCAGGAATTTTCTGTACTTAGTCATACAAACAACATACAATTTATGATGCATTCTGGAAAATCTTGGATTTGAAAGATTAATATGCTATATGTTTGTCTGCTTCTGAGATAAATAAAAATAACCTTTTCTAAAGATCTATTTTAGAAACATCAGATTGTGTGTTTTAACTGACAACTCTCTTAAATTGTTTTAGTATAGGAGTATATCACTAATATCCTTTCACATACAAACCCTGCCAGAGTGAATATTTCACCTATTAACATATAGGACATGTCTTAAAAATATACACGTATTTAAAAATTATGATAATATGCTCAATTTATTTCATACTGTCAAAGTAAACATTATTTTCCAATCAAAATTCAGTTTTAACAGAACATAAATACATCCGTATGCATCTTGCTTAAAAGGTAAGTAAAATCCTGCTCTTTCTGAAATGAATGGCAATATTTGCATTACTTTGAGATATTCAATTGCAACATCCCTGTACCTGTGACAATTGATTGAAAATGTTATTTAAAAATAGAGATAATTACTTTAAAAGGCAAAACATATTTAGGATTTTTTTTTTTATTTAGGTCCTATTAATCTTGCTACCAATTTGTAATTCTCCATCTGTTTCCTGCATTCACTTGATTTTCTCTGGTTTATGTATCAACTCTTTAGGGCAAACATTCATTGTGTTGTACACTAATACATACCTAACATTAGCCCACAGCCCTCCAAGTGCCAGTCCAAATAATATAATGCAGATATGAAATATGTATTTTTTTTTTCTTTTCTGTTGAAGCCTAAAATCCATAAAGTGTCCTGGTTTCAGCCAGGATAGAGTTAATTTTCTTCACAGAAGCTAGCGTGAGGCTGTGTTTTGGATTTGGGATGAGAAAATGTTGATAATGTGCTGATGTTTTGGGTTGTTGCTGAGCAGTCAAGGACAGTCCAGCTTCTGGTGCTGGGCTGCCAGCGAGCAGGCTGGGGGTGCCCGGGGAGCTGGGAGGGGACACAGCCAGGACAGCTGACCCAGGCTGGCCAAAGGGATATTCCATACCATATGACATCATGCTCAGTGTATAAAGCTGGGATGAAGAAGGAGGAAGGGGTGGAGGAACGTTCGGAGTGATGGTGTTTGTCTTCCCAAGAAGCCATTAAGCGTGATGGAGCCCTGCTTCCCTGGAGATGGCTGAACACCTGCCTGCCCATGGGGAGTGGTGAACGGATTCCATGTTCTGCTCTGCTTGTGTGCGCGGCTTTTGCTTTACCTATTGAACTGTCTTTATCTCAACCCATGAGTTTCCTCACTTTTACTCTTCCAATTCTCTCCCCCGTCCCACCGTGGGGGAGTGAGCGAGCAGCTGCGTGGGGCTTAGTTGCCGGCCAGGGCTAAACCATGACAAAGGTCACTAAGTTACAAGGTATAAAATGATACAAAAAATGTCTTGGTCTCAACTCCTGCTATACAAACAGAAACAGAAAAAGCAAAGATTATCAATCTGTTTTTGTTACCTGCACCACCGCTATTTTTTAAAGTACTTCCTGTCTGTCAGGGAAATTGGACAGTGCTCTTCCCTTTTACAGATAAGAAGTTCAGAAAGTGATTTGGATACAGAAGTGAAAAACCTAACTAATATCCCAAAGAAGTGCTCTGAGCTATCCAATAAAGGTATCTCTGACTATGCAGGAAGGTTAGGTTTCCAGGTTTATGTGTATGCTCCTGGTTATATTGAAATCTGTGCTGCACAAAGGAGAGTGAATAACTAAAGCAATTATGAACATAAGCTTAAAATACATACGCAATTTCATTTTTTTCAAATGCTAGATGAAGAAACAAATGGAAGGAACTCAACCTTTATTTTATGCCAAACAGATTTTATAAAAAAAAATAAAGGATTTCAAATATGACATTTGCTTACTCACAAAGCAAATTAATTACTTCCATAGACATCACTCTCATCCTATTTGCGTTAGCATAAGCAAATTCAAAATCAGGTTCAATGAGTATACTTCTCCCCTGAAAAGGAATCAAACTCTAACAAAAGAAACAAAGTAATTTCACTGTGTATGTTTTCACTAATATATTATTATGTCTTTAAAAGCCTTGATAAAGGTGCAACAGTCCAAGAAACTGTGGTGCTTGAGAGGCTCAAACCAGAGAGCAGTTTGTTGCCCTCAGTTCCCAACGAAGTCTCATAAGAGATTTGATTAAACTCTTGCATGCTGCAAAATCCTAGACTCCTAACTTCTGTACCAGCTAATTCCCTAATCCTTCTCCACTTACTGACAACCCACTTGCATAACCCCATGCTGCACTCACTTATCACGTCAGCATCACCTAAAAGTCCTCTGGTTTACCAAAGTGAAAGTCCTGGCTCAGTTCTGGGAGCTGAACAGCATCTACTGTGGAATGCCAGATGTTCAGTGATTATGCTACGCCACTTCTCATCCCCTCCCTTATGCTGCAAGGAGATAACCTGCCCTGAGCAGCTATGAGCATATATCAACACACACAAAACATCTTCATGGGAAGCAGAACCATGACCAAACCTGCACTGGTACCCACACTAACGCTTCATGTCCTGTCTCCCCAATCCTCATTCCCGCTCCTCTCATGTGAACACCTCCAACTACCTGTGGCAAGGTTCCCAATCCTTTCACTTTTCTATTACCTTATTTCCTTGCTGCCCTTCTCTCTGATGGTATGTGCTGTGGTTATATTCTCACTTCTCAGAGTCTTTGGAGGTGGGGAGATGGCAACCACAAACCAGCACCTTATGTGCCACCCAGCTAATACAACGTATTTACCTGGCAAACGTCATGGAAGGATGAAATACATGCTGATTGGTTAGGTAACAAGAATTAGCACTTGATGTGGCTGTTGTGCCAATTAGAGTAACCGTATGCAAGGCCAAAAAACATGTCTTTAAGTTTAAAGCTTCACATGGTGGCATGAAACATGCCTACACTGAATTACACCAGAAAAGAAGTTGTCTGTCTGATTATACAAAACAGCATCAAAACTTGGAAAAAACAAAACACACAATTTGACAGTAGAAGCCTTTAATTGCATCAACCTCTGCTTATTCCACCTCATAGAATTGTTTCTGAAGAGACTGCACAAAGATTAAGAAAGCAAGGAGCTTTTTTATCTGTTATTCAGCTTTCCTTTTTCCTCTTTTATTTTCATGAGTTTAATTATAACTCATGCCATGAATCTTCTGTAATAATTGTTCTTTTTTCCTACTATTAAATCTCTCAACTACTTGTATAACGTTATCTTCTTTTAACAGAGAAACACCTTTACTAAAAAGGTTCCTTCTAATCTGACAAATTCATCCTAATCTGGCACAATTTTATATTTTAGTCTCTCTAAAGCAAATAATTGTTATTCCCTTAAAACTGCATTTAAATTATTATCTTCCATTTTATCTCTTTTTCAGTCTTCATTGCTCATCAATTACTTTAAACTCTTTAAAACTCCATCTGGGCTCTGGATTCTATGACTATGAAAATTTCATGCTATTTTGGCTGCTCATTTGACTATAGGCTTGGAGGTGATGAGAGGGTATTCTGAAAGCACAAGTTCCTGTAGAGAGCAGTCAATGAAGAGTATTATTTCTGCGTGTGCCAGGACAAACACACTGCTAGAGTAGGCTTGTATTGATGTGAGTAGTCCCACGCCATCCATCCTAAAACTGAAGTGGCAGTATGGTGAAAATCTGTGAGAAAAATCAGGGTCAACAAAAGATGTGATAGAAGTCTTCTGGAATCAAGCAGAAAGACAACGAAGTGCATTACAGGCCAGATGATGCCTGCATATACTTAGAATTTACAGCCATGCCCCATTCTATCAGGCAGCTCTTGGAAAGTCCCTGGCTACATACACAATGTCAACCACAAGGTTCAAGGCAGAACAAGCTACCAAAAGGTCATGAGTCATTCTATGTGTACAGCAGGCAGAAATACTAGGCTCGTCTGGACAGGCGTCTGTTCACGTCAGACTCTGGCTCAGCCTCCGACAGTAGGCTTACACAGCAATCTACTGACTGTACATACATACCCTCTAGGGTTAGTGGAATGTCTCTCAGTGACTTCAATAGCTCTGGACTGTGTTCCATATGTACATATGGTGAAATATGAACTTACTTTTTCAGAGGTGTCGTGCACTGAACAAATTCCTAGTTGCTCAGTCCAAGAGTATAGATTTTCTTTTTCGAGAAAACACTTAGAAGGAATAGAGACATCTTTCTAATGGTCTGTTTGGTATTTATTTGCAAAAATAAGCAAATATCCATAAAAAGAGAAGCAGTTCTTTGCATTAGCTAGATGATAACGTAAATAAACCTAGACCGTAATAATGTTAATAATGTAAATAAACCTAGATCATAAATTAGTGTTGATCTTCCCTGATTATGTTTGAAGTCTGTAAATGCCATTCCAATTCAAATTCTCTCTTTCTATAAAAGGATATCTAGACTGGAAATATTCTGTGTACAAGTGCAATTGGGTTATAGGAAACGATTAGCTGCTACTTTGTTCCTCAACATAATGCACATCTTTTTTTTTCTAGTCACGTCTGTGTTCCTGAGATTTTCTTCTCATCACAAGCACCATGTATACTTGTAGTATTTACTTCATATACTGTATCACCAATTATTGCAAGATGAATGTAATTTTGCTATTTCTCTATGTTGCTTCTTTGTGTTTTTTCTGCCCTCATAACTACTGTTTGTTTCAAGTCAATTCAAAGTTAAACTAACCCACTGAAAAAAGATAATAATGAAAGTAAGAGGTCTTTCTCAAGTTAAAATCATAATAGATTATTAAAAATTATTAAATTAAAATGTCAGTGCAAACAGATATTCTAAAACATTTATTTGAATCTGCCAGTACATTGCAGCAGGAGTTTGGGCTGATTCCCACTCTACTGTTTATCACAAGTGTTTATTTTGTTCCAGTTCTCAAACCTCCCCTCAGCTGAAGCTGCATTTCTCAAGGGCATTCTTTTATTTTAGCCCTAAAAACTATCGTGCAATAGAAACTTAACTTCAGCTCAAATACTCGGGAATAATTTACATCTGAAATCACGAGGCTTAGAACCTTGGAACCAAGCTGGAGAAAGATTTACTAAGGGAAAGAATAGGTCAGGGGTTTTTGCACAAATTGCTGCTTTGGCTTAAATTTCGACCATTTTTCAGTTAGTATTTTATATTAAACCTTGACTCTTTGGGGGACTGAAAAAAGTAGCTCCCACTTCTTTTAGTTACTACCTAATTATGCTTCTTCACACTTTGAAGTAAGAACATTAAGATTTTTCTTTCATGCTTTTAACTAAAGATGTAATTTGGAATGCAAACTTCTCACAGCAAGGAATTAACAAATCATGTATAAAACAAACTAACAAAAAAATTCTCTGGTCTCTGCTTTAGTTGTCATTCTGTCACCAGCGTGTGAGTAGGCTCTAATTCATAACTAGAAAGGCTTCTTCTCTCAAAAGCAGTTTTTACTAAATGGGTGTACATGCAAGTTGTGTAGGGGGAGAGAATAATGACTAAAATGATGTTGGTTATACAGGTGGTTGTTTTATGAGATTATCTAGTTCTGAACAAAGTATTATTAAAAATTTACACACACATATGCACATACAGAAACGAAATTCCTCATGAAAACATGATTCAAAAGAGTGGGAATGGAAGAAACCAAATCCTCCATGAATTCTCATGGTTTTGGTACATAGTTTTAATAACATAGAGAAGAAACTTAACTTTTCTAATTTTTTTAAGTGTAGCATAAAAACAACATTCCATATTTGATGCATTAATGTTTCATGACTTTCAAATTACATTTGCAGAGAAGTGTAATGCATTTTGAATAGCTTCATTTATACTTTTCTTTTTTTATAATTAAAAAAAGAAAAAATGAGCTGGTTACACACTGAATTATACAAGAGCAAAAAATCATAGATTTTTCACTCAATTGCAGAGTATGTAGTTTACATAAAAAATTAGACATTTATATTGACTGCACCATTGTTTAGATGAAACATCTTTGAAGAAGACAGAAAGCAGGAATACTAACTGCTCTGGCCAATAAAGTCTGAATTACATTTTCAGTGACAGTAGAACATTAACCCTATTCTCTAGCTAAATTCACAATAGTTCCCCTTCCCCCTATTGTAAAATCTTCTTTTTTTCTTTTCCTCATCTAATTTGTTGCGTGGTGTTCTACAAATACCTGCCAACATTCCAGAGAGTCAACAGATGGGTTTCACAAAAGCATGAATGTTTACAGTACTACTGAGTATAGTAATTTGGGATGCTTCTGACTGAGACATGATATAATTATAATGCAATTTCATTATTAGAATTGCTGAAAAGACACTTCTCAATACAAAATAATCTACAAAAAAGTAGATGATGTCAATTATTTTAAAAACAAATATGCCTCACTGATGGTATCAAGAAAACTCCCACTGCTTTGCATTAGACAGGTTCTAACTTATAAACGCATATAACCCACTCCAGATTCCAAAGTGATCTTCCTGATAGTAATTGGGGCCAAGGTGGTGTATCCCTTTTTTTTGGTCATTTCCCAGTCACAAAAACTATAGATGTTACTTTGGTTCCTCATGGCTATTAACTCAATGTCCAAATAATCAATGCACTGGTTGCTTTCTTGAAAAATCTTCAGACAAAAGAAGGTAAGTACATAAATGACTGAGACATTTCTGCACTTCTCAAGCGAATCCTTAAAAGGCTGCATCCATTAGCTTCACATGTACTCCCCAATAACAGATCAGCCACAAATTAGTACTGAATGATACGCTATATTTTAACTAGAAATCTTATAGTTGATGAAAGCAATTACTGGGAGAAATTCTATGGCTGAAACATACAGTGGATCTGATAAAATGTTAATAGCAAACCTTGGAGTTATGTTTGATGGCCTATAAGCACAGACACTTAGGAAGCCATCTTCCATTGCCTTCAAGGAGACTGAGGCTTCAATTTGGGTTTTTTTTATGGCTGTGGACCTGCAAGCCCAATAGAAGCCTGGGAGTGTTCTTAAATATGCCTTTGACTGGAGTAGAAATTTGCAAGACTAATAAGCAATGTTAACATTGCAGAACCTCACAGCTACTCAGCAGTGCCCAATTTACAGCATAAACTTTGATAACTGTGGCTAAAATACACAATGACTTGCTTCTAAAACAAATCAATGCAGAAAAAGATATGGTGTAGTTATGACACTTAAATTCAGAGGAAAGGATAGCCCAAAGAAATGTGCAAAGGGACTTGCCATTACTGTGTCAATGACACTTATCACTGAAGCTGACTAGAACCTGAAAGCACAGAAAAGCTTAAAACAGGATATTAGAAATACATTGAGATATTCATTCTCTGACATTGCTGGCCAAATTACAGCATTATTTTAACAGCATACTAAACTTCATCCATATTAATTTAGGATTTTAAATCCAAATTTAAAATGAAAATCACATTTCAGCATTCCAGGTAAGAATGCTCAAAACCAATCTCTGAAAGTTACATTTTAAAATGAACCTATCTATCTATAGGACTGATAGGACAAAAGGACACTAGCACTTCTCATTTGTTTTCAGATTATCTTTGCCACAGTTGATTTCTACAAGATATATAGCACATTTATTAAGCATTCGGTTGGCAATTCAGAACAAAATTCAAGTTCTCAACTCCATACCATCTGAAGGAGGCCACTGTTTTCAAAGCTGTGGAAGTAAGATGATCCAGCAGAACCATTTCAGTTCTATGTTATGGAGAAGAAGGATTTGTAAGGACAATTAAAAAAAGTCACTCTCCTCCTTGCTTAAAGCTCCTTGAGATCTTTTTGTGGGAAGGCAAAAGAGGAACAGTTTGATGATCAGCGGTAGGTGCTTTACCTATCAACAGTTTTGTGATTTCCAAAGGAAGAGGGTAAAGTGTTCAGGACATATAATAGTTGTTAGTCCCTTTTTTAAAACACACTGTCCATTTCCATATTTTAATATTATCATGTAATAATTATTTAACAATAATTTAATTATTATTGTGTAATGACATTTTAATATTTTAGTATTACTATTCCATAACATGCTCACAAATATCCATCAATTTTGCTATAACAGTTATCATATTCTGATTATTTCAAAATTGAAGTTTTAAGAGAGAAGCTGTGGGACTGAAAAACTGGTAGAGATTGAAAGAAGGAGGTAAAAGAAAGTGTAACTAGTTTTTACCTATAATCTGAAACATCTTATTATTCTGAAATGAGAAATGAGGCAGACTCCAAGAGTATAAAAGACATTACAGAAACAATACAGTAAAGATCATAAGGGTGTATCAAATTTCTATTTCAAAAGAACTATGGCAATATAAAAGCACCCTTCAACATTTACTAACAGTTCTCATGTAGAAATACAGCACTTTTTAAATCATTTTATTTATTAGATATAGTGATAAATTCTGCTAAATGCACTTTGGTTTTGATTGATGGCTAATAGTAAACATTTAGATTTTAATCGCTTTAGTTCATCACAGCTACTAAAAGACTTTAGAACCATGCACCAGTTGCTTTTTTGGAGCCTTGCTTGGACCTTGTACACATAGGGATAAAATATCATTCTTGCTAAGATTTAACAGTAGGTATAAGTATATAGATATATATAAGTATATAGCCATTCATCAGTTGTTTCCCTAATAACAATTAAAAAATCCTACACCTTCATGATTCTTTTTAACACTGAAGAGTTACCTCAATTCAACTTTCAACTGACCAACAACAATTATTTCTTTAAGAGAGAGGACACTTGTAGGAATTTACTAAGTAAGGCTGTTTTGATAGTAACTGCTTAGAAGTGGTGAAATGGAATCCCGTATACTAGGAAGACAGTCTCTGTGATAAAAAATACAGCCCAGGATGGGATGGATGGAGATGGAGGAGGGTAATTAGTGAGGAACAGATTAGAGAGACAAGTGAATATACTCCAGATGCAATACACCACACCACCACTGCTGGAAAAGCATGTGGCAAAGGTAAAGCTTCAGCCATTCAGTGCTGTTAAAATACCAAACAAGAGTTTGGTATCACTGATCCACCTCAGCCGCATCAGCATTGTATTGGACACCACATTAGATTTACATGTTGTTTAGAAAAAGAAGGGTTATATATGATTTTTTGTACCTAAAACTTCTATTATCTATCAAGCATTTCAGTTTCTGCCCTGCACAATAAAAAAATCCTATATAATTACACTTGCACATCCTTCAGCATTTGTCTAAGGTCACTTTTCCTTTATTGCACTCAGATAATACAAGTATTTTTTACTCATTAAATATAGAGGATATTAGTATCTCTGTATTAGTATCTATAATATGGTAGGTAAAAATTTAGACACAGATGACTCATGAAACAACACACACTTCTATCGATGAGCACTGGTCAGTGGAAGGCCTCAGTACATGAAGTGGTTCACTGGCATGGAAAACTACTACTGGTATAGTGTTTGATATCTAGAACTGTATTCTCAATTAAGCTGGACATTTGTTTCAAAAGAACTGAACTTATGGACAGGAGGAGACAGCTAGTAATGGAAAAAATGCACTTTCCTTTCCAGGACTTCTCAGCACTCCAGAAATATTATTTTCTATGAAACAGGAAATTAAAGATAATTTTTAAAAATGCATACCTGATGTTAGACTCCTAGATGCTTATTTAGGCATCTTAATCCAAAAAGCATACCTGCATGTTTGGCAAACCCAATAGCCAAAGCATTTATTTAGAGGATTTAAAAAATCCTAAATTCAAGCACTCATTTAAAAAACTCCTAGCGATGATATCCTTAGCCAATTTTGAATTATGGCTGCCTGCCCATGCCCTTTTTCTTGAACGTGTCCTTAATAATCTTGTAATGAAGAATTTGTGAGTCACTAAGCAAGGATATAATCACTCTGTGTAAAAACTTACTCCTTAAAGTCCACGATGTAAACTATTCTAACATGAGAAAGAAAAGTA
This sequence comes from Phaethon aethereus, assembly GCF_964289735.1. Classification (NCBI taxonomy): domain Eukaryota; kingdom Metazoa; phylum Chordata; class Aves; order Phaethontiformes; family Phaethontidae; genus Phaethon; species Phaethon aethereus. Next base: position 33,422,900 of record NC_138579.1, on the reverse strand, counting down.
GAAGGTACCTTGTCAGGTCGAGGCACTAAGCTGTAATGACAAAATGTCTTCCTAAAAGCAATATAAATACAGATTTTCTCATGAGTTCTTTAGTTGTTTTAGTAAACATCAGTTTTCCTTCAGATATAAACACATAATAAGATGGTAGAGCAAAACAGTTTTTAAAAGGAAGATTTTAAACAGTCACAACATCTAGCTAGGCACACAGTTTAAAAAAAAAAAAACCTGAAAATTACCATTATTCAAACTGAAAGCTTAGAGAAATGTAAATACATGAAGTAAATCCCAAACCACCTGAATATATCACTACTATATATACTTTTTTATACATATATACACACTTCTGTACTATACATATATACTTCTATATGTGGGTCCCTAATACCCGATTACTTTTATGGCAAAACAGTCCTATCTCATTTCGAATCTGGCCAACAAGGTCCAGCTCAGAGTGTACAGAAGCTACTTATTCAGAAGCACCTCTTTGAATTGTTTGTTTGCAATTCAGTTGATTCTAAAAACAATAAGGAAAAACAAAAGCAAATGAGTCCATATAGAAGACATGCACATATTCCTACCCTATACAGACACAATGAATGGAGCCATCCCTTCCCCGCCAAGCCCAGCACACGTCTTAGAGTCTCACAGCTGTAATAATGTCAGACATGAGTATGCTTATGCACAAAGACAAATGAAGGCTCTCCACATTACAAAATCATGGAATAAAAAACCCACTCTGTTACAGAATTATTTCAAGAGATTCTCGAACCTTTTATTTGAATCCAAATTTCTGCTCTTAATAATATTGAGTCATTTAGATAATATATCTTTTAACTGAGAGACATCTTTTATATTCAATCCATATTTAGTTACACATGTAGGGATAAGAAAAGACAGGGCATTTTTAATGGTATATCTTGGCCTAACCTTGCGTCTGTTTTGCACATGTTATTTACTCACAGATCACAAAATTGTAAGGTAAAAGAAAAGATAAAGCTTATAATATCACAAAGCAATATGCATAAAGTAAACATGGTGGAATGATAAATTACTTGCTACATTTATGTAATGAATCTGTAATGAATGCGGCAAACAGCAACCAATAAAGATGGTAGAAGATGAATACACTGTGTCTGAATGAACACCTTTGAGTTTTCATGGCCATAAAATAATAATAAACCCTAACACCTCCTTCTACATAATTTGTAATTAAAATCCTGGGGTAATTATTCTGTTCTCCATTCTCAGCAAAAGAGGGAAGGGGAGACATGTGAACTAGAACAGAACAGAATATTTCATTTGGAAGGTACCTACAAAAATCATGTAGTCCAACTCCTTATGGTAACCCCATTATGTCTCACCTCAGTGAAAATAAGAACATATTTACTCATGTTCTGACCTACAGTTTGTTCTGTATAGCTTCACTGTGTTTTTCACTACAAGAATGCTGAAAAACGGCAAGAAATTTGGATTATGCAAAATGCATCCAGATTAGCTGTACCAAAGGCTGTGGCTACTTTGCAACACTGGCTTTGCAAAAGATGACCAGCAGCAGAGGCTTGATCCTTTCTGTATTGTCTGTTGCTTAACTATTAAAAAAGAATTTTGTATAGCAAGAACTACTCAACGAATTTCTCAGGGAGGCTCTCTCAAAGATGTTTTTGCGAAAGGAAGTAAAGGACAGTTAAACATTTAACTAAAAATCTCTAAGTCATAGAAAATAGTAATTACAGAAAACTTTTATTAGAAAAAGTACACAGTTTCACTAATGGGTGGATGTCTTCAACCTTAATAAGCGCTACTAGAGGACTACATAGCCCTCTAATGCTAAATGAATCTTTGACAAGCCAATTCAAAACCTCCCTCTCGGAGGCTGACATTACATTTCTGATGAAGATCAGAGAACAGAACAAGGTACTATCAAGCTGCTAGTCTAGGGAAATATATCAGTAACTACAACTAAATGGCTGACTTACAACTCAACATTCACCCAAGGCAATTTGTATGTATGTGTTTAACTTATATGTATATCTACTTTATGGTTTACCCTTTTGTAAACTTATAGTTACACCTTTTCTAAGCAAGACAGCCACAAGGGAATACTAACTACTGCTGGAAGAGAAAAATAAAGATAAAAAGAACGTTGGGATAGGTGGAGGCAATGACAGAAATTAGCAATTACTTGAGTAAACAGAAACGAAAAGATTGATAGGTGGTAGCACAGGCCAATTATGAAAGTCAACCTAGCTTATTAAGAAAAGCTGTAATTACATGAGACAACTGAATGTACAATTGAATTTTTCTTGTGAAATGTGAAGATCATAACAAATTTAGCTCAGTGGGGAACACTGTATGTATTCATTATGAAACCACATATTTGTAAACCATATTGTCTCCATGCATCCATACTCTGGTTTATATTTCTCATGCAATGGGAATCTGTGGCACCAAATTTCATAAGGAAAACTATCTGTAAGTAAGCAACAAAAAAATCATTAGCAACTTTTAAGACTTAATTAAGGGTTACAAAAGCTGGGCACAAGCAATATTTGAATATAGATAACTTGCACATATTAATAATTTTGGCTAGATAATCAGCTGTTACAAATGTCTGTATGGAAAAAAAAATTACTCCATATGCAAAGTAAGGCTGTGGGGCTCAAATGTGATATATGGCTGTATTTACACATACACATCACACATTTTTATACCTGTATTACGTATGTGCAATTCTATGTGTGTATTAACTTCGAAAAATACCTAAGAATAAATTTGGAGTCAGCATCATCATCATAAATTGGATTTAAATTTCTCTTTTTAAAGTCACACTAAAAAACTAGTCTAACTCTTGCCTTGATCTCAATTTTTATGCACTTTATATACATATTCACCAGCTTCCATGGATTACAATTTATTTTTATTTTGCTAGAAAAGACACTGACAAATACAAAAATAAAAATGAAAAAATTGAAGAGTTGTCTCAAAATCAGATAAAGGTGAGAAAATCAACAAACCTTATGGCAGTAAAGACTCTTTTTAGACAGAGATCAATAAATGCATTATAAATTGTTATAATCTCTGAAAGCTTACATAAAACTGCACATAATCTTAATTATGATTTTATTACTATTACTATGCAATATTATTGTCAACAATGAGTTTTATTTTACTATTTCAACAATAAAAATAAGTTATATTTCAAATGGAAATATTCTTTTATTAATTTTGAAATGACAAAATGCTCTTGGTGATGTTAAAAAGCACCAACTTTGCCTAATGCCCTCATGGTCAAATCAACAAGTTGATATCCTGTTCTTTTATTGTTTTATTTTTCTTACCATCAAAATAAAATTCAGATAGAACAAAAAGAAAGGTTTTCTGTATTAACAATGTAAATAATAGCACAATTTAGTATAATAAAAAATTTGTATTTCACAAGCCATGTATTCAGTTAACTTCTTGGCATTGCCATATTATACTTAGGTAATTAGATTTTTGTTTGAATAACAAGTACTGAATTCCATAGGCTACAGCATATAATTACATTTATAAAATAACTGCTGTCATAATAAAATTTGTAGTTAAGGCATTTTACAGCTCACATTTTGTAACTAGACGCCTTCATAAAAATAAACCTAGCAGAAAGGTATATTTATATTCGAAAATATTTTTATAATAAAACATACACAAATTATTGGCATTACTAATTTCTAAATTAAATTCCTAAATTCAGATTAAAAAAAATAACTTTAATCCCATCAAGGTTGTAATCTCTTCCTTTTATTATACTCATTCACATGTGTTCCTATTAATGTAAGGTAGGCATAGCTCTCAGTTTGCTTAGAAATTGCATGCAGTAAAGCCAGTCCTCAGTGTGTACATACACATTGTGTACAGCCAATCAATCTTTACTGTAAATGTTCGTGTAAAGTATAGCATTAATTATCTAATTACTTTTGACATAATTAAATCAGGGATTTATATAAAACAGAATGCCTCTTAAAGGCCCAAATACAGGTGAAAGATAACCTGTAAAATATCTTCAACAAAGAGCTATCTATTATTTCCTTCTGTTTCTAAAAATTGATGTAATAATACTGGTTCTAGACAACATTTACACAGTTACTTTGCTAAACATTTTAAATATAATATGATCAATAAATGTTCTGCAAAGATCTGCTTATCTTTTGACTCTATTCCTTTTTTTTCTGCATCAATTATACATGAGCACTGGTCTGCAGAAGATCTGGAGGAATTGTATTTTGCTTCAATACGCTTTACTAAAGAACATCATTAATCACAGTTTAATCTATTTCATAAACCAGTTTTATTCCATAAAGCAGTAACACTTTAAAAGAGCTTACACAGCAACTGTATTTCAGTTTTTCATGGGTAGGGGGCAGCTGCTAATTTATCATCACAGTTATTATAACTACTATTAATAAGTGAATGAAAATATTTTTACTGCATTTATGTTTTGGTTAAGTGAACGATAAAAATAACCATGAAAACATGAGAAGCATGGAGATCATGTATTAGGTTACTAAAAACATGAAAGAAGAATTTACATTGCATTAGAACTACCAAGCTGCAGGCTTTCAGAAACTTTAATGAAATAAAAATTTAAAACATACTATTCTAATCCCATCCAAATCACAGACGTCAAGTTCAAATTAATAAATTGTCATGTGGAATTTTATTATTGCTGAATAATGTGAGGGGAAAAAAGACTCTAATCTCTAAGGCTGCATTTTCTGAGATGCCATTTGAGAAGCCGGGGAAAGGAGAAGGCCAAACAGCCAGCAGTGACTCTGTACCCCCAGACAAATACTCTTCCCGGCTAGAAAGTGCAAAGATTCAAGTGTAAATCACTGGGAGGTAACAGACTGGTGGACTCAGCCTCTGGGCATTTCTAAGGAGGCTTATCCTTGAAGTCTATGGTCACAGTCCTCCCACTATTTGCGAACTACGTCTCTGAATAACTGTTAGTACTTGTTGGGAGTCTAATTTATTTTCAGAAGGAAAAAAAACTACCCACAAAAAAAACCCCAAACTAAAATCAACAAGTGTGAAAATAACTACAGGCACAAAACTAGGGGAAAATACTGCTTCTGAATAAGATACAGCTACATATTGTTTTTTGACTGCAGGGTAAAGGTATTGACTGATGTATCGTAAGTCTGGGATGCTATGCTATGGGCAAAGACCTCAACAGATGCACCTTATCTCTGGAAGAGGAAAAAAAATCCCACCTCTTATTCCCTATGGTGCAATAAGTCAATCAGCTTCTTTCTACGATTTGTATACAAAGAACACTCTTTTCACTCAAATCAGGCAGAAACCTATTTTAACTGGTGGGTTTGTCTCACATCTATCTACGATTTTTCTCCACCTGATGAATTCTGAAATTCATGATGCATCTAGCATACAGCCTGCAGGCAAGTGCAGTGCACTGCTTTTGCGTTGCAGTGCAGTCCTACAGCTTGGGAAAGTGACAATGTTTCAGACGGCACAAAGAAAGTGTTAACTATCACATGCCCAAAGCTGGATCTTCTAGGGCTAGGCCTAACCATGCCTCACTCAGCTTCCCTCGGACATGTCAGAAAAATGTGGTACTGCCTTTTCCACCTCATAGTCTGTGCTGTACAGGATCCATTTCTTTCCACATTCTCATACAACTCTTGAATTCTGAACTCCCTAAGAGCTGCTAAATTAAATTCTGAATAGTTGAAAACTTAGAGTCTAACCTTCATGTAACCTATGTAGTACGCAGAAGAAAACTGCAGTAAGTCATCCAGATTTGCATTCTGGAAATTGCTCTGCCACTGTTCTCTCTGGGTTGTTCAAACAGCAAAGAGCACACTAAGTGATTCTTTGCCTATATACCTTAGAATATAGTTGGCTTTTTCTCCCAATACTAGTTCTAAATGAAACAGTATGTCACCAACCCTGAGTATTAAGGACTCGAAGTCAAAGATAATCTTGGTTAGGCAACAGAGCTACCTGCTGCTAACTTTTACTCTAGATTACATGGGATGGAACTTGAACACAGAAATATCTGGCACTTTGTATTATGCTATTTTCATTTTGTATTGATAAAACAAGTATTTTTAAACAGTTGGAAGAAACAAAATGAAAAAATTAAACACCCCTTTGCACAGGACATTTGAAGACTTTTACCATATTTTGACAAAGAGAAGAATGTGTATTCTCCAACTTTTATGGGTTTTAATGTTCCTTTTTCATAAGCAGATAGGACCTTTTCTTAGTACAAGGACATGGATGAATACCAAAACCTACATATCATATCTACAAATATTCTTAAATAAAAGAACAAGATCTTCAATTGCAGAGTGGGAATTTTTTTAACTCTTAAACAACTTGAGTAAGATTTCCATGTGAGGCTAAAGCAAAATCCATTCAATCCAAAAAGCATTATCTTTTTACATGTTCACTCCAAAATAAAGTGAATAAACCCCACACAAATAATAAGTGTACAGAAAAGTGTAATAATAGCAACTTTTCTCCCAAATCTCAGCATGTACACAGAACATTGATTTAAAAATAAATTAATGAGATCAAAAGCAGGCTTCATTATAGTCACACTACAGTAAAATTTATACATTTTCTAAGTCGTCTTAGTATGTTTCCAAAATTCTACTTTTATTCACTTCCATTAACAAGTTTTAAAACTAATGACTAAACTAAGGATTAAAACTGATGACAGGCTAAATCTTCATAAACGCACAACAGGAGTGACCATGTAATACCTTGTCAAAACCATTTTCTTACAAGAAAAAAAGTAATTAGTTTGTCCCTTTGTTTTCTCATTTTCTTTCAAGACTTACTTTTATACGCATTTTTCCTTTCTCCTGATTTTCAGCTATTGAGTAAAACAGCAAAAAAAAACCCCACAAAACTAAGAACTAGGTAGAGTTTAAAACCTGAGGAGAAATTGATTTAAGACATTTATCCACTTTAATAGAAAAGGAATAGTATTGCTGTCCATTACACTGAGAAAGTGTATCTTTTTGAAGAGGGGACGAAACAGGATGCTAACGGATTCTAATTCTTTGCAAGCATAAGTGCTTGCATAAAATCAAAACAAGATACACAAACATGGAATCACATTTTTACTTACAGGACTGCAACTGGCAGATCATTCATGACATCCTATGAATGATATGCCAGTAATATTCAGACATTTATCAGCGAGAAGCTACATCTTTCCCCATGTCTCATGAATGCTCCTGACAACATTTCCTCTACATTTAAGAAAGGAACAACAAACGGTGAACCCTAAAATTGCTGTGTGCTGAGAGGAGACAGAAGGAAACAAGTAAATCAATATAAAGGAATATGAACACAAATAATTACCTACACAGTTGTCCAAAGGGGAAAAATTAAAACAGACAATAAGAAAGAGTAAAAAAAACCCTAACTCATTTGCATATAAGATTCTTTTAAATTGTTACTTAAAAATCTTTATAGTATCTAAAAAAATTTTATTTTAAGGAGACAAAATTTAAGCATACAGAAGTCCTGAGCTTAGATACTGCAAAATATTGGGGAAAAGTGGTCAAACAACAAGATAAATATAATAAAAGTAATATATTAACCTGAGAACCAGAAAAAAATGTCTACAGTTAGTCTATGGAGTATAGGTTAACTCTGCTTAAGAATTTAGCCACGAAATGAAGCATTTCAGCTGACGAGAAGCAGCAAAGGTTACCTCTGAAGCACTGGAAGCTCTACTGCGGTCCTCCCACTTGAACTGGGGGATAATTCTGCCTAGCCCTTTCCAGATATGTTATCTCAACCGTTATTTATTACATGCTGTCCACAGGGTGCCACAGGCAACTTGTAAGCAAAAAAAGAACTCTATCTTGTTATTAAATTGCAACAAAAAGGTCACTTTACAGGGATATGAATTTACAATTGATAAAATTATCTACAAATGTGAAATATAAGGGTTTTCTCACACTAGAAAGAGAAGTGTTTTCTAACTAATGTAGGCACTTTCATTCAACCTTGTTACAATGCAAAATGTTCAATGGGGAGTCAAAATTATTACTGGGTCAGTCTATGATAGCAATAGCAAGACCTAAACAGAAAAGAACCCTGAATGTGAAGTTGAATATCTGTTAAAACTGAAGATGAAAGTCCTTGCTGAGACTTAACCAAAAAGATATGCTATGTTGAGAAATTATGTGAAGAATTTTTCTGTAGCTGGCAAAAGTTTGGGGACCGTCCAGAAAAAGTCAGCAAAATACAGGGCCTATTTCTTCAACTCTATTACCACAAATATCATAATAAGGTTCTTAGAGTTATCATACAGTTCTGAACACCACTGCCACACTAAACCCGATTTCCTTCCCATGCGCCTGCTTGTGAATAAAAAAAATGGTTGAACACCATCATTAGAAGAACATATTTGTTTAATATATTAAGAATTTATACTATTTGTAGTCTTCACGTATTTATAATTTTAGAATCCAGTGTACTAAATTCTTTAGTGATGGGTTCACAGGAAACATTGTTTATTAGATGAAGTGTCTTTCAAACAGCATATTACTTTTATGCATGGAACTTGGATATCATCTTCTGGATGTAAATAAAATGGTTTTATTTACCAATGACCAGTCTGACAGGTTGAAAAAAGGTCAAATTGTTATCTCGGAGAACTAGCACAGCAAATATTCCGAACAATCAAATTAAATAATAACAGCTTTTTTCATTCTACAGCACCTTTTACCAGCATGCTAAATAATTTTATATTGACTTTGCTTTTAAATACATGGTACTGAGATTTGGAAAGATCAAGTGATACATCCAGCATCAGTCAATCTGTAACACACCTAAAAAGAAAACAGATTTTCTCAGTATCACTGTAAGAAATTACATTAAAATTAGAGAATTAAAATTAGATTAATATTGCAGTTAAAATATCAGAAGCAGACTATCTTAAATAACCCTCACATCAATTTGTCAAAGGCAAATAAAGATAGCCATCGTAGGCCGTTGAGATACTATCTAGTATCCTGGGCTCATCATTAAAACTCACGATTTGTAGTTCAAGATTAATCCACTGATAACAACTTCATCATTTGAAGTTGGATAATACACAGATTTTAAAATTCCATGTCCTAATGGTAACAGAAGACTAAAAAAAAGCTTTCTTTCCTATTTCTTCTTCCACCTCCCACAACAAATTATATATTAAATACAAGTAATATGAGTTCATCAACCCTTCAGAAGCTGTCAGTATGCTTTACAGACAGCCTCTACTTTCAGATTATACCTCTCTATCAGGAATAAAAAGATCATACTTCTTCAAGTCATTTTACAGACAAGCATAGGACTGTTCTTTCAAGTCAGAAAGAGGGAGACCACCTACATCAATCATTACAATTTAGAGATACTGATCAATCCCCCAATCTCTAGTTATATGCATACTATTACATCCCATTGCAAGCTACATATTTTGCATAAAATAAATAGATAATATAATCCAAAAGTACAATTTCCTAATACCAAGATTGTAACAGCCACACGATTGTGCTGTACCTGCTGGGTACAGGCAGTACCAAGAAAACTGGCTCAGTCCCATCATGTAAAAAGGTTGAAAAGTATTATTTATTACACATATTGCAGCAACCAGATGACATAGATATGCACCAAAAAAACCTGTAAACCTTGACGACAGCATAGACACATCCTACACCTGTCTGCACTCCACAATATTTACATTACACTATATTAAATGATAAAATAAAGAGTTTCAGGTGCAACAACAAAGAAGCAAATTAGAAGGTATAATTACAAAAAAGCAAATGCCATGGGAAAAAATATGGTGCATTTAAAGTAAAAATAAAAGAAGTTTTATATAGTACCTTAATTACCCAGTTTGTGGTGATAAATCCTATTACATTACTGAGCTTAAGTCTATCTAAATTATAAGGGAAAGGAAAAGGACTCCTACCCATCACTCTCCTGACTCACTTGTAAGTGGGAATGTGTGTTTTGGCCTTTTATTTTCTTACAGCCAGTAGTAAAGGCCAGCAGCAGTATCAATTCATGGAAAAAAGAGGATTGGAGAAGGAAACATGCAAGTGTTTGCAACTGCATTTATAGGTGTACATCAAATAGACAAAGGAAAACCACAAAGCTTAGGTTTGTATCACTCATGTTTCTCCCTCTAAAGTAATAGTAACATCAGTAAAGCAGGCAGATAAGAAGAAAAAAACAATCTTGTAAACAGAATATGTAAACAGTTTAATTATAGAAATACTAATACTTGTCTATCTAATGTCACTTAACTGTTAAAATAAGTATTAAAACTTGTACCTTTACAGAGGAAAAGTAAGCATGTTTTAGATGATGCTTATGGTGTATTCATCATTTTGGAGATGAAATTCCCACTTGTACTGTGGAAAAGTAAAACTGATTTCCTCCTTCTGGTAAAAAAAAAGTAAAACTATATTCTGCTAGCTCCAGAGCATCAGCAGAACCGTTTCACCACTGTAGCTATATGTTTCTCAGTGTTCTGTTATAAGCAAAGCTGACAAAGTTCATGAGGGGGTAACACAGAAGCTCAGTCTAAAAGTATAGAAAGATTGAGTTCTTTTCAGTGATAGGCAGACGCGGGGTGCAGGGGCGGGGGGGGAAGTTATTTGAAATGCCCCTATTGCCTCTTTGGTGCTTTCTTCCTTGGGAAGTTTGCAGTGTATGAATTTTTAACGTGAACAAAAGCCCAAGGAAGTTCTACTGAAAAAATAAACAAGACATTGACAACAATAATACTGACAGATGTATATCTTCCTGGAACAAAGAACTAAAATAAAAAACCCCACGTCCAACACAGAGGTTTCTGTTGCGTCCGTGGCAGTTCGGTATAACACAACGCACGATGGTTCTGAAGGAACTGTTTTCTTCCACTATATAAGAAGTTTTAGAGACTATCCTCTTCTTGAGAATCATAAAATGAGTAGTTTCACGAACACTGCGTTTTCCAGAAAAAAACACAATTCAACAAAAGCCGAAATTGCCATACAAAGGAGTTATGACCTCATCTGAACGGAGGCAAAGTGAGTCATTAAAAGGAAGACATAATACAAGCCAGATTTCCTGCCCAGCTTCCTCTGACCTCTGTTGGCAGAGCTATTTTCCTCTTGCAGTAAAAAGTGCTCTTGCCTAGAAATCGTTCTGCCCATTATGCAAGCTCTGTCAGGAGAATACCACTGACACGCTCATACAGCGGGAAGGATCACATCAGGTGTGTTCATCAACACATATACTTGACAGTTCTCCAACTGCAATGACTCATGGGGAGTCCTCCAACCCAGTTTAAAATTCTCACTCCAACAGTAACCCAGCATTAAGTATTGCTTAAATCACCTTACTGATCTTTAACATAAAACATCATCTTGTCACAATTAAAATGTAACAGAATATTGAATGATCTTAAGGCTGATATGCTACTATATTCAAACAATAGGCTGTGCGGTGAATTTATCTTACACCTTAGCACTGAATTTCCTGACTTCCATCCAGTTAAATATGGTCTTTCCTGTTACCCTAATATAACATCTTGTGAGAAAACCCATACTGGAACCATTATTTTCTATTGAGAATCCTTTTACACAGCCACGTAACAAAACAAACATTTGTTGTTGCTTTCTAATACTCTCCTATTGGGTACTTACATGACTACTGACAGGTTTGAGATTACTGTATTGGAACCTATTTTTGTGTGACAGCCACAGTGTAGATACTTGTCAATACACTGGTGCTGAATGTTAATCACTGCTACAGTCTGGGAACAATTGCTAGCTACGTCATGTATCACTAGAATGAACAGAAAAGTCTTAACTGCCTTATCATGTGCTTTCTGCTTCCTGCTGGAATAGCTAGAAACCACTAGGAAATACTAGAATTGATAAAATAGTTATAAACCAGTAGGAATTTCAAAGGTTAAGGATAAAAGCAATTCCAAAAGTCCCTTAAGGGACTCATTACTTGTCTTCATATATATACAAATCTAATGCTATCCAAAAGAGATCTTGATTGCTTGTATGAAAACTGAACTTGAATGAATTGAACACAGGTTATGAAAAAACGCATTCAAAAGATGTAATGTGGGATATAGGGAGGACACAAAGCATACATTTCCCTTAGTTTGGATATTCAGCTATATCACTTGATAATATTCTCATAGAACAGCTTTCTATAAAAATAACTATTTTCAGCTATTAAAAAGTAATTTAAAGTTTATATGCTACACTACAATTTTGATAATTCAAAATTCATAGAACAGATGCAAAGTAGGTACTTTCTGATGCTAATTAAACAGCATGCTCAAGCAGTATTCCCTGTAAATAAAAGCACCTCTTCATTTTTCTCCAAGATCATCATGGTATACTCATAATTAAAAAAAAAGTGGGAAAGAAGACACAGAAAAGAAAAATTGCAAGAACACTTTTTAAAAGATCTGTGCAGTCAACATTTTCAAAACCTTCTAATTAAAATACACAAAATACTAAAATTAAGAATAAAGGCTGAACAGAGTGTTCATAAAAAACCCCTAGCTGCTGGCAAAGATTTTTTCTTTGTCATTTAATGATGATGAAGCCAAATTACTGTTGCTGGAATGGAAGCAGGCTGATGAAGAAGGCTTTCAAACTGAAGTGAGGGATATTGCAATCTCTATTTTTCTCAGTAGTTCTTCAACCTGTACAATTTCTCTCTAACTTTCATTACTTTCTGTATTAGATGTCCCTTTCAATAGATAGACATGTGTTGATCAAAAATGTGATATATTGCTTTAATATGCCTGCGTCCTGTTGTATGTTAAATGTTCACACAGCCAGCAAGTTCTAAGCAGTTCACAAAATATCAGAGGATCAGTAAGTAATAACAATGTTAACTTCCAGGGAAATTAGCTTGTTGTGAAGAACACTTTTCTGGTATTTGACCTAATTTGTGCAAGATCTGACAGAAGCATTCAACTAACTTAAATAAAAATATTATGCGTTAAAAACTGTAAGCACATACTGAATACTTACATTATTTGAACACAAAGTGCATTAACAGTACATTAAAAAAAAAATAGTAAGGTATTTCTTAGACCATGAATCGGTTCTAAAAAGCATGGTAGGAAGTAACTAACAATTTTCATAGGGAAGGCAAAAAGATACACAGTAAGATGATTTGTGGACATAATGAACTGGACATGTTTTTTTCCAGTTAGAAGAGATATAAATGAGTGTAATTTCAAAACTGCTAAAAGCACAGTTTATGCATTTAAAAATAAGACACAAATTAAACTTACTTAGATGTTAGTATGTTTTTAGAAAGACTTAATTTTACTTTATTCTTCATCAATAAATTTTCATTTCAAATCTGTTTTTTTATTACATACAGTATTTAAATAATGCCCCTATGCTACTGTCCACAAACACATTCCAAGATTCTTAAACAAAATAAACAAAGAAGTCTGTTTGCCATTCCTAGGTTGAGATCCAGCGAATTAAGTGTGGTTTTAGGGGTAATTACATTATAATTTATAAATGATCCAGGAAGTAAATATGTGTGTGCATATATACATAAACATACATATACGAAGACTTACTCTGTCTACAAACACACCAGCATGTATCCTTGTGATTTATTAACCAAATCAAATTAAAAGACGACTATTTGACAAGATATTTTGCTTTCAGCAGAGGTTTAAAAAAGACAACAAAACAAATTAAAAGAAGAAAAATGTTTCCATTCAATTTACCAATTTCTAACAAGAGTTAGATATCTATGGTTATGGGTGTATATATGTGAATGAACGAATAAATCCTTAACCCACCATATCTTTTTCTCCAGTTTGCAAGCTGTCACCCGTGAAAAGTATGGTGTAGATGGTAGGATGATACTGTACCTGATTGGCTCTGGAGGTGGTCATGGGATCAGATGGAGAGGACTTGGTGGTAGTTGGGGAAGATGGCAATGTCTGGGAACAAAGCAGTTCAGGAGCAAATCAACCTTTACAAGCCTTAGACTGAACAGTTAAAAAAATAAATAAATCAACAAAAGTAACATAACTAGAAAATTAAAATAAATAAAAAATGCCTAAGACAAAATCTCCTACTCATTGGAACTTAATGGAATTTAAAGTCAATTGGATAAATAATGCATGTAAATATGCATGCTTATGCATGTAAAAACAAATTAATGACTTGAAATCAAGATGGTGAACTCACATAAATACTCAATATGCTGACCACATGAGGAGTATATTCTTTCCTCTCTCCTCCTCTTGGGGAAAATGGAGACTATAGTAAACACAAATTCCAGCAAGTTCAATGAGCACACTAGAAACAGTTATCGGTCTATAAATAAACAGGGCCAACATCTGAAAGAAGTTAGGAGACATTTACTTTGGCACCTTATAATGCACCATTCTATAGCACGGACTATAGCCAGCAAACTGTGTTCCATATCTTATAACAATTACACTGAAGCTACTGAGTTTTTAGCAATATACTAACTGCTAAAATATTTATTGATCTTTTTTAATCAAGAGGCAGGTGAAAAAATGTAAACATCAATCTCATGATGGATGACCATGCAACCAATACCTTCACAACAAATTACTACAATGTATTTATGATTAGGATTAAAAATGTTCATTTAGTTGAGCAAAGGTTAATAACTTATCATCAGGCCTGTGTTCAAAATAAACACAAAAAAGAATTAAGAGTCATATTTATTGATAATGTTTTCTAAATAATATACATATGCTTAACATTAATTCTTGAACATACCAAAAAAAGCACTGCTCTGTTTAAAATTTGTATATACATTTCTCTTTTTAAAGTATTAGATCCTGACAGAATAACTCTACTTTCTATAAATGTAGTGAAAATGTAAAACTCCAATTTTCAAAACATAACATACAATACTGTTTTTTGTAAAAAGCATGTTTTTTGACATCTTTGTAATATATAAATATTATAAAATATGCAAAATTACACTACTTTTACTTTAAGAAATAAGATGTTAAAATGCTGTACAATGTGATTTACCATATAGTTATATAATTACTAACCAAAACTATTTAGAAATAAATGAAGCAATATTTCACACTTTCAGCGGTTCTGTTACTTACAATCATTGACATTCCCTCATAAAATAGGTATACATACTTTTGCACTAAAACTCTTAATGCATATGAGAAAGCTGGGACACTGTGAATGCATAAAGTTGTGTATTAGCAATATATGGGCTTGTACATATGCACACACAAATATTTTAGCTGTATGTTAAGCAATGTGAAGATCCATTTTTTTCATAGTACATAAACAAGCAGCAAAACCAGGAAAAAAACATCTTAAGAAACTGATCCTTATTTGTGTTTCCAACTTGTAACTTACACAATAAAACCAAAAAACCATATGCAGCTTAAGCATCAACTGGGTCTCTTTCAAGAGGCTTAAGTAAAAAATACTACTGTGAATAGGGCGTTATAAAAAAATATGTAGCTTAGTAAAATGTTATTGGTCAGCAAATGTTATACGTTATGAAAATCAAGACAGTTATAAAGGATTCTCCCATGTCTTTCTGTACAGAGCATGGGTTCAGTTGTGAGGGGCTAGAATTATTTAGAAAAAGAAATATCAGATTCAATGATAGTACAGGGCCAATCCTATTCAATTATAGAATTATACTTCTGATTTTACTGGGAAGATGCAGTAGCTCTCTCACCAAAGTCTGAAATAGCAATGAACGGGTTTTCATCATTCACGCCTAAGCTAATGGCGGGGGGGGGAACCCAAAAAACCCAACCAAACAGAATGGAGGAAGTTATACCAATAGGTGTTCTTTATTATAGCTATATATGAAACTCTCATACTGAAATAAATAGAAATGTAAAAAAAATGTTACTATTCTCTAGCAAAACTCTTAAAATATATTTTAACTGATGCAATTCTGACATCTGACAGTTTGTGTGATCAACACCCCTGCTACCTAGGGCATACTGTATTGTATATTGTTTTGGTATGCTAGGCTAATTAATAAAAGGAAAAATAGTTTCTTCTTCACAGGTGTTACTAAATCTAACAAGTGGATTTATAAGAAAATATGTAGAACACTTCAACACTGAATAATGACCTACTCACTGATACCACCAGTAATTTAAGAAACTGGAAGCATATCAGTTTTCAATTAATATCTATCTTCCTAAAGCACAGAAATTTATGGCTGCGATGAAAAAAAGAGTGACGATACTAATTTCAGGTGACTGTTGGAACTATAACATCTATTATGTAAAAGCATTTCACTATTCCATTTTAGCAAAATCTTGTTTAAAATACAATGGAAAAAAGATAAAAACATTTAAAAGCAAAACAACTGTATTAACAAACAAAATTAAAGTGCGGGCATACACATTTTTTTCCAAATATACATACCAATGACAGAATACTGAAAATACCAATAAGGATTTTTGTTTTGTGTTTTTGGTGTTTTTTCTTTGTATGTACATTGTTTGTCTTTGAGGCTTAATATCTCTTTACTTTTTTTATTAAATGCTTTTATATTTTAATGTATCTATACACATATATATCTAAGTGTACATATATATATGTGTGTATATATATAAAAGAACTAACAGCATTTTGTAAAAATTGATCCTTTTTCATGCTTCTGTTTAATTCTGGAGACACATTAATTTTTGGAGACACACCTATTTATTTCTTCGACATTAAAGTAACACAAAGTAATTTCTCAAAAATAAAGAAAAGAAACACAGGCATCTGGATTTTGTACTGAATTTCAACTGGCTGATAAGTAATTCATTGGTATACTCTCAATTGCTCTGCAAGAACTTTTAGGCAAAATTGCTTCCTAAAGAATGTTGGACAGAGCTCAATAATTCTGATTTATTACACAGCACAGAACAATTTTTTAAAAAATTTGGCAAGTGTTTTGCACCAGGCAAGCACTTGAATTTAGTAGTTATTGGGCTTTTGGGAATGAGATGTATAAAGTGATTAGAAAGAGTAAGATGAATTTATATTACAGAGTTTCAATTTTTGAGACTGAAACATGCGTACTATAACTGAAGCTTTCCTAAAATTGCAAGCTGACTGCTGGCAAGGTTATAGAAAAAGGCCAGTCTGAATTTCTGCCACACACCACTTTAAGACTCGCAGGGTTTTTTTAAGCTGTATCTTGAATAGAATAGTCCAAGCCATGGTGAAATTGGTCTTCTCTGTTTTCTCAAGTATTTCCTTTCCTATTACTTATGAGACAATGAATGAAAAACTACATTTACAGGTCAGAGACTGTAGTTTGTTTTTACTCTAAGCTTCTACGACAGATGTTTGAGAAAAGAGGTATTAAGTAATAAAGAAGTAGCTTATTTTTAGAAATAAAATTCTGTTTGAGATGTATCAGTTGTAGTATTTTCTGAAAGTCCAAGAAAATACTTCTTCCTTGTGTTGCTCACAAGAATTGATTATGCTGTGAGAGACTGCTCTCAGGCTACACAACATACTAAAAGGGTGCAAAAAGACGGTTAAAGCATCACACTTCCATGCTTTATATTTCTGAGTAACAAAGCGAACATATACTCCATCTGCACAGTGTTCCAAAAGGTCTCTAAGCCCTCTTTTCCTGACTTCATGAATTGCCTAATGCAGAGTTGTGTATAAATGACAGAAGTCACACCCTTATATATATACACTAAAACGATTTCAATACTTACACCCTAGATAATAATTATTGTACTGAGACAGTTAACTTAATTCTCAGTACCTATTAGTGTATTTATATAAATAAGAGTAAAAAGGCAGAAAATTAAATATCATTTGAAAACAGGGTTAGAGACATGAAAACATATAAAGAACATCATCTAAATGTGAAGATGAAACTGCATTTACAGCTTACCAATTTCTCGTTTCTCACTACAGGGCTAGACAGACAAAAGAAATCTTGGTAATAACATTATCCACATTAAATTACTATTAATACTAAGCTAATACTGAGTTTCAGTCTTGCATATATTAATATTGGTGTTTTTAAATTACTGAAATTAATATGATGACAAAACTAATTTTATTAAGCCAATATTTTAATGCACTTTAAGAAAAGGTGGCATCTTTTTTGAATTGTATTAAATACTTGAATACCTTCTGCAGCTAAAATGAGGAAACAGAGCACTGCAAGACCCATTGTGCTGAACAACATAAAAGACTGAATTACTAGACCTTCAACAGTTTGAGATTTAGAAGTCTAAAAACCTAAAAATGTTTCTAAACAGACCACTTGCTTTGCTAAATATATTTGAGTCTTCATCTGCTGTGAACCCCTTTAATCTGTAACTTTGGCAAATGATTCTCATCTTAGCAATGACTATAAAAATACGTAACATGTTTCAAATATAAAATTTGGAAAGAGAAATAATCAAGGATTAATAATTTATTTACAATCCAGATTGTAAAAAGGCTACTTTGATAACTTCAGTGATCTAATTTTACTTGCTACCATTTCACTTCTGTAAAGAACAAATAAAATACATGCTGATGGTATTCAATCCTCTTTGCATTTGGTTTATGCTTTTGTGTAAAAGAATACACAGGGCATAGGGCAAGACAAAAAGACCAAGAAAGCTAGCATACGTAGATGGAACGCTTACTTATAGGTGTTTAGAGGCAATTTATCTGCATTTATGAACTCTGGGGACTTTGAAAAAGGAAAAAAGTGTGGTAAGTATGATGTAAAAGAAGATTATCTGAGGTCCTGTCTGGAGACAAGGAGGAGTTAGGAGCTTAAAGCAAACCAGCATGTGCCATTTGGATCATCAGAACAACTCTGGATGGAGGGAAAGATTTAGGATGAAGATTACAGTAAAATGGACAAAGGAGAATCAGAATCTTCTCTTTCCTCAAAGTTGTCACAGTAACACAGAACTACTATAAGATCTGGTGCTGTTATATAGAAATACTAGAAAACTCAAGTGAGTAACCAGACACAGGCATCAAAGCAGGTAAGAAAATATGGGTCTAAGATTCATGTCAAAAAAGCCCAAGTCCTAGAAGGAAAGAAAATGTCACGTTTTGATTCCAGGGTCCTTTGGGATTTGGAAAAATACCACCAAAAGTACAAAGCCATCAGAAGGCATGAGGTAACTTCAGAATTTTCCTAAGAATCAGAACACTGATGAAAATTTCTGCAATATTGAATGCTGCTGTTCATCCCCCAACAAAATCTTCTATTTGCGTTCCACTTTCAAAGCACATAAAATGAAGAGTTAATCATCAGCCACAGAGTTAATAGTGTTCATAAAACACAGTTTTGCATACATATTGAGATTATATCCAACACCGGTGAAATGAAATAGAAAATTAAAACAGTGATCTGGCATGAGAATTAAGTCAAGGGCACATGAGGGACAGGATGTAGTATATATATTTTTATGAATGCTAAACTTTTACCATGGAATCTAATGTATAGGAACTGTCTCTCCAGTAAATAATGGCAACTTTTTTTTTCCCTTACAACTTGTAAACACACCTGTATATCTTATTATTCATTGCAGAATGGTAACTGGTATGATTCTTCATGTATGTTCAAAAGTGAGAAAAGTTTATTAGAAATTGTTGTCTAGATGAAGGGACACAGTGATCTACAAAACTAATTATTGTTATTTACCTCAAATGAAAAATGCAGAGTTATTTTCTCATATTCTGGAGTTTAGTAAGGTTCATCTAGGTGACAGACTGTTGCCTTAAATGGATGATAAAAAGAAGGCTCACTGGAAGGGAAAAGCATTTTAAAAAACCAATGAAGGTTTCTTAAGGAAGGAAGGACTTGGGGGTATTGGTGGATGAAAAACTGAATATGGGCCAGCAATGAGCCCTCACAGCCCAGAAAACCAATCATATCCTGGGCTGCATCAAAAGAAGCATGGCCAGCAAGTCAAGGGAGGTTATTCTGCCCCTCTACTCCACTCTCATGAGACCCCACCTGAAGTACTGCATTCAGCTCTGGGGTCCCCAGCATAAGACAGACATGGACCTGCTCAAGCGGGTCCAGAGGAGGGCTATGAAGATGATCAGAGGGCAGGAGCATCTTCCGTGTGAGGACAGGCTGACAGAGTCAGGGTTGTTCAGCCTGGAGAAGAGAAGGCTCCAGGAAGACCTCATAGTGTCTCCCTGTACTTAACGGGCACCTACAGGAAAGATGGGGAGGGAGTCTTTATCAGGGAGTGTAGTGATAGGATGAGGGGTAACAGTTCTAAATTGAAAGAGGGTAGATTTAGATTAGATAATAGGAAGAAATTTTTTATGATGAAGGTGGTGAAACACTGGAACAGGTTGCCCAGAGAGGTTGTGGATACCCCATCCCTGGAAGTGTTCAAGGTAAGACTGGATGAGACTTTGAGCAATTTGATCTTGTATCCCTTGCACATGGCAGGGCAGTGGAACTAGATGACCTTTAAGGTCCCTTCCAACCCAAACCATTCTATGACTCTATGAAGTCTACTGACTCTTTATAGTCTGAAGAGCTCTTAGCCTGTAATTAAAAAAAAAATCCTGCACTAAATCAATATTCTCAGATCTGTATTCTTAAAGGCAGGTTCCATTATAGCACTTCAAAGTAAAACTTTTTATTTAAAAATCATGAATCTTTCAAAATTTTTTTTCTTGATCAGTATTTCTGAAGTAGAAGTAGTCATTTTCACTAGAAGAATGTGAATTTACAAATCTGAGTTCAGATATTCAGTTTTGCAGATTTTGAATACAGTCTCTGGGACCATGATTAACGAACAGAAGTTAAAGACTCATGAGAGCTTAGTTATCTACTGAAAAAGCTGAAATGAAACTGGTTTCAACAAAAACATTAATTAGGAGTTCTACATGTGAAAGTTTTACTCTAGATTTTCAAGGAAGAAATCCTAAAACCTTTGTCCAATCTTCGAAAGCTAAACATTTCATAGAATCAAAGAATGATTAAGATTGGAAGGAAGCTCAGAAGGCCAAACAGTGCAAACTCCTTCCTAAAGCAGAGTTAGCTGTAAGATCAAAAATCTTTCCTTCTATATAATGCAGTTCTGCAATGGCCATCTCTGATTCCATGTGCTTCCTGCACAGGCTGCTACAACACCTGCTACCTGTAAAACAACTGAAAGCTGGAAGGAAAACTCAGTTTCTGAAGAAGGTGATGTGATAAGACCACATAATGCAGCCTTCTCCATTGTTCACAGATGCTGCTAGTAATTTAGAGGTGAAATTTAAAGTTTTTTATGCTAATGACAAAGCCAAAAAAGCTCAGGCTCCTGATCACTTTATGAAAACTGTATTCTGTTCCCCTGGGTTACAATATGGTCTGAAAGAATTGGTGTGACAATTCAAATAATAAAGAGAGAAAAGGGACATTAGATGCTCATAGCAGTTTCTAGAAGTACAAAGTCACAGGATTCAGTTGGTTATTGTCGAATGATACCTAGAAACAGCAGATGGCTGACATCTATGAAGAGATTACCTATGTTATATAGAGATAAAAGATGCAAACATTTGTCAATTAAATATCTATCAGACCTACTTGGAGGAGAGAACTACTTGATATCTACTGATAAATCCATAGGATTAGGATATGTGGATAAATGCAGTAGAGAAGGCTCACAAGGAATCAGATAGACTTGTCTGCAAATCTTCTGAAGCTGAAAAAGCTGAAGTTAGAGAGACCACAATGTTTGGATAGTGACTTCCATTAGTAAGGAGAAATGCCAGGCCAGACTCAGCCTCCATGTATACCTATGCCTTTCCTGAAGACAGAAAGTGCTGAAACCCAAGCAGTCAGTAAAGGGTTTACCTACTGACTTTCTTTGTTGAAACTGTATGGGGAAGATACTTCCTTTCTTAGCTCATTTCTTTGAGGCGAGTGTCAATAAAGCAGGGCAGAACAAAGAAATGACAACAAAGAAATGAGAGCTGAATGCTCATATGGGTGGCAAGGCTTCAACACAGGTATCTTCATTTATGGGGAGAAAACTACCTCTGCTTTTTGCTAGAAATAGGTAGAAAACCAACAGAAACATCTTCAAAGTTGCTAATGAAAGTAAAATTTATTATTTCAAATCAACCCTGTATCTCAAATGCTAAGTCTACTTTCTTCAACCTGCAAAGTAATACTTTGGGTACCGAAGTTCTTGGGTAATACTCTAAGACAGGAAGAACCATGTAAAAGTTTGTGTAAAAGAAGAAGTTGTATTTCATAATGCTTCTTTTTTGCCAAGTTCAAAGGGACTTGTAGTGTACATTACCTTGATCTTTTTAATAAAATTGTCTGCTATAAAGAAAAATAGCAACACTGCAGTTCTAGATCACAATTACCTGTTAAAAAATATTATCCTTTTAATTTCTTAAATAGAGGTATTATATCTTTCATTAAGATATAGGATATTCTGACATTGGAGGATAGATTACCTCACTGCGACCTCTATCTAAGAACTAAGCTAACAATTTCACTTCTTGGTAAAAATAATGGATTTTACATTTATGGAATCAATATTTATAGTGTACAAATTTATCATTAATAGATGTAGCTTCATTATAGAGAAACTAAACAATTCATTGTGGCTAAAGCTGCTCAACATATGCACATGCATATCTCCAAAAATTTGCAGTCATATTATAATGCACCTGTACGTATACAGGTAATATATTTAAATTTTAAGATGTAGAGCCAGTCAATAAATCACAGTCCTGTAAGTTATACATGGTATTTAGTCTGTGTTTTAACTTCACTAGCAGCAGCTCTGTTCACTAATCCATCCTCCAGAATTTCATTTAACATTCCAAACACGGAATTGTGTTTTAAAAAAAAAAAAAAAAAAATCAACAAAACAACAAACCCCAAACCAACCAACCAAACTAAAAAAAACCCAGGCATTGGAAAACAAAAAAAACCTCAACAACTTTACAAATAAGTTTTCTGGAGAAGTACTGTGGACAACTTCAGATACAAGACAGGAAGTATTGAGGCATGTCACTAAACAGCTCTGTCCTCCAGTTTCTCAGGATCTTACTGACTTACCTAAAAATTAGCTTCATTTCATTTCAAAGGGGAAAAACACTTTTCATTGTAATAGAGAACACTCATTTCCCACTGGGTTAAGAAGTATTTGCATAAAATCTAACATTTTATGAGCAGAAAAGCCATTTAAAATACATATTTCTTCAGCTTTTTCTCTCTCGGGCATAATCATTTTCATGTCTAATAATTGAGAAAATAAGCCTATAAAATTGGGGCTTTTCATTTTAGAATTTTCTTTTCTAAAGTATTTTTTATGTAAAAGTATTATATATACAGAAAAAATAATATAGTAATAAGTATTAGAAATCATATACAATGGCTTATGCACAGTTTCATTCATCTAAAGCAGTCTGATTGTTCCAAACTCATCCTGTTCAAACACATCTTCATATAAGCATCTTGTGTATGTCACTATATACAAAGTAAAGTAATTGCATACAGTTACCAAATTACTTTATAGGACACGGAATCTTGCTAGTGTAGAAGGACAAAACAATCTTTTCCTATATAGGACAAGTGAGAAACTAAAATCTGTCCCATACAGGATAGAGAGACAAGACAAAATTTTACTAATGTTCACCATTTCTTTCTTTATCTTTTTCTTATTCATTACAACAGAAAATAACTTAAAATCCTATATGACACATAAATCATTCTCCTTACTGGGCAATTTTTTTTTTTTTAATTAAAATTGCTCTGGAAAACGTAATGAGCTAAAGAATACTAGATGGATAATATGTTGCAAATATATTTTGCATTGCCTATAGATTTTGAAAAAAGTCAGCATAAAACAGGCCAAAAAGTGCCAAAAAATAACACAAAATGAAATGGCAGAAAACATCCCAAGTAAATTATCTTTGTATTTCCAAGTTCTTACAGGTAAGATTTTAAAGTATCTAATATAGGGTCTAAAAAACCAATTAACATTTTTGTTTTTATTTTAGATACATAAAAGTAGGAAACATTCAGTTAATCTGTGATTTTTACTAATGCTAAAGATTTACAAAGAGGTTCATCGTTTAAGATTAAAATTCAGCAATCTTTAACTAAAACCTAGAAGTGTATTATCAGCTTATACAGTAAAGAAAAGTTTATGAAAGAAACATATTAGAACATGGCATTGAAACTTGTAAAACACTGTCTAAAGGAACTGTTGAGAAACATGGAACACGTAAGTATAAGGAAAAAGAGGACCAGCAAATTACTAAAGGGTAAAATAACATTTTCTTAAAGAACATGTTATGTTGACCCCTTGCAGCCTTAAAGTTTTAAGACTTCTAAGGAGCTGCTGTGACTCTCTATTCCCAACCAAAAACTCACTTGTTTGATGCGGTCTGGATTAACAGTGGTCTGAGGCTGTAGAATGCTGACGGGCTCCGTCTTGGCCACATTTTGAGGCATTTCTCGAATCTTCTCTGCAATGAAGCCATGAACTGCATTTAGTGCTTCAACTGTTCCCTGGATCAGGCACACCCGCTCTGTAGTACCTGCAAATACCAGAAGTTGATCTGAATAAAGTAGATTCTTCAAGATCCCACAAACTGCTCCAATTATGGCATAAATATGGCACTGAAAAGCAACCTTCCACAACCAACCAGCAATAATTCCATAAACATACAATCGAAAGGAGAGATTTCCAAAAGATAACATATTGATGATCTGAAAATGTTTTAAACAACTTACATTTTTCTGGATTTTTAGTAACACTGAAGATTTACAAAGAGGCTCCCCTTTTGAGATTAAAATTCAGCAGTCTTTAACTAAAAGCTAGAAGTGTATTGTGATCTTATACAGTAAAGAAAAGTTTATGAATTCATTGAACACATGAAGTTCCAAGCCAATCTGGATAATATAAGTTAGAAGAAAAAAAACAAAACCAAAACCCATTAGGTTTTGTCAGAAATATTAGCAAATACTATAAGTATGTGCAGAATACACATCTTTTAAATTATTTTGGCCTAGTTCTAGATTATTCTAAAATATTGTACAACTTTCAGATAACACAAGGATGAACATAACAGCCGGTATTATAGAGGCATTTGGAATAAGCTTTTGTTATGAACATCTGAACTGCAAATACGTTAATTTAGTGTAGATATTATTAGGCCACTTCCTAAAACAAATGCAAGTTGTTAGGGCAAGACCTTTTCAAGGCCAACCGATCTCATATATTTGAGTATCCACCTTCTCTTTTATAACCTTCCTACCTTACAACATCCCAGCAATAACTGCAATTATTTACCAAATACAAGGAGTTTAAGCTGTCTTTAATGTGATCTAGCAGTTTGAAATTACGAGAGCTTGTACCAAATAAGCAGTCAGTACCCCACAAATTACATTTCAAGAACTTCTGTTTAGAGTTATACTGAATACCGTCCATGTAGGATATCTAGAGTGCACGTGACTACCTTATAAGCATCCATGTTCTAAAGTTTTGGGAAAATACTGTACGCTTGTCAAATAGGTCTGATAGGTGAAATACGTATTTATTCTATGTGTAAGAATACTAGGCCTTTGGTGGCAATGAAGCAGAGAAGGGGACATTTTTCCACCATACTCATTTGTAAAGACAGGACAGATGCTTAAGAAAAACAGGCCTTGAACATATTCCACATTGCCAAACCCTGTAGCAAAGTATAACCCTCTGTTTCTTGTCACTTCAGTTTTGCCTGGTTTTCAGTTCTAACCATTCTATTCTGCTCTGTATCATTTCGCTTAACTCTCCTTTCCAATCTGAAGCACATTCTTTTTCTTCTATTGGCTGTCACTCCCTCTGCCTTATAACCCCATTACTTACTCTCACCTTTAATTTCATTGACTCTTGTAATGATTTGCCTGTCCTGTAGCCTGGAGAATGACAGTCTGATGTGCCATGTTTATCTTATCTTTTGTATACTACCTCATAGAATTTTAAATTCTGTGCAGATTGCCAACAAACATTAAATAACTACCATAGCTTCAGTTATATTTCTCTAGAAAGGCTTAGACAAAGCCTACATTGCCACGTAACCCTTCTCCAAACGGAAACTGAGCCGTCTTACAAAACCCACACCAGTCCTTATTTCTTCGATTTCTTAATTAAAAACATCTACAGGGTGGCCAAAGATGGATGCGGAATTGTGAAAAAATACTTCATTTATTCTTTGTGACTATGGTAGTTTTAGATAATTTTGTATGGCTTGGCTTTATAGTAAAACAGCTTTTTTTACATATTGGGTTACAGATTGATAAATCCTCACTAGACAAAGAAAAAATAAAAAACCAGTATCGATCCTAAGGATAAAAGTATGACACTGCAATGAAACAATCCACATTCTGTATTCCACATATCAAACCACTTAAATAGGTTCCATGAGGTCAGTTTTCACTTGAAAAACAGGATCTAACAGGAGCTGGAAAAATGTAACTTAAGAGGGAGTACTGTAGTTTCCACTTTTGTTCTGCAGAAATAGCAAAACAAGACAACACAGATGTCCACGTAAAATTGCTTTGAAATTTTGTGTAGTACCTGCTTCCATAAACACATTCTGTACATTTCCAACATACCCAAATTAATGATTTTTGATCACCAGGTTTTTACCTTCAAATACCTGTAAGAGCAGTTCTACTAGCAGAAGAAAATTATAACATGACCTATCACGGTATTAGTATGTTCTTGAAAACATACTAATACTGCCATGCAAAGATATGCCAGATACGTATCTCTATTCAACACCAGGGTGCATTTTGCTTCAAGATTACAGTGGGGAAGCAAAATAACAGATTCAAGCCATGGAATTACCACAAAAATAAATATACTTTTTGTCATTGATGTACTCCTAATAAATATTATTGACATGATCACACGTGAATATTTTCTGATGAAAAATGCATTCACTCTACCTAAATAAATGAAAAATACAATGTAATAACGTGTTAGTATTTAACAAGTTTGCAATGATTTCTGAAGTTTACGTGTTAGTTGGCCTTATTACCATTGTACAATCTGCACAGAATCACAAGGAATACATAGATTAATGCATCAGGAAGGTAACCAACCTCCTCCCTACAATTCCCTTTCTAACAGTTTTATGTCTTTAGTAATATCTACTGTTCTCAACTCATCTTAACATAAACTGCTTACAACACTGCAACATAGTCTATAACAGAGACTAGTACAGCAACCTGTAACAGTCATTTGCAAGAAAAAACTGTTTTTTATTAGTATACGCTTCTTGTCCGCTTCTGTGGATTATCTCTAAAGATTAAATATTTCATTATCTAAAGATTAAACAGCACACTAAAAGCCCTGCCTGCTCATCAACCTAATGTATTCACGTACACTTAAAATCTTTCAAATACTTTTTTCTTAAGAAACAGTATCAGGCAATAAGGATATTCAACTTTGTGGAAGAAGCTTTACAGCAAAACTGACAAAATGAGAAACAAACTTTTTTTCTCTATTAAAAAATAATTAAAATTAGTATTAAAACATGTCAATCAGTCTTTCAAAAGCTGTCACGTTAATAATCCTTGAGATAAAATATAAAGTTAAAACGATCTTAACAGCAAGTTATACAAGTCTCAGAATCAAATGCATATTTCTCAAGAGCAACATTTTTAGAACATTTAGGTGACCTGTTACAGTGTCTTTTCAACAAATCAACTTCAGAGTATAGTTAATTTTTTTTTCCAAAACACTCCATCAAAAGAGGGTGTTTGAACGACATAAGTGGAAGTCATCACAGAAAAGGAAACTTGGTTCCTAAATGAAGCTTATTGCTTTTTTTTTTTTTTTTTTCCTACTTGGCTTCCTCCCCTTTTTGCAAACAACTCCTGTGGTTTCTGTGTAAAGCAATCCAGCTCTAAGAAAATGCTCTGGGGAGTCTTTACGCTGCAGTATTAATTGTCTCCTAAATGATGAGATGTGATGTGGATTGATCAATGCAGCTAATGCAAGTGTTCTCTAGGTCAGCAGACAACACAGTGAAACAAAACACAGATCAGGTTACGTCCAAGCTACCCGGAGCCTAATAGGGAAAGCACTTAACAGGGATGACTACTGTCAAAACATTTGAAAGGAAAATGATCGATGATAAATAGGAATTTCATTAGACTTGACACTAAGTGACTAAAGGATTTCCTACGATCTGTGTTATTTTAGAATGCGCGATACATTAAAAATATGCGTTATGTCATACTACGGACCAAACACACCATGTTTTAGTGTGTATAAACCAGGATGCAGTAAATGGAAATACTGTTCCATGAAGAAATACAATTGCGCAAAAGCACATTTCACAGAGTAAGATACAGTATTAAAGTGCATCACAATAGTAACACATTTTCTTCGAGGGTTACATCAACAACAACAACAAAGTGTGGAGAAATCGTATACATGTAATACATGTACAGTTGGGAATCGCTTTAATCTTTTGAAGTGATGTTGTCGTATTCCTTCACACAACTCTAATAGCTTTTCACTCAGATAACAGAGTACAATAATTTACAAGAGTCACACAAAAGGAAAACTGCCAGCTATATGACCAACCTGTAAACAAAAATAAACCTATGAATCACTAAAGTTGGCGAATTTTCTGTCATTTTAGAAGCTTTTAGGCTCCATTAGTGTCTAAAGTAAACTGTCAGATTATTTATAATTTTCAGTTGTTTAACAGTTGCATCCACGCCTTTTTTCCCCGTTTCTGTGAACAAAAGCTCAGCCATCTATATGCATACTTTTGTAATATGATTTTCAAACTATGTATTTGAAATACAGATTTCATTTTTGAAATAGCTGAATTAGAGAAAGCAAAATTACAAAAGAATAACTTTTTTTAAAAAACATAGCCAATATAAAATTATTGTATTTTTTTAATTATTTACAATTCAAATTGGATTCAGGGTCATGTATTGTACATTGTCTTTTACACATGAAGAGATGAAACATATGCAAGAGAGGAATAATTCTGCCACAAAAAATTACCAAATGTAGAGTAGGTGGTCATCATCCATGTATAGCCAAAAAACCAGAAAAGATGGTTTTATGTATGTTCAACAATATAAAGTCCATGCAGAAGTTTGCATGTGGTTGCAAACTAAGAAAACTACTATCTAAATACACGCTTATGATGATGTTGCTACAATCATTTCATGCTCACTTTTCCTAAGGAACCCAATTAAATTACTCAGTATTTGTACATGCTCTATTTTTCAGCAAGTAAAATGTGGTTTCTTTCCTCTTATACTGGAGTTAAAATCCAATTTGCACATGTACGTTTTAACTTCTTCTTATGAAATAAGAGACGCAGAATGTAATTGCACAAAAAATGCCTGCCTGTACTGCTCACCAAAAACGGATTTTTAAAAGTAGGAAAAAAAAAAAGAAATCTTAATCAGTGTTTTGTTTTGTTTAGCGTCTATGGGGAATTTTTGGGGGCCTAGTTTTTTAATATGAAAACAGATATGGCATTATATAAAATACTCCCTTTCTCTACAGTTCCATGGGGGAGGGAAAGATGAAAATATTAGCAGCTGTCAGGCAATTTAAAAGTAAGAAAAAAAAAAAAAAACCCAAACCTGTTTTGAAATCTAATAAGTTAGGCCTAAAAGCTAAACATCTTGCAGTAACTTTATTTTAACCATTCCTTTTTCCTTCCACCTCCTTTAACTACATGAAACTTTACTTCTGGCAAACCACATCACACTAATTTTATCAAGAACTTCAAAACAACAGACCACAAGCTTTTCCTCTGAGAAGGTTGTTTTTTATGTATTAAACAACTTACAGTTTTTAAAAGAACCATCAGAATGCCAGAAGATGCAACAAGATAAAGGATACTGATGCATTCAATGTGTTTGTTTCTATACTTAAGAGGCATACATCTATCTATGTATAAACTTTAAAGTGTTTGCTTCAAAACTCTGATTCAATGTGTAAGAGTTCTATTGCATTCACAGAAACACTCACTAAATGTTAAATGTGCTTCGGCATTTTATGAAGCTTAGCTGAAATGTTTTGGGGAACGTGCACTATACCTTTCAGAAAGGACTGTCTGGCATTTATATGATTCTATATGCTTTTCATTGGCTTTTACATCAATCTTAAAGAGCATTTGAAAACCTAAAAAGCACAGTACATTACCAGCCCAGGGTAATCCCAATACATCCACTAATTAAATCTCCTTGTATTTTTTCAGTGTACCGTGCCAATTTCTTTGACACTGAAAGGGAAAACCTGACAGAAGAGCCAAAGCTAAAATCTTAACTAAATGAAAGTCTGCACCACAATCTCTCATCAGCTGATTTGCATTAAGCTTTTTATTTGACAACTCACAGTACAGCAGCCTACTAACCCTAATGTCCCATACATTTCTTTTTGTGACCCATGATCAAGCAGCCTGTAGAGCAGGATTCTATACGGCCCCGCCACTAACTGCTTCAGCCTAAAACCAAACTTGCAAAAGCTCTTGGTAAAAATAGGACCGCGCTTTGACACCATACCCAAGCAATTTAAAAATCATCAATAATGCGTTTACCATGAAAATCAGATAAACCCTTCCTTGCATAAAACATCTCCTCTCAACACTTGCACAAAACCTCAGCAAATGAAAGTCAGGAAATACAACTGTGTTTTACTCAAATGCATTGGCAGTATTTCACAACGCCTTAAACAGATTATGAAAAACCTTTGTCCTATAAATGACAAAATGTACACAACCTTAAATGCAACATGTAAGTACATCCCACATATGTTCAAAGTGTCACAGAAATCTCAAGACGGCAGTTTTCTCTTTCTGTCCTTATCTCCCCCCCATCCTTTTACCTTTGTTTCTTGAGAGAGAATTAATTGGTCTTTATATAGAGACTGTTCTCATATTCATCACAGACAGAAAGATGGCTCTCTCTCAAAGCAAAACTTGATGATGTAATAAATTTCCCGAAATGAAAGGGGAAATAAGGGCTGGTAGCAAAAACAGAGCACTGACGTTCTGCATTTGTTTTCATCCAGACAAATTAATTCTGGAACTGTTTGCACAGAACACTTACACAAATAGGGAGTAAAACTTAACCCTCCCCTACTAAAAAATAAAATATCAGTTTTAATAGCAATTAAAACA
Source organism: Phaethon aethereus (assembly GCF_964289735.1). Classification (NCBI taxonomy): domain Eukaryota; kingdom Metazoa; phylum Chordata; class Aves; order Phaethontiformes; family Phaethontidae; genus Phaethon; species Phaethon aethereus. Next base: position 33,391,707 of record NC_138579.1, on the reverse strand, counting down.
GATGCATAAAAGAATATTGAAGGAAACCTATGAAACTGAAAGGAAATAAATATCATCTTCTAAGAACCTTCATGGTATCTCTGTTGTAAAACCAGGGCATCCTTAACTTTGATTTTAAATTTCAAGATCACTGACTGGATGCCTTTAGCTTCACTAGAACTCCATTCTTGCAGAGAAATAAACTGTTCCCTTTGAAGTTTCATCTGCAATTACTTCTCCTGAAATTCTAACTATTAATGTTTTATGAAGCTACATTATACTTTTCATGAGTCAAGCATCTAATAAAAGCAGAAAGTTAGAATAAGTGGTCTATTTCTTGAAACATGTTAACAGACGTGATGATTACCAAGCATGTGCAACCTATGCATGTGACTTGCTGAAATCTGCAAAAATACATGTTAGAATATGGGGTCCTCTAACATCAGTCCTCTAATATTTTCTTACCAAATGTTCACAGGAAGTCTTACTAGCCTTAGCAGAAGAAACTGACTGCTGAACTCATACTGGTAGCACATCTTTTAGGTGTGGCATAGGGAAAGTCATGCGCATATATGTGCGCATACATATTCATAGCCACATACATACCAATTTGTTTTACTTTAATTAAGTGACCCCTTCAATAGAAATCAGATCTTGAAATGAATCAAGTTTAAAAATTCTGTAACATGTATGAACTATATGAGTTCTCAGAGTTACATGAAAACTTCAAGTTTTCAGTCCATTGTGCTTGGGTCACAAGAATGAATTACATGAACCCAGGTTTAACATAGTTATGAGTCTGAAGAAATGGATTATTCTCATGTGAGAGAGAAACCTAGAAAATGAAAAAGAAAAAATAAAAGGAAAAAAACCCAAACCTTGTAATTATTAAAGGCTTAGAAAGGATGATGAGTCATCTTACAAAGCAAACCATCCCTTGAATATAAACCGTTTTGTTGGATATCAGCTAAGGATTTGATGATGATTTCCCAAAAATTAAATTATATACAGAGAGATTAGGAATTACTGATACATATAAGGATTATATATAATCTTTATGTAAGGATTATAAATTCTTTTCTTTGTTTAATAGCTATTCATAAAAACCCCCTGTAGATTCCTCTGCAAAAGCTGGTACGTTTCCCCAAGACCAAAGGCAAAGGCCAGAGATTTCTGACTCGCTATGGTTTTATGAAGGAGTCTTAGACAAGAAACACTCAGAGTGAAAATGTGTATGCAAATAAATGACAAAAGGCTGCAATGGAAGTGAGCAGAGCCTAATTATCCTTTGGGAAAGCATGCGTCTGGAAAATAAAAGCTCTAGAACTACGAAAGACTTCAAACCATGAAGAGAAGCTCTATGTTCCTTATGAGACCTTATCATTCTCTACAACTACCTGAAAGGGGGTTGTGGTGGGAGAAGAGACCAACACCCACCTCAAGTAACTAGTGATAGGACGAGAGGAAATGGCCTTAAGTTGTGCCACGGGAGGTTTACACTGGATATTAGGAAAAATGCCTTTACTGAAAGAGTGGTCAAGCATTGGAACAGGCTGCCCACGGAGGTGGTGGAGTCATCATCACTGGAAGTGTTCAAAAAACGTGTGGATGTGGCACTTCATGATATGGTTTAGTGGGCATGATGGTGTTGGGTTGGTGGTTGGACCTGATGATCTTAAAGGTCTTTTCCAACCTTAATGAGTCTGTGATGTTTTTATTCAATTTGTACGGGGAATTAGTTGTCTTAACATATTATTTGTAAAATGATCTATAACAAATTAACTACTGTTTAAACAAAGTCAAACCCCATCTGATTCCATCATAACATTTATACATAACTGTAAAAGCAATTAGAAAAGGATCAAGAAGAATTTTTACAATTTGCTGCTATAAAATTGCATGTCAGAGAAGAACTTCCCCAAAACAGTATTTGGGGATACAACCCCTATTAATTTTCCCTTTTACCTCCCAAATTGTTCAGTAAATAGGCTAAACTGTCATCTTCTCATCTTCAACTTCCTTAAGCTGGAAAGTGAACACATTTCCTATAGGTGTCCTCAAGAACAAAATAATGAGATAAAAATCAATGTGAATACAAAATATAGAATTTAAACAAAATAAAAAATATTTACATTTATTACTGGCTATTTAAATGTTCCATCCAATGATGGAATTCTAAGTTCCTTTCCAAATGATCCAATTAAAAAAAAAGGATAAATTAGGGTCCCAATATTACATGACATTCTCTGTGTTAGCAGAGAAATCTGCTTCAATTTTTCTCTTCGTTTTTTTTCTTGTTAGCAGTAGTAACATGGTTGATGGACAGCACTATGCTTCTGACTCTAATATAAACACTTTTTCAAAAGGAAATGGGCTTGTTGCTATGATGCTTATAAATCTTTTCTAATAATGTAATATAATAATTTGCTTATTCATATATTTTTAAGATTACTAAGATGTCTGGAATGTTACATAGAGTTACTACTTTTTCCCTATCAGTGAACAGTAAGCATCTAAATAAATAAACATGTTAATTAAAATTCAATACCTAAGTTTGATGAAAGTGTGAAGGCCTCTGAGAAGCAAAAGCTTAGAAAATCATTAAAAAACAAGCACACACAACACCATCACAAGACCAAATCCGTGGGAGAAAAAAAAAAAAAAATCTGACCTTATTTTTAGAAGATGACCACAGAATAGAAAGAAAAAAATGACGTGTTTTTCAAGATATCGAGAATGAATTTTCATATCAACAAAAGCACTTTAGAATATTTTTATGGCAAAAGTTCAGTTGGCAATTACACCTTTTATGTTATGCTACAGTAATATGAACATTTGTTAATAGTGCCTCCTACGCATATAATTACCAAAGGTAAAAACCCACCCATTTAAACAGTAAAATATACTTTGAAAAACTGGAGGAGCTGATACATCTTATAATTTAGAGTGATAACAGTTTGAATCACTAAGGGAGCTTTTCTCCTCAAAAATATTCCTCCAGTTACATAGTTTAAAAGCCTGTGAAAAGCTTTGGAAAATCCTCCTCAAGAAATCGAATCACCTAATACATTCATTACTATGTATCTGTTTGGAAGAAGTAAATAGCAAATTTCACATAAATGACACATTAGAGATTCTATTAAAATATTTGTAATTGCATGTATATTTTTTATGTATATTTTTATATATTGCAAGTAAACATTGACAGTGAGCATGGAAACATGATTTGCCAAGAGTATGCTTATTAGCATTGAATGTTTTTTAATTTAAGTCATGATCCTGGCAGAAGTTACCTTTATCTACAGTGTTCAAGAGGAACAGTAGAGACAAAAGTAAGGTCAAGTAGTGATAAAATGTAGACACACACACACTATAGCAACTGTATCATAAGAATTATTCTACATCCCAGTCCAGAAATATAAGGAAGAAGATAAGGACGCATACACCTTATGTTTTCAGACTAGGAAGAATGCTGTCCTGTCAAAACCAGGATAAGCTCCCATTTTGATGCAGTCATTATAACACACATACAGAATGGCACATACAAACACATAGATGCAAACACAAAGACACACATCTTTTCATACCTTGCTCCTTCTTTTTTCCTCTCTAAATGCTAGTCCAAATCCACATTCTGCTCAGAGTAGATTTTGGCTGCTGTACGTTTAATTAAATCCATTACTCTCCAGAAGTGTTATTCTAGTCCAGGGTTTATATTGAAAGCAGGTAGGAAGAGTTTGTGGCTACTGCCCAAGCATTCAATATGCCACAGTTATTTTTGTCTTCCTAGCTCCGTCCTGACTTCCAGATTGTAACTCTCTTAGAGCACATCCTGTTGTTTTTTCTATGAATAGCATTTATTTCCCCCTAAATTTAGCTTTCTAAAATTTATGCATCAAGTCCAAGGTAGTTGTTTAAGAAAGACAGGGATGTCCATGAAGAAGGTACCCCATCTACCTTTGGATGGAATCATCCGACAAAGATACGAAGCTCTCACACTTTAACTATACAGGGAGCTTTGCGTATTAGCTTAGATTAAACACTAGGCTCCTCAAAGCCTCACTACATACACACATATATACACATAAAACATGATACTGTTTTCTAGAGACAGCTACAACATAAATGTTGAATTACTCTTAATACTAAAGCTATAATTTCTATTAATGCTATATAACAACATCAAAAGCATTGCCTGGGTGTAGGAATAAGGCAGTATGTAAAATGATTTTCAGGCAGCAAGAGGTAAACTTAAGTGTCAATAGGAAGAGGTATTTCCTTCCAAAAGCAAATGCCAGAATCATTTCCACCCACCAGCAGATTTATATAAATTCACAAATATTTTATCATATAAAAGTCCACAATAAAAAGGAGTAGAAAATGTTATGTAGGCAGAACTGTTTCTAAATAGAACTTTTTCACAACTTTTTGCACTGGATGACAGCTACTGTTTCCCTGTTTTTACAGCCATCACACAGCTACATATTCCTTGCTCCTAAGCACTCAAAAATTCCTACTTCACAGACATTTGCTGAACTATTTTCATTCTTGTATAAAATTACCTTTAAATAGTCAAGGCAGATAAAATGGCCTTGGCAAGTTCAGTACCAATGAGCTAAAGATCTTGCTGAAATTCATGTTTTGAACATTCCGTTACAAAAAGTCCATAGAAGATTAAAAAAAAGAGAGAGAGGGTTAGTAACATTAGCTTTTTCTTTAGCTTCTGTACCCTTTCACCATGAGAAAGAGAATTGGATGAACAAAAGATCTCCTACCAGTACTATGGCTGGTCCAGACAGGAACCATTTTTATGGGCCAGTCATTTTGCAAGTATTTTCAGCTTTTTAAGAGAATAATGCCACAATTTAATGCTTACACAAATGATACTACATTTCAATGTTTACATTATTGGATTTGATGAAATCTGGGCAGCTACCTCATGCAACTTCACTGATCAAGAACATGGCTGAAGAATAGGGTTTCTTTTCCCCTGCTTTTGAATAGTGGGTCAAGCATTCCTGTTTAGAAAAAGAATGGTGTCAGAATTCACCTGGAATGAAGGCAATCAAAATATTAACAGCCACATCATCATTATCAGATCCTTCACTGTATGGATATTGCCACTGAAGTCACTGAAACCTGGTGGAAACAATGGGTCCCCCACCATAAATCTGACTATGAGATAAGAACCTGGACCAAATATTGTACTATCCTACTGAATACACTATTGGGTTTCGTTCTCCACATTTCTGTTCTGTATTAAGTGGATACATTTAAGCCAATAAATAAACCACTGGATTCTGCTAGATAAGACTTAAAAGTCATACATTTTCTTGCAAAACTCGAACTATTTTAGGAGTTTTTGTTCTTTGGGCAGTTTTGCCCTGCTCCCCCCCCCCCTTTTTCTTTTTTAAGATGGAAACCCTGTAACTCCCTTTTGAAAACCTGAAAGAAATACTTTTCTGACAGGTCCTGGTTTAAGATTTAACATATACTCTTAACATAAAAATCCTTGAACATCCTTAGATGTGGTTATTATTTACCTAGCAGACACGTGTTAATCATCTAGTATATGAAATCAAATAGATCTTGATAGGCTAAAAAGAATAATGATCATTTCTAACATGAATCCATACAAAGCACTGTCTCTGATGGAGATTGCAAAGTTATTAAGCAGTCAACAATGAAAAATAATAAAAGATGTCACATTAAAACAGGATGATCACATCTAATCACACACTGACACTGCTATTAAAAACCTTTCTCTGGAAGGCAGAGTAAACATTTACCTTCACTTTGCAAAGAGAATATTAGAACAATGTGAATGTAATGTTGGAACGAGTCCAGAGGAGGGCCATGAAGATGGTTAAAGGGCTGGAACACCTCTCCTATGAATACAGGCTGAGAGAGTTGGGGTTGATCAGCCTGGAGAAGAGAAGGTTCCAGGGAGACCTTATAGCAGCCTTTCCAGTACCTGAAGGGGGCCTACAAGAAAGCTGGAGAAGGACTTTTACAAGGGCATGTAGTGATAGGACAAGGGGTAATAGCTTTAAACTGAAAGAGGGTAAATTTAGGTTAGATATAAGGAAGAAGTTCTTCAGGTTGCTCAGAGAGGTTGTGGATGCCTCATCCCTGGAATCATTCAAGGCCAGGCTGGATGGAGCCTTGAGCAACCTGGTCTAGTGGAAGCTGTCCCTGTCCATGGCAGCAGGGCTGGAACTAGATGATATTTAAGATCCCTTCCAAGCCAAATCATTCTAGGATTCTAAAGTTATGTGTGCCCAAATGCACATGCAACCTGTATAAAACAATGTAAAATAAACAAACCCACTTGAAATAAAACTACTACATAAATGCCTAAATAATACCTCTCCCCATCAAATTAAACCATAAACTGAACATCATGGTCAGAAAACTTCCTCAGAAGTCAGTGGGGAGGAAGGAATCGGCATCTTGGATGACTCCAAGGCAGCAGAGGTTTTTCCACTGCTATTCTTCCAGAGAGCCTCCCTGTAGGCTGGAATTTCTAATGAATCTGCTTAAGTTGCTGATGCTCAGATACTTGTCCATGGCCCTGCTGTGCAGTAACGCAAGATAAACGTCACAGAATTAAGAACCTCACCAGTTCTCCTCCTGAATAGGCAAGGAGAAAAGACAAGTTCACCTCTAAATAGCAGACTACTAATCCGAATACACACAAAATTGTCTCCTCTCTCTGCCTGAGAGCTTATCTTTATATGAAGGCAGCAGAATTACAAATAAAAAATGTGAACTTCGAGAACAGCACCTATTCTGTACTAATTCCTCATAAGAATTCGGCACCAGGAATGGCCCAGGTCTCAGCAATCTTAAGTCTGTTTCCTTCCCCGACATGAAATCAGGGATGCTCACATAGTGTCTCTACTTCAGCAGCAGGGTAGCACTGCAGGTATATGTGTTGGGAATGAATAGGAGGGAGGGTGCAGTAGCTATTCCACTGTTCCTCTCTTCCCCTCCAACTCCTGAACTTCTCCCTTGCTGCAGGAAAGAAGCTGGAGCCCAGTAATTCTGCTGAAGGAAGAGACAAATACCAACACTGTTCCAAACCTCCCATATCACTTTGTACCACACTTTCCATCACAGGATTTAGAGCCTTAGGGACAGGCACTCCTACAGCAAGATTACAGTAGTCAGCAAGAGTTGGATTATTAAAGCACATTTACACTCCCCAACTTTATGATCTCTTACCCCCCAAAATAACATAATCAGAGTGGGCGGTGGTCTTCTGATACGGTTTTTTTTAGTATTACTGTGACAAATTCAGAGGGGATCATCAACGCAGATAAAGTATAATTTTTCACATGCATTAGGAAGCCAAGTTAACCTTAGGCAGGAATGTACATTAGGCTGAACGTAAGTGTGAAAATGCTCTAAAGCATTTATCTGCTGAAGAGAGGACAGCTTAACAGCCCCAGCCCCTTCTTTTTTTCCCCCAGTATCATCTTCCATCAAAAAAGATAATTACTTTTTCTTGCCCTCAAAACTTAATTACTTGTGGTGTGTTTAAGATTTCATAATTGACTATTCACTAACCATTTGCTCACATCCCTTTTTGGCAAAATAAAATGTTTGGATTTTGGAGAGAGGACCTCCAAAATGCTAATCTGTGGAAAAGGTGCAGTATGATGGTTTGCTAAGGTTAGGAATGTTATTTAAATGCTAACAAGGTGCATTTTCACGAACACATCTGAAATGTCAGCAAACAGAGAAAAGACTAGCTAAACAAAGTGAAATTTTCACAATGTGAAAAATATTGTATTAAAAGAAATTGAATGGGAAGATTGATTTTTAAATTTGTACATCCAAAGCACCAGCAGTTGTAACTTTTAATAACTCTGAACTACCACTAGTTAGCATCAAAGGAGATAAGCTACTTCCAGTATAGGTTGAGATAAATTATGTCTAACAAGACAATCAACAATGGGAACAGCAAAAGTTGAGGAAAAGGAAGGAGGAGAACTGGCATCATTCCAATAATTCACACAGGCAGAACACCTACTAGTCACGAATATATTTTGATCATTTTGACTCAGACAGTCAAAATAATTAATTCCCAAAATAAATACCGCTCAACTTTTTCAGTAAAATTTTTTTAATGTAAGAATGTAATTATCTGAGAGATGCTCACCTCTTCGTCAGGCGTGGTTCATGATAGCAAAGGGTTCAACATTGTTTCACAGAAACATCAGGTGTGGTAACACTCAGGCTGATCAAATAAATACAGTGTCATGCTCAAAATCCTCTTGAACAGTGAACTATTCAGAAGCAATAGTATATGCATATATTAATTAAACAAAAAAAAAATCAACCGTGTATTTAGGCTTCTTGTATGTTTTTATAAGCTAGGACTAGTACATTTTGAACTTTGGCTTTCAATTAAATGTGTAAACCTTTCTTATAGTCACAAATGGTGCCCTTAGAAACACGTTTATGAAACAAACCAAGTGTCTTTAAAGGGACTCTTGCAGCTTTTTCTAATTCCTCCTTAAGGTTAGCTTCCAAGTTGAACTTTTTGACTAGTAAACAAATACTTAGAAACTAAACTAGTGTGTCAAGTGTAAAAAAAATGGGTATTTACTTCTACAAAAAAATGAAGATTTTCTGATTACCATGCACTGAATTTGCATTTCCTGCTCAAAATACATGGAGGAATTTTTTTAGTTCCATGACACTTACATTCTGATACCAAGATCACTTGGAATTACATTCATGACAGTTATATTCTGAGATGAATCATTAGCAGACCGTGATCACTCCCCACAGTCACTGCATTTTTCACAGATTTTTGTACCACTCCTAAGAAAACATACTACAAACTGCAGGGTTCTAGATATGATTAAATGATTGAAATGATGCAAAAAAAAAAGTAGCAAGGAATAACCAAGGTATTTATACATGTACAAAGCAAATAAGTAATGTGGAGTTTATAAGTCAATACCAATTGAACAAAAAAGAGAAACAAAAGCAACAGTTTAAAAAACGGAAGCTATTTTAACTTGAATTACTAAATTGTGTGAAATACCAATGAGATAAAGGAATACATTTTCATCCAAAATTTAAGTTTTTAAATTAAAAATAAGCATACAATATGTGACATTATTCTGTTGATTATGGCAAGCCTTGTTATTTTGTACTTCTTAATTTCTACAGTGGTTTTCACTGCAGCATTTGGTGTAAGGTTGTATTTTGTTTGTCTTACTAATCATGAATATTACATGGATTGTGCTCAGTCTTAGAACATGAGCCTTTCTATATTTGTAGATTTCTTTCTAATGTGCTATGGAATTCAAAACCTACGGGACTTTGGGACTTTAATTTAAGCCTGTGGCAATGAAGATGCAGCTGTTCATTTATAAGCAATCATCACAGCTACAGAAGTTATAAGATTAAATTTGAAAAGCCACTTTCCTGAACTTTTAAAATGATTAAATTATAACAGAATCAGTGCTACTTTTTATTAGAAATATTTTTACTCATTAACTTTCTTCCAAGTTTAAAATCAAACCAAACCAATTTTACATAGCATTCCACCTGAGCTTGCACCAAGTTAGCATTGCAGATTAAGTATCAGTATTTGATTATTAGCGTAATGTTTGCTCCTCACATACATAATTAGAATATATCATCAACCATGACCCAGTGAAGAGTCCTTTGAGGTTGGCATTACAAATTTTATTCTACATTGGCTCAGGTGCAACTTAACACTGCTAGCAGAATCTATTTAAATGAAACTTCTTCTATAAGTGAATCGAATGTGAATTACAAAGTAGTGTTACTTACTGGTATTACAGAAATGCCTTCCAATAAAACTATAAACAAACAAAGCAGAAGATTTTATCAACACATGAAATCTACAGATCTCACCTCTGTTGACATCTACAGATATCAACATACATGATCTATTATTTCACTGATATGATGGGACAGCTGCGTACCTCTGCCACAAGTTACTTTTTTAAATAGGATACTCTATTTTATAGGACTAGGACAGTATCCAGGGTGCAAAGGGCTGACCATGACAGAGTCCAGAAACTCTCTGAAATAGTGCCAAAGCTGAATTACTGCAGCTGAAGTCCAAAGTTCTGCTGTGTTAGGCAAGACCTTAGAAAGCTTGGCAAGCAAGCTCTTAGGGCAGTGTCAAGATGATCAAATGATAACAACGAAAGTAGTATTTTCAGACGGATGACAGAAATAGCACATTACCATGGCTCTCTTTCATGGTAATAAGATGACATTTCCCTATGTGTGTAGAAGCTGAATTGTTTAACTCCTAGTAGCACCTTAATAATTTGTCATGAGTACAGCCATTCTAAAGAAAAGTTTCTTCTCCAATGGACGGTATAAGGATCAACAAGGTATTAGTCCTTTACAAATGCCCAAAAGCTATGAGACAAAAACCACGTTCTTCTCTTCCATTGCCTGCTCTCTCCCGCAGTGAAATTCTTCTCTTTGTTAGGAAACAATGCCTTCCAAGGGTAGTTTTTTTAAAGAAGGGCAAGACTTCCAAAAAGATGTAATCGCCTAGGTTTTGGGATGTTCCTACAAAGAAGTAGCTCTAATTTTCCTTCCCCACAGATCTAGCCAGTGACATGAAACTCTGCAGCAATAATCCTCAAGGAACTAAATGTAAAAAGTTTAAAGTTTTCCAAAGCAGACAGAGGCTCCTTTCAAATGCAGTTTCACCTTTTCCTTGCAGACTCACTGGGGACTTCTTTCAGTAGCACCAGACATAAAATGCAAATAAATGTGAAAAGACTGGAAAGGAGTGTGGAGTAAGCTGTTGGTTAAGAAAAATGGTATCTTAATAGTGAAATGCCTAAAACAGTATGATTTGGGTTCCTGTGGAGGCTACAAGGTCAGGCAGATGAGAATTTTTGAAGTAGGGGATACAAGGAGTTTCCACTCCTGTTCATTTCTCATGAACTGCTCACTCATTTTTCTACCTTTCAGAAGCTCTCCACAGTGGTGGTGAAAATAAGAGAAATAAGACAGAAGTTTTTTGTGCTACCTTTATTTATAGTGATGGGTAATCACCAGGCGAACTACTTTCTGGATATTGGCTAAGTAAAATATGGGCAGCATAAAAGGAGATTTACAAGCATGAAGATTGCATTAGGTGCTGGATACCTCTATGAGTTGTATTTCCTTATTTGTTACATCACAACCTCTGGCACAGGCAATTCAGAATAAAGTTAATTAAAGATGATATACCTCTCCAATAAAATTTTATCAATACACAATATTTTATTCTATTACTTGCAGACTGTTTTGTATGGCATATATAAAAAAAATAAAATCTAAGCTTGCATTTTGTGCTCTAACTTTGTCCTCTCCTGCCTTAATGTGTATGTAAAAGCACATGTATATAAAACCTGAAAACGTGATATCTTAGTTTTATTGAAGTTAAGATGTCAAACTTAAAAGTGTCATATATCCTGCAGACTGATTTATACAAGTCTGCTCCATAATTCTGGCACAGTGATGTAAGTTTTCTTTTCCCTACTCAATTTTATTTTATTATTGTGTTCTGTTAGAATTGCATTTCTTTCCAAGTTGACTCTAAATCAAATCTTGTAAAGGAAATCCCCTCAAGTTACTTCTCTGAATAAGCCACTATGAGGTAGTTACAGAGGTAGCATGTAAAATACTATAATGCTGATGCTCGTTTGGGAAATTGTCAAACACCACCTAACTACTATCAGATTGAAGGACTTGGCAAGAAATTGTAACATGCAGAAATTGTAACATGCAGAAATTTCATCTGCTAGTGAAGATTAGAAGTTATTGTTGCTGAGCACAAATTTGGATCTTGTTCAACTATCTAAAGCATATCACGCAAAGCTCCTAGGAAACGTGCATGTCAGATCACCAAAGTGATAATCAAAAAAGATCTTCCTCTGCTCACTTAGTCTACACACAAACATACAAGCCCAGGTTGAAATAACTGAGATTTCTTCACACAATACTGAAGAATATCTTTTAAGTCAATTGCTATTCTAATACTTATGGTATAGGTCCTAAGCAGTGGTATGGCTGAAGAGCCAAGATAAGAAAAGGGAACCCTCAGGGAATCCAGCAGGATAAACCTTTGGAATTTGAAGAAGATTGCCAATGAGATCAGCTTTTCATTTGGGAACTGTATTTGTTCTGTATCTTTTTAATGCACAAGACAGAGACATTTTTACTATGAAATTCAACTGTATTCTAATCATATTCTGGTATACCCACAGATATCACTTGCCTAAGACTAATGCCTATTCAGAACTAACTTTTGTGCCTGCAGTATTTATTACAGCATGCAAGATAACACTAACTTTGCTAATCAACACTATAGTATCTCATCTAAGAGGTCACCTGGAGGGCATGAAAAAAAATAGAATGAACTATAGTTTGCCGCAAATCCACCACAACTGATTCAGACAGCTTTTTTGGCTTTTTTTCAGCATCAGAAAAAAACCACTATATTCTTTAGATCTTGGAGGTTTATTAAAGCAAACGGATGTGGAAAAGAAAGTAGGGCAATCAAAAATAAAAAGGATGAATGTAAGATCCATGGGGAAGGAAGATATTTCATGTAAATATGTATAGATACATATACTGCTCTCTAAAAGTATTTTATAAGTAAAAAAAAAAAGAATTGCTGCCTAAAATTCATCAAATCTTTAATAAGGAAATGCCTTTTATGGCCTATATCATCAAATGCCTAATAAGGAAAAAAATATGCACAGAGAGTTTGAAGAAAAAAAACCCAAAAAACCGTATTTGATATTAGTATCTTAAGTTTTTGTATCAACCACCAAGCATTTTTACAACTACCACTATAAAGCTCTGCTATCGCTGTCTTTGACTAAGAAATATATGGCATTAACAACAAAATGGCAAATATAGAAGCAAAACAGCCCAGTAACTGCCACTGCTCCTTTACCCCGCCTAAAATAAATAATCGCATAGGACATGATTAAACAGAATTACACCAACAAGTATAGTTTGCATGCATATATTTTTACACATATAAAGAAGAGGCAATGTCATATTGTCACTGTCAACAAATCACCTTCATTTGCAAGGATGAGAATTTGAGCCACATAGCTCCCCAGTGGGTCAAAATTAAAAGGGAAGTAAATCAATTTCTTAATTATTAATATAATAGATAAGAGCTAGGGTGGTAAGCCATCAATTCTAATTAAAGGCTGCAATTAAAGGATACTTCAATCAATCATCTCTGTGAAAGTATACTCCATTGATTGCTACGTTAATTATTAAAATCATGTTAAAATAAAATTCAGATTTAGTTATCTGCCAGCTACTTCAAAATAATATTCTGAGTCTTATAATCTAAATCAGTGACATCATAACTAGGACTAAAATGTATTTTCTTTTTCTGTAAAGAATGGTGTGAAACACTATCTCAGGTACTCAAGTAGCACAGTACTCAACTACTCACTCTTAGAAAGGATACACAAGAATTTTCCTTTCTGTCACAGTCTATCTTGCCATTAACTCCCCACGGCAGTCCTTTACTACTTGCTTTTTCTCCAGCAAGATTAGTCAGAATACCAATTTATGTGTTATGTACTCCAATTATACATACCTCAAACAATCCTAAGCTAGGTATTTTAAGAACTTTTGACACAGACAAAACCCAGACCTGGTTGCATAAGTAATAGGGAGAAAAGTTAAAATACATTTTGTAATTTTGCAGCTCAAATTGAAATACAGGCAGATGGAAAGGAGAGTTCATAGTTAAATGACAGCCCATGAGGTCCTTGACTCAGCCATGTTTTATGCTCCTGTGAAGAAAAATGACATACAGAAGATAGTAGTTGAAAAGATAATGAAGTCTGCCAGAAAATTCAAGTTAGAGCCAATCTCAGTTAAGAAAAGCATAGAAAACATTGAAGCAAATATGCTGGCAGACATAAAAGCAGCAGAGCTATGGGTGTGGCAAATAAGAATCATGAAAAACTGCTTCCCACCTTAGTCTTTGCCTAAGTACTTGAGCTTTTTAATCTGGTATGATGCAAACACAAAAACCTGTTTCCTGTGTTCTAATGTAGAGATTGTATTATCACATACAGTTTATTAATATCTGCAGTAAGCTGATGTAATGACAAGGAAGTAATTTACAGTTGAAACCCTCATGATTTCAACTGTACAAGTGCAGCACCTAATGTATCAACATAATTGCTTTGTTACCTTATCAAAACAATCTCTCAAGTATTATTTAAGTGCCATTTGAAACAAAAAGGTTACCAGGTGCTTTCAAAGACCACAGCTCCTTGACTTTGAGAGAACAGAGTTAAAAATGCTACAAATATCTCCTTAAAATTTTGATTTTTGTAAAAACCTCCTCCAAATTGTCAAATTCCACAGATGATTTTAAGCTGGTAATTGTACCAGCAGGCAGCCACGCTACAGAAATCTATAACAATAAATCTATGGATTTATGACTGCCACCCACTGCTACCAACTGCTCTGCAACTATGGGCTGTAATGAGAAGAAAAATAATTAAAGAACACGTGAAGGGGAAAAGAAAGGAAAACTGTTAATAAAAAGTACCTTATTTCATTAATCCAATCTTCATGCTAACAGAAATGAAAGCACAACCAGCCCCTCGTAGCCAAAAAATTCAGTTGCTTCTTCAAAACTAAAGATCAAACTTCACAAAATAAAGTTTTAACTAAAGAATCTAACTAAATATCTGTCAATCAATCAAAACTTGCGTCTCTTAATTGTGTTCCACCAACCTGAGCTTTCTTTGAAAGTCAAGTAAGTAACAGCAGGCAATAGCAGCAGGTGAGAAGGAACAGGCAATGGCAGCAGGTGAGATCAGCCATAGATGTCATATGTTGTCTGGCTGAATGCATAAACACAGGTTTCAAAAACCTGCTATTGATTTAGACTCACTAAACTCTGCCTACTAGAAACACTACAAAACCTTCCCCCCCCTGCCCCCGAATGAGAGTATGTCTCTCTAGAAGGCAGAAGTCTCCTAAAATACCTAGGGAAATCAATGGATTACCTGCTACCTTTTATAATACAGTCCACATTTACATGGTGTTAATTCTCTACTATTAAACGCACAACATATCATCTAATCACATTTTAAAAAGACAAATACAAACAGAGTTGGAGGGAAAATTAGCTATACTGCTTTACAATTTCAGACAAAACTTTTTACAATGAGTATCAACAACCTTCTTCCGGATCACCTATCCTTTGAAAAACCTATTTAAAAAATTTAGGCAATAGTTGACGACAATTAATAACTCTTCCCTGCAACCAACATTTATTTTTTAAATTGTCATAAAGTTCTCAGTGCTTAATATATATCACTAAAAATTAAGAAAATGAAAGCATCATAGTAAATATTTTAAAGACAACCACAATAATATATTAAAATTTTTTACAAGGACAAACACATTAGCAAGTTAGCTATAAACCTCCTTGCCAGTGTGAGCAGAGTGTATATGCATTTCTGTAAAAACACTCAGTTCAAAAAATCTTTAAAATAATTACGCAGAAAAAAACCAAAGCATAACAACAAAGCAACAACTACTATCAATTTATGCAACAAGACTACTCTGCTCCTCCAAGTGCCTCAGACTCTAGGGACTGGATTTTAAGAGCAGTTACATTTGTATAGTAACTGATGCGTTCAGTTTTCCTCACAAAGGTGATTAAAAGGGCTCAGAGAAAGAGTTGTCATGCTGAATGCAGTTAATCATCAAGGATTAGGCAAGCTGGCTTACAAAATTCTGGCTTTTCCTATCATATGAAATTAATTCGAAAAATTAAAACTATACAATCTGATTCCACCAGTTATTGACAGCCCTCAATTTTCACTGACTTTGCCATGAGATGTAGGCACCCACATGCTCAAGATTTATAATTTAATAGAGCAGGAACAAAACCCACTTACCTAATCTTACTGTAAATTTATACCCCATCTACATGACGGTAATACTTTTATGCCTCATTAACCAAGGATTTTTTTGTGTACTTGTTTTTAACTTGTGGGGATTTTTAATCAACCATAGTTTTTACAGAACTATTTCTAAAGCTCTTTCTACAGTAACAGTAATTTTTAGAGAGAGACACAATTACATTTTTGTTTGTTTGTTACATTACATTACAAGCAGACAAAGAGTAATTACTAAAACCAACAGTAATGATTCATAGCAAATATTTGAGTAAAATTCTTACCAGGACTCGTTTAATAACCTAACCAGGTTTGTTATGTTACAGTTCTTTTTAAAATCATTCACTTTTGGCAACTGTCTTTTCATAAGGGTACTTGCCAGAAATATATAGACTATTATTCCAGGATTCCTGTCAAAGACCTATTATTCTCATTCAATACTATTAATTTTATTTATATTGTATTTATTGGTCTCAGCCACGGTATACAGTATCTGTCAATATTAAGTTACATCCAGCTAGTCAGTCAGTTTTTTTGCAATACCAATTCATTTCTTATTTCATTTATCTTAACCCCATGTACTGTTCTCTCTTAAATACCATCATTTTTACATTAAAATGACAAAACCACTTCACTAAAATAACTAAGATTAGAAATAAGTTTTTGAATGAGGAATTCATTAGATTGTTATAAAAGAAAATGAGCATCTTAAAAGTTATAAAGAATTACATTTCAAAATAGAATAAAAATGGATCTTGTATACCATCATAAAACAGTATATTTTTTTGTCCCGATTAGGTACAAACAATATCTTAGCTCTTGGCAAGCAGGCTGTTAGTTAGCAGTGGATCGTTACACTGTGGATACGGTAATCTGTATTTACTACTTAAAGTAGCAAAGTGAATGAAAGCAGAAACTGAGGAAAGCTTTACGTTTTACAGATTACTGGAAATAATCAAACCATTGGTGAGCTTACGAATAATAAAATGCAAAAATCCAGTAATTCTGCGTATAGGTGCAGACATTGAAGGTTCTGACAGACGTGGAAGGAGACTGAAATCGGACAAAGAGCTAAATCAAATATTACCCCAGTTGCACACAATCCCCTTCTGACAGATGCTGCTACCCCCGAAACAGCAGCATCTGATCAGATTAGAAGTGAACTCCTGAACCTTCAGTTTTCAGCCTGACTTATCAGGACAAACCAAAACTGGAACCAGTTTACCTTAATATGCTGGGCTGAAACCTGTGGCAGTTCAGGAGTTGATCTGTCCTCCTCTCTTGAGGACAGAAAAGTCTATTGCCAGGCCTGTAGGTAATAACAGCATCAGCCGTCTGATTTTTAGCCCCTGGCCGCATGTCTGTCAGTGCCTTAACGTGAAAGAAACGTTACAAACGCACAATCAGAGTAAACACTAGAAATATAAGAATTACCATAGCGGTCAAAATTAGTGGTCTACCAAATCTGGTTCCCTGCTCCCAGAGGTGGTTAGTGTCAAACATTTAGAAGGAAAGCACAAAGAAACCCTGTGTCAGATAGATATGAGTTGCCATCAATTTTCGTTTCATATTCTTTACTATCGTTTACCTAGCCAAGGTAGCTCAGTCAGATCCCTGCCCACACACTTTTGAACATTCATCATCTCACCAACAAAATAAAAGCATTCCTTGACTTTGGCACATTTGTATATGATAACAAAGGCTTTGGACCTTTCTAGAAAAGAATGTAAAACCAAAATTATTGCCTGACACATGCTCCTCAACAAAATCTGAGCTAGTGACAACTTTGGAGAGATTCAGAATGAAATGAAACTTGTTGAGAAAGTAGGGAGTAAAAACTGTGGTGCAAAAGCTGCGTATGCAAGCAAAACTAAAAGCTAATTTACAGAAGCACTACTCCACAGTCCCATTCAAGTAATTTTTTTTTATTTTCTACCCTTTTAGTTTTTTTTATATTAGAAACAATGCAAGTTGTGACTAAAATTCCTTTAACTTAAGAAAGATTATTCAAAGTTTATTGTTGTGTACTTCACTATCCTCCTTTATGCAAGTACCTCTTAATGTCTATTTATTTTTTTCTATTTATTTTATTCTTACTTTAGTTTTGGAAAGCATTAACCCTAGCATCTTAATATATTCAGCTAACACTAGGAAATACATCTGAAACTGGAATTTTGGTAGCTTGAGAAATGTTTTTAGATCTTTAAACCTCAAAAGTGTTCTCGTGAAATGAACATCAGGAGCATAGAATATAGATTATGCTTAGACACATACATCGAGTAAAAATATGACCATAGCAACAGTCATTTTTCAAAGCAGGATGAATTTTAAGTAGCGTCCTGACAAAGAAACAACTGTAAAGGGTCAGATTTTGTAGAAAGAGTTTCAACGATCTAAACAATGAATTCATTCCCGGTCTGATATTATCTCCAAGCCTATTCAAAGCAGTTAGCAGGTGTGATCTAACTGCTATAGCATATGATTCCTGTTGTGCCACCTTTTGTTCATGTTGAACCTTATCTACAGCATATAAACAATAAGTGACTCTTACAACCATTCATTTAAAAAAAACCCATAACCATCTTTGCACAACTGTATTTAGTTTTTAAAAAAATAGATACAAGCCTGTATTTAATTGCAACATATTTGTCCCAGTTTATGCTACTGGCTATTCTTTTTGATCTCACAGAAATGTATCTGAGCAGCAGAAAACACAGTAACTAAGAACACCTAAAAATAGCCTCATTTTCACAGAAGTATGATTCTACAGTTCTCCCTCTATTGGCATTCAACCAATCAGGTAGTTTTAAGTCACATCAGTAAATTAAAGAAAAGCAATCTGATTACTGCAAGATGCTCAAGTGATTCACAATGAACACAGACCTCATACATGCCCTAGTTTCCTTGAATGGACCAAGGTATTAATTTCTTTTTAAAGGAACAGTGGTTTTGTTTTGTTTTGGTTTTTTTTATTATTTCCGGAAAAAAAAACAACAGTGAAAAGTAGCAACAATCAGCAAATTGTATTTTCTCATTGCTCTCAGAGATGTGGGGTTGTGGGGTTTGTTTTGTTTTTAACAGAAATGGTTCTACTTGAATCAGTATTATTTTCCGATGTTTCAGGGGGGCTAAGCTGATGACTTTTATATTGTTTTTGAAAACAGAGCATACTCATGATAATTTTGGATTAATAAGACTAAGGTTTTAAACAGTGGGGTTCTGAATTGTTTCTAACCTTAAAGCTTCAACATCAGGGTCCACTGCAGAGTGACTCATACCAGCATTCTAAAAATACACATTGAACTCAAACATAGTGAATTTTTGCCAATATTATTCACATATGTTGAAACTTACTTTCTATATAAACTAGAGCTCTTTTCCATTATCAACAGAAGATTAATTATTAATCACTGCTCTGATTTTATGTCTATTAAAATTCAGGGGTTCTGGGAAAGGTCTTTTCTGCACTGGTTTTACGATTTAAGTGCAATTATTCCTAATTTCTTTAGGGGAGGTCAGAATCAGGCCCTATTTAGCAGCATGGCCAACAGCCTTTTTTTTTTTTCCTTGCTCAGAAGAGATGTGCCACTAGAAACAGAGAGAACTGCTCAAAATCATGAAGCTGGTACTATTTAGCTCTACAGTTCCTTAAGTACAATGGGAGACACATGTACATGGTCCACATGAACACTCTGTAATTGAGAAGTATCCGGTCGTACTGAATTTAATGTATTTGGTATTATTTGGGGCAAATAATAGGAACAGAAACACTATTATCTGAACAAATCATTTGCATGTATCTGTCACTGGATGATGGAGAATGATGCATGGGAGATGTTCTAATTCCAATGGCAATGAATAAAGTGAAAAATGAAGGGAATAATATACAGGAAAACTTAACCTTCTCAGACTCTTATCAGGGAGAGTCTGTAGTATCAACAGTGTATGTTTCTAAAACATTAAATCCTTGTTTAAGATAAAAAGCACTTTTAAAAACTTATTTAAAACCTGAAATTTAGCATTTGAATTAAAAAACTGCAAGTTGTAATTCAGTTTAAAGCTCCACTTAATAAAAATGTAGACAAAATTTACGTGAGGTTTAAAATTAATTTGAGATCACTTAATTGGTCTACACAGAAAATATCCCCACCCCACCCCAAGTAGCTATCAGTAAGTTTTAAGTTCTTCAAAACAGGCATCTGGAAAAACAAAGGAGTTAAATTCTCCAAGATAACTGAAAAGGCATTGCAGCTGAACAAGTCTGGAAATATATCAAGATAAAAAAGCTGCTTTTCTTAGGTTGCTGATGAGCTTGTGGAGAAACCATGTCAGGTGAATTACTTCCCAAATAGCTCCAACCAGCAGTTGAAAAGTCAGTCATAAAACACCAAGCAGCAAAATCATGTTGCCTCAACAGAACAGTACTTCACTTACTCCATTTTACTTTCTCCAGTTCGTCAGCCATTTTTCAATATAGTGAAGGATCATACCAGTGTGATGTCATGCTGCAGAATGGCTAATGGCATGATGAAAGTAAGAATTTTTAGAATTTTAATATTGCAAAAGGAGCCTCAAAAAACCTGCCAACCAACCCATTAGTTTTCAAATATTTAGCAGTTTTGCTCATTAGTCATGCATATTCAAATGTCGGTTAAAAGAAAACTCATCTAATCAGCTACACTAAGGATTTCAGCTGTAGGCAACACGTGACTTTGTCTCACCTGCACTGAAATTCTTGGTGGAATCCCCAACTTTTGTTTCATTTCTGCTACTGATGAGTACAGGATAAGGTTGTCATATTTGGCTTCCTCCTATTTTTCATGCTTTTATGCTTTATTAAATTATCAAGTGCCTATCTAAGTTTTTAAGTTTACTCGTGTGTGCAACCACCTTTGCAAAAAATACTATATTCATGTCATTTTACATAATTGTTATGTTTTTAATTATTTTAAAGACACACTGAAACAATTTCAAAATGACTATATTAAAAATGGGATTTTTAACTGCCAGGAAAAATAAATAGACTGAAACCATATTAATACAATATGAAATACATGAAAACCAGTTCTCTAATATTTTGGTGTCTTCATTCAATGAACAGGTCATCACACAACTAAGTGGGATTTGCAGGATAATTAAGCACATAACTATATTAAATACATTCTTTAGGGAGAGAAAAGAGACCTCACTCACTGAGGACAAGAAGAGAGTTAAATCCAACACTTTCTGTTTTTCTAATGTTAGTACATACACAACTTTTAACCAGATAGAACAGCTTTACTTTCTCTTATCCACCTTCCTGAGAAAATTATTTACTGAACTTTCAATACGGGTGTTGTTCAGAGGATGTAAAACCCTTTTATTAACAAAAGTTAATAAAGTTAATAAAAACTTATTCCTTTAGAATGGTAAGGCAAACACAGTTAATGCTATTTTGATGAAAAGGCTTCGTTTTCACAAACATGAGAGCGTATTAAAACCTAGTTAAAAATGCAAATCTCTGTTAGTTTCCATAATTGTATTTCTTTTTAAATTCCTGTTCTAGTTATTCTTTTCACATCGTCTTGTCTCAAACTGGGTTACCATCAAGATAATTCATTTTTTTAGGTTCATAGAGTAGTATCTATTGTTTGAGCGCAATAGCCAATACTAGTGATAGCAAACTACTATCCATTCATATCTACGGGTATGTAAGAAACATACACTTTGTCCATGGACTTCATAGCTCTTTGCTGCCACTGTAGCAACTTAGTATTTCAGCACTATAATTTGGGAAGTGCATAGCACAGTTTCACAATGTCTTGTCCTCATGTCCTGACCACTTTCTCTGCTCCTTCTGTATCATAGAATTCTCTCCATTCCCTGCAACCCTGCATCCCCCACTGCAATGTCCCAGGCTCGCCAGCTCATTCTGAACATACAAGCCTTACTCTGCATACAGTCTCTTCCTTCCCCATACTACCTTGATCTAATGGTGAGGATTTAAGGTCAGAAGAGAGATAATCAATCTCCCCAATCCTTACTTCTGTGGCCAGAACCATAGGTTCCTGGTAGTTATGAACAGACACTGCAGGGGAAACTGTGTTTTGCTGTAGCCATAATGGTCTAAGGACACAGGTAAGCCAAGGGCAGGGGATTTTTTTTTTTTTTTTGACATTGGAACAGCTGGTATAGTTGAGGGAAAAAAGAGAAAGACTATCTAAAATAAAGTTTGACCTGCTGCTTCTAAAGAACAGTCTTTTCAGTTCAGATAGTCTAACAACTGAACACCTGAACTGGAAAACTAGCTGAACTGCTAGGTTCAAGTCCAGCTGGAGGGCAGTAGCTCATGGTGAATGGAACCCAAGGATCAATACAGGATCCCGTATCCATCTTCACGTAGAGAGAAATTAGGAAATATAAATTTCATTAATTTCACCAAATGCAAAGTCCTGCACCTGAGAAATAACCCCGTGCACTGGTACAGGTTGGGAGTCAACAAGTTGGAAAGCAGCTTTGCAGAACAGGCCCTGCAGGTCTGGTGGACACCAAACTGACCTTGAGCCAGCAATACACCCTGGCAGCAAAGCAGCACAATGGCATCCTGAGCTCACCGGCATCTTGTCAATGCGTATAAATACCTGGTGGGAGGAAATAAAGAAGCTGAACCCAGACTCTTTTTAGTTGCATCCACTGAAAGGAAAAGAGGCAATGGCCACAAACTGGAAAAGGAAATTCTATTTAAACATAAGAAAAAGCTTTTCCAGTGTAAGGGTGATAGAACATGAACTCGCTGCTCGGAGAGGTTTTGCAGTTTTCATGAGTGGATATACTCAAAAGCTGACACGATGCTTTTCTAGCTGACCCTGCTTTGAGTAGCAGTCTTATACTAAATAATCTCTAGATGTCCTTTCCAACCTCAACTATTCTGTGATTCTTTGTGATCACAGAAAAATCCAGTAATTTTGTAGCCAAAGTAACATGTATCTAATGACCATATCTTTTTTTTTTAGTAAGATTTATAACGTACAAATTTTAACAAGGAAAACAAAAATACATTTTCTACATGTACATATCTACCAAATTTCAAGCTCCTGCTCCTAAAAATGTAAATGAAATGGAAAAGTGTTTTACTTAACAGCTATATGGTTTTCTTTTCCTCTCTAGAAAATGGCTGTAACAAAGTAAAAGAACTTTTCAAAACAGACACTATATCCTGTATATATAGGAAAGGAAATTTCATTCTAAGGTTCTAATTAAGTTGCTTATAATACAATCTTTGAGGATAACTGAGAAGTATCTTTCTGATGGCGACTATTTTTAAGTTATAGTAACAAACAATATAGATTGATAGGTTGCATGAAGAACAACTAAATATCTTTAAGATTGCCACGTATCCAAAGCAAAGCTTTAGCTACATAAAAATAGTAGTTAAGCGCATGAAGAAAATCACATTCTTAACCACTGCAGCTATGCCAAGAAAATCCTCTGTGCACAGAGTCTTAATGATATGCGTTACGTAATTTGGGAAGAACGTTTAACTAAAAGAGTTCAGCAAGAGACCTAACAGGACTCTTTTCCCAGTACCCACTCCATACACTGGAATTTTGTCCATTGGCATGTATTTGAATTAGGTCACTTAGAGTTAATTCGAGTACAACCAGCAATGTGCTTGCATTAATATA
This sequence comes from Phaethon aethereus, assembly GCF_964289735.1. NCBI lineage: Eukaryota > Metazoa > Chordata > Aves > Phaethontiformes > Phaethontidae > Phaethon > Phaethon aethereus. The sequence continues at coordinate 33,368,102 of NC_138579.1, read as the reverse complement.
TCAGCTCAGGCAGGCTCATTACCCCTGTTAAATAAACACACTAAATTTTAAGGATGTTTTTAATCAATATCAACAGCCATTCTTAACGGGGAAATACAGGTGCCTGCAATTCAACCAGGTTTGTTCATGTTAGACACCAAGAAGAAAGGTTCTGCAAGTGTTTATTACACTTTTCGCATTTTCTAATCACTGCTGATAAATGTAAGACCAAACACAGGTGGCACGGGTTTCTGAGTTACTTATGGCCAGAGTCAGAAAAAACATAATCAACTAAAAGCAGCATCTTTAAACAGGCAGTGGCTGAGCAGTCTTAATGCAAGATATTGCTTAAAAAAAGGAATCCTCCTTCTTACACTCTTCTGAAATTGTAATCATTAGTAGCTGTCTGCAAAGCAAAACTGAATGCTTACCATTATCACACCAAGCACAATTCCCTGAAATTGCACAAAACATATCCTCTTTGTTTAGGAGCAAGAACTGCATAGCAAGTCCCTCCTATCCTAACCAAATCTGTGCGTACTAAAGACCAGGCCTGAGCTCTAAAGTCAAGATCTGACAATGCCACCATTAATGATTTAAGAGGCCTAACAAGCCTCACATTACTGCTCTATCTTCAGAGATTAAAACTTAATTTAGGGATTTATTATCAACGTAAAGTGTTTAAAGATTCTACTATGAGTGAATCAATATTTTTCAAACAATAGATGTAATTTCAGAATGTCATTGACGTTGAATATTCACGCCAAACTTAAGGAAAAGTTCCCTGAAAGTAAAAAAATAAAGAATGTTTAACCTGTCATTTAAGATTCCAACATTCAGATTTTACTGCTAATGATACTTCTCTATGCAGCTTCACCAAATCTGAAAAATGTCATCAACTAATGAATTTCCTGTGCATTTCTCCGAATTTATCAGTTTACTAATTGAGGACTGACTCCCATGAGGATAATTACCAAACTGCATCTGAAATCAAGACACCACAAATACGTAGCCACCTCTCCATAGGCAGATGTGTTAATATCTTTCTTAACAAAAAAAAGCAAAATATGCAACCAATATGTTAAAACCTACTGGTTCAGATATCAGTTTCTAAAAGTCTGTTGTCACAACTGACAGCTAGCTGCTCTCTTAACATCTCTTTTGATTATACAGAAAAAGAACGACTCTGTTACCTTCTGCCAGAAAGACCTTGCTTCTCCTCACAACTATAACCTCGGTATTGGCCAACACCCTTCCCATTCCAGTTGTGCATTGAAATTTTTTTAACAGAAGTAGGTGTTGGTTAAATTTATCTTAGATTGAGGCCCATAAAGAAATAGAGTAATGGATTATGGCAATTATCTTCTGAGGTAGAACAGAACTGAAATTTCATATTGCTAGATTTTTACACTGAATAAATACAAAAATATTTTAATACAGAAAGATTTTTCATTCAAAAGCTCAACATAAAATTTCTCAAAATGAAAAAACACATAGTACCTGCAGAACCACAACAGGACAGGATGATTTGTGCATACATCGGTGGGGTAGGACCTATTCCAATCTACCTCCCAGTATAACAGCAGCAATAAAGTGCCTACGTACCCAGTGCTTTCAAGATACTTCCATTATTTTGTTCTGTATTACAAAACTACAAATACAATATTTCAGTAACAAGCCGTCTCGTCTTCCAGCAGCTGTTCTGTCACATTTTCTTTCAGCATACAGCCCACAGACATTCGACATCATCCTAATGGTAACTAACGTTAAGTGGGAGTTCAGCAGCTCCACGAGAAGCAGCAATGATGTTTATCATGGCTCAGGACTCGCTTCCCGCTTTTGAAACCCTGTTTCCTGTTTGCGCACGCGAAGCACTAATCTCTTCCCACCACCTGCACGGCAGTTCTGCTGCTCCTCAACAGGATTCCCACAGCCCGCAAGCGCCGCGTCACCCTATCGATGACAATCATGCAGCAGGTCTAAACGGATTTGACTTCTGACATACCTTCTTTTTGGAAATTTTTACAAATGGTGAGTATGGTAACCTACAGGAGCGTATTTTAAAAGAAAGGACTGTTTAATCCAAATGGCAAGGATACAATATGACAGCTGAAAAAATTCTCGACACAAAAAGTCTGTGCAATCTAACTTAAAAGTCAGGCAGCCTAATTTATTCAAAGCACCTATAACTGCAGGAAAACACACAGCAAACTACTCCCTCCTCCAACACGTATTCACATGGAATTTTATTTTTGGTCACTCTGAGGTCCTTTGTTCCAGTTTCCTGCCTAGATTTCCCCTTTTCCTGTGCCAAGGCAAGCAGTTAAATTCAGGATGATCAGAAATAAACTTTAGAAGCACATGTTACCAAACAGTTGATTACATACTGGTAAACAGGCTGATTGTGCATTTTCCTGACTATATGCAGTTAAGTCCTAATGGAGTTAATCCTAGGTAATCATAAAGCAAAAGACAAAAACTGAAGAAAAAAATTCATAAATATTGCCATTAACTCTCACATCCATGGATTTACTCCATAATCTCTAACCATTTTCCTTTAATAATTAGCTCTTGCAAAAAATAATAAATACAAGAAAAGTTAAAATTTCTTAGAGCAGATTTTATATGCTCATGTAGCAGGCTATTGTAATAACTGGCTGCAATATCAAATATTTGTCACACTAATTAAACAGCAGAATTCAAAAACATAAAAGTCAAGCCATGATACTAAAAAGTTGGGCTTTTCAGAATTTCTGGAATAGCATGCACCAAATTTTAACGATGACTCCCACTAATAAATGCGCAATTTCCTTACCTCTAGCCCCACTCCCTTTTATCTCCTAATGTCTACCAACAGAAAATAAAATAAAGGGCACTGCACTGTCTATGCACAGCTGCAAAATGTGTAAATTCAGGCTTCCAATTACAAGTTCCTTATAGGCTTAATCATTCTGCTGCATCTGTAAAATTTAAAAATATTCAACTTTCATGCTGCCCACCTGATTTCAAAAATACTCTCCGATGGGTATTGCCTCTGTATCTGCTATTAGACATGTTTGTGTAATTCCTCCCCAATGACACATGGTAGAAATTTTTAGTTTAATGCCTGTTTGGCATATTACGTTTTCCTGAAACAGTTATGGTTGGAATGGGAGAGAAGGCAGCTGCCTGCCTGCTATACTTTATTTCAGAAGGAACCTTCAGGCGGTGGAGGGCAATTCCTCTTTTTCAGACCCACAATGGTCCACACTTGAAACGACTGGACTGGAAAGCAAAACAAGCAAGAAAAAAACCCCCACCCTATACTCTCACAGTGAATAAGGAGGTAGTTTAATTTTTTACTGTTTTTTTCTAACATTTTTCTGCCTTCAGGTCTATATGTTACCTCCATGTAAACTACTAACTATTTTCTGTTCAAAAAAAAAAAAAAAAGAAAAGAAAAATTCAAGACTGGAAACCCTGAGTTTATCTTCCATTGCATGCAGTCACAGGGAGTAGAGTTGGGGGTGAAGGGGGGTGCTACATAGCATTAGGTAGTTCTGAGAATAAAGTATTTCCCAGCAGACAGGTAGCGAGGAACAGCTAGGGATGGACTGGACCTGTTCTGCTCCATGGGGAACACACCTCCTTTCTCCTGCCCATAACCAGGTGTTTTGGCTACCTCTTTTACACCAGTACAAGTATTCCTGTGCCTCCAAAATTAATTAGATAAGCTCAGTGATCAGCTTGCAAACTAATCCTCCTAACTCCCTTAAAGAAAAAAATCATTTTCAAATGGATGAACAAACTGATAAGACCTACTGCAAAGCTGGACAGATGCTATTGCTGAGGCAGAGAAAGGACTGAAATGCATGGCTTGGGGCAAGACTACCTTTTTGGCAGTGACATTGAAATTAATGTCAGAGGACCACGAAACCACACCACTAAGCCTCTAGGGACAAAAACCTCAGTTTCAGTTCTTTAATTTAGGTGCCCTTTATTTTTCTCTCTACAGAAGGATGAAGTGTTAATTACTATTCTAACCAGCCCCACTTGAGCTCACTCAGTGTCTCACCTACCTGAAAGAGAAGAAAGCAATAAAGATTATTCATTATTCTATTTATCCTTGGAGTGGAGCGCATCTCATCCACGGTGCAGCAATAAAAATCTTACTTGAAAATATAAAATGTAACTGTTCAAGAAAGCTCTTGCAACAACACAGAAGAATATGTCATTTCAACAGATTATGCTTGAGTGATTCTTAACAGTAGGTGGAATATTAGCCTTTTGGAACTTCAGAAAAACGTAATAAATTCTAAGTTATTGTACATAGTCAATATTGCACTTAACCTGATTTGTAGGGAAATCAGATTATTAGAGATGACTGCAAGCATTTGTAGATAGTCTTCAACAGTTTTAAATTATTCTGATACCACAAAATGCAATTTAGGAATATTGCAAAATAAGTAGATTAAGACAATTTCTGTAAAATATGTTGAATATGAAGTAAGTATAATATATTAAATTATAATGCCTTAATAATTAAAAGTTACACTGGCACATAAACTTGAGAGAATTATTTGAAAAATTTTACAGAAAAGTAAATTCAGTTAGGTTTTTGCACAATTAAATAAATAATAATAGAAAACCTCACAGAATCCTCTAGTTTCTTTGAAGCACAGTGCAAGAAAAAGAATTACCATGGAAACAACAACCACAAAACTGTGATAAAACTAGAATAAATGCCATTGCTTCTCAGCAACGAAGTAAAAATACTGTCAGGGAGCTACAGTAACTCATTAATGTCCACAGTCTTTTAAATATTTACTCACACAAGTACATGTAATTCAAGTAAGTCCTCCCAGTAAACTCAGTGTGACTCAATTGGGGGAGGAGGGGGCAGGGAAAAAAAGGTGTGCGAGCTTTATCTCCAAGGAGGGGAAAAAAAATAATGTTAAAATGCACAGGATTTAGTGATTACTATGTAACTGCCAAACACTGCGCTGGAATCAGATGTCCATCACACATCTGTTTCTATTTATAGCATTTTGTTTTTCACAACATGTATGTATTTCGCAGAATCAGAGAGTGGTTGAGGCTGGAAGGGACCTCAGGATTACCTAGTCCAACTCCCCTGCTCAAGCAGGGTCAGCTTACAGCAGGCTGCCCACTTCTGTGCTGCCTTTTTTAAAAAATGAGACCTTGTTGTTTCAGAATGAGCTACTTTGTTAATTATTTTAAAGGTGAAATCTTCAAAAAAGCCATCACTTGTACATTGAAAGAACTAATCTTAAATTAAATTGCAATTTCCATTTACATATACAGTATCCCTGAGAACAAAAAGAAGAGGGGAGAAAAAAAAAGTCAGAAGTTCATTTTGATGAAAATCATTTACATTTTTAATTAAGTCACGTTTGACTCCTGCAATGGCATTTTCAGCTCCCTGGAATTATTTTTCTGGAACATAAAAATGCACCTGTCACTTCTAAAATGTACTTGTTATAAACTGAAGAACTGTACACCAATGCATTATTAAAAATAAAATAGAAATTTAACTCTTTTTTTTTTGCTTTTTGTTTTCTATTCTTCCAGGCAAATGAATACTGTGGATAAATCTTTAACTCATATCCAGGCTGCATTTACATTTCAGTATTTTTGTGTAACATCTCAAAACTGCAACATTTCCTGCTTAATGTATACAGCCAAAATAATTCTGAAAGTCTGCATTCTAATGGTATAGTTCTGAATCAGCCTCCTCTTTCTGTTTAGCTTCCATTCTCTAACTTTGCTGCTTTTAAATCCATTTAAATGCTTCCTCTACTACTGTAAGTTCTTATTCTATTCAGTACTTTCCCAAGCTTCTCTTCTTCACTTTAATTATTGTGGTGGTTTCCTTCATTTCTTTACTATACCAAATGAAATATTTTCAGCATTTTTTTTTTTTTTTTTTTTTGCATTAGCATCCTGGCCTTTTACTGCCAGTCATGAATATGCACTCATTTGCTTATTCCATAAGCACCTGTGTATTCCTTCCAACTTTGTCCTTTTATGCTTTGGAAGAAGTTAAAAGATACAAAATTAATACTTTAACATGTATTAGGTATCTCTGTTACCATAATTCTTACTACCTGATAATGTGTCTTTTTGTGGCATTTGTCACGGATAATTTGTGCATGAACACCCATCTAAAATAATCTTCTTATCTCTTACTGTCTTTTCTTCCCACCTACTCCACAATCATTCACCTGTATTTTGTTCACAATTTAAATTGAGAGTTCAATGGAGCCGATTTTATCATCACTGTCTTTGGAATGCCCTGCTCTAACATAACACATAACATAGCATCATAACACGAATAAGCAGTACAAGATATTTTCTTAAAATGGGTCAAGGAATGGTACCCTTGCTTTAGAGCCTCTTGTTATTGATTTGTGTCAACAAATCTCCAAACATCAGCATTTCACCACTTGGATTAAATCATAAGGGACATTTGAATGGATAAGCACTGCTAAAGGCATAATCCAAAACAGAACTCTTCTAATGAGTTCACTGGACTCTGAATTAAACAGTATGTCTAGCTACAGACCGTTAATCACTACACTTAATAACAAAACCAGGTAATAAAACCCAACATCACTGTCCTAAGAGATTAAGTTTCAATCAAATGAATCTTTATTTATCTAAAATGATTTTTGTGTACTTGTGCTGAAAGTGCTTGTGCCATACCTTCATATCATATATTCCCACTGGGAAGCAACTCATGTAACCTTTGCAGCTTCTTTTACAACCAAATCAATGGATGAGTCAGGATTACAGCAAAGATTATTGACACCAAAAATAAAACCAGCTCGTATGCCAGGCTAACCTTCCCTCTTGCAGGTAACTGTAGACTTTTCTCATTTAGTTAAAGAACATATATCTATGATAAACATGTTCTCTAAGAGATTCAGTAACACTGTCCATCAGTAAAAAACACAAACCAGTGTAAAATCAGAGAAGAATACTCAATGATCATACTTATTACAGATCCCATCACATGCACTGACACATATACGCATACATATACACATACATACATATATGTATAAAAGCTTAATCACTTTTTTCCATTTTTCAAGGTAAATAGCTTTTTCCCATTACAAGGTCTGCCTGTTTTGGAAGGAGGGAAAATCATTCACAATCACAAATATGGTATCAATGAGATCAGGAGAAAAACTAAAATCAGCTAATGATTATACATTTTAAAGCTGAGCATAAATGAAACTTCTTCATTAACAGGCATGGCTGAAACTTATATAAAAGAAACAAAAAAAGTGTTTCTTTGATCCTATACTTTGTCATCAATAAAGAAAAGATTTATCTGTAGGAAACTTTGACCATGGTTCTAATTACAGTTTCTTCCTGTATTGATTTGATCTGGAAAATATCTTCACTAAAAATAAGCTAACATAACATCGAAAACTTAAATTCTAAATTACAATACACAAATGCATCATTTTGCATGCACAAAAAAAATCTCAGTTTAATTTGAACAAAAATAATTAGAAAACATAAAAGCCTTGTATCTCTGTGCTATACTGAAGACCTACCAGAGAAAGTTTTTACTACCCAGATAAAGAGCAGCTGCTATGAAAGGATTTGAAATCAAAACACATGAAGACTCTACTGGAAACAGGAATGGAAAACCACAACCATCCCGATGAAGGGCCAAGTAAAGCAATAAATCAGACTTAGGTCAAACCACACTCTAAGAGAGTTTTAATTTATACCATAAACAGAAACAAAAGTTTAACAGATTTTGGCTTATGCCAAGTGCTTTGATCTTTCATGAAAGCTACAAACGTAGATCTAAAAATATTTAATATTGTTTCATAAAATATGAAACATCATATTAAATAACTACACATAAAAGCCACTCTAGTTTCCTTTTTATAAATTAAAACAATATAGTCTAGTTGAAGTTCTAAAAGCTGTGGGCACACAGAATTTCCAACAACTATTTTTAAGAATATAGGCAAAACTGTAGAAAAAGAAATCATCTTTTGGCAGACTAGTTACAATGGAAAACATGAGTCTGCGTTACTTCATCTTTCAAGCTAATTCTTAGTTTCACTATCAACACAGAAAAATACATTCAGTTTGATAATCAAAGAATAGATACCTCATAACAAGATTATTCAGAGAAAGTCAAGCAAACATGAAACTCAGAGGAAGTTCTATCGAAAGCATTTCTCCAGGTTTTTTTGTCTTAAGGTAGCTTTTTCATTATTTAATTTATCTTTCTGAAAACGTAATGTCAACTGTGGAATCTGAAAGTAAATCATTATGAAATATACAGATGTTTTCAAGAAAATTCCTTTTTAAGTATTGGATGAGATTTTCCTCCCAAATAATCACGAATACACGCTGCAGCAAGGAAGACAGACAAACGGACAGGTGAGAATGTTAAGGTAAATCTATCCTGAGTGACAAAATTCAAACTGTGCAACTGCCTACACTGTTCTGTTACAGCGTAGAAAATATAGAGTTAAGGAAACAATGAAATTCACGTAACTAACCTTTAGTGGTTATCTCCAAGAATGCTGACAATGTAGCCATTAAAAAGCCAAATCAATACTGCAAGCATACCACAACATGGACAAACTGTTTTAATATTACAACTCTGACTAGTGACCCTTAAGTCAATTTTAGTGGTTTTCACTACACAATTTGTTTTGTTTTCACACTGAATTTTGTTTACAGAAAAACATCATCATCATCTATTGGAAATAATAGTTTCTCACTGAGAAACATTTTATTACAAACCACAGAAGAATGTTGTCTTTCCTACAGCAAAGAAAAAAACAACCATAAACAAGCAGCACATTTTTCTAGTTAAAAGGCCAGTCTAAGACTTCAGTCCCCCCTACAATTAAAGGTCTGTGCTTAATTTCAAGATGACATCTCAAAGTAAAATTTCTTTAAATGACAGTAGTAGTTTACCATAAACACCAGCTCTACAACCCCACTGTGACTTTCTTCTACCAGTTGCTGACAAAAAACTTAAGAGCTCTGATTTCACTAGGGCTTTGGATAGAAATAACTACCTCAGTAATAAAAAATTAAAATATATATTTAAAAAAAAAAAAATCACCTGACAGTGGTAGTTTTCTTGATACTTTTCTAGATTTCCTCCCATATAATTAACCATAAGAAATTACAAGCAAAGGAAACTACAATGAAAATATATTTAAGCAGTTTAGTGCTTTAGTATCTTAAATATAAATGGAGAATATTAGTATAGGAAGTGAGTGAAGGCAATACATCAAAGTGCAAATAATGAGTTAGGGAGGACACTAACTCATTCAAAACTTGTCAATAATGCCAAGTTTTCATTTGCAACACCATTCTGCAATAGGACAATGAACATAAACTATCAATAAGGAACATATGAATACAGAAACTTAAGGAATTCCTTAACATCCAACTTGCATGCACATTGAATAGTATCCATTTTTCACCAGAAACAGTTGTAGCATGCTACTGTGTCCTGTTGTAGAATCCAAGGATTCCTAAATGTACTACATAGACAAAGAGTAAGTTACAAGCAAGTAGAAAAAAATATTTTTAAAGTTCAGACACACACTGGCACGACTGTGTTACTAATGATGAGAATGAAACATGGATTTTTAATACAAATATGCAATTCCTGTATGTCTTTTATCCTCAAGAATTGGTAAAGAAAATCAAAGACCTGACTTTTCGTTAGAAAAAATGGGATTACATGTAATCTGGTTAGCCGAGGACAGACCTACTTAAACCTTCAATTGGACAAGAAGAAACATGTGGAGCTTGAGACAAGCAGGTGGACGATGGTATTTGGAACCTTTAGTCATGAGAGCTACTGGAGTAACAGTTACGAAACACAGACATGCTGGTCATGAGCTACTGGAAAGTAGCTGAGATACTTATTCAGAACTTTGCGCTACTGTATTTTAGGTGCTCAAATCCCTGCAGTACTGAAGTAGAAAGAGATCCTGTATTCGAATATTTTCCTGACAAATGATAAAGAGCATTTTTAAAAAAAGGAAACCACATCTGCAAAACATTAACAAGCAAATATGTAAACAAAAGAGAAAATGAGGCAAAAGAAAATTGGGCAAATAAGCTCCTAGAGCTTTGAGCTTCTCCTGAACTTCTTCCAGTGTGATATTACACATATAATTAAAGATCAGTAGTCTTAAAAGCCTTCTTTCTAATCTGTCAGAAATTGTTCCCCAGACTTAAACACATTTCACTGCCTTCATCAGGAACAAAACAGACCATTTTTTGTTGGAACCAAGAACGTGATGCGTGTTCACAAGCCACTGAAGATTAAAAGAAAAAGTCCAAATGAACATTTAGGTTTCAGTCTAAAACAAACATAAAACATCAGAATTTTCAATTCCATGTAATTTAATCCCCTTTTACAGCAACTCTCATTCGGTGTTCTTATTACACAACACACTAGAAATAGCCGCAAGTTGTATATAACCTTACGCACTTAAAAGTGAATACTGGCAGGTGAAAGCATTTAAGGGAGAGAATGTTTTTACAGAATAATAATACTTCAGCTTACAGAATGCATCTGCCACAGCACAGAGACTCATGGGATGGTTATGTCTCTTCTTGTTCACTTATTACATCTGTTTTAGAGAATAGGATAGGATTAGAATAGAAATAAATAGAAAAGAAAAGAGAAAAGAAAAGAAAAAGTTGTGACTCTGAACACAAAGATTAACTTAGGAAAGATTCTAAAATTCAGGAACAATCTCCACACTCTACCCCTCAAAAACAGGAAGGAGGGAATGTTTAAAGAACATTGCAATTATTTGGGCTTATCATCAGAGGAATTTCTACAGACAATAGGAAAACAATATGTAAAACAAGCTATATAAAATAAGCCAAGATACACATATATTGCTTTTTTCGAATATTGTGAAAGATTCATACGTGGGGAATCATGGTACTCAAAACAAAGCAAGGGTTAGGTATGAATGAGAAACCATTTAAATTTTGAGCAGAGCATCATTTAATATTTTTATAGATATGAAGAATGTTGTGACAGCTTTTTTCGCACAGTCCCGACAAACCTCTTGCACCCTGACCACATGCCACAAGTGACATAGCCATAATGACTCTAAAACCAAAATGAACATGTCTCTTTTTTTTTTTTTCCCAACAGATAAACCAAGTTATCTAGACAGAAATTACTGAATGCCCCAAAGGGACTCCTGTTAGTAGCAATGTATATAGTATAGCTTTACATTGCATTTCTATTATTTTCAGTATTGGAGTGCTTGGGTTTAGAACAGATTACATAGTCTAATGAATCTTCAGCTTCAGAATCTGATGGACAACTTGACAAGTCATTGGGAAAAATTAAGCAGAATGATTTCACTGTGACGAGTAAGTTTAATGTTATTGAGATTGTTATGTCTGGAACAAGGTCTGGAAATCAGTATGTAAATTACAGATATCATTAAACTATGACATGCACTGCGAAATTCAGAAGCTGTCACCCGTAGTGTAGTGAATGATTTGAGGTTCCTCTTAAAGGACAAGCAGATTGAAGAAATTCTGGCTCTTGTTTCAGCTGACTTTTAAAATATTAGAAATAGAGAAGATGCACCTGATGCTAGCATAGCCACTATTTGTTCTGACAAAGGAAAGATTTAATCAAGCTCGTTTTCACAGAAGAGCACTGGAAGCAGTGTGTCTCATTCTTTTTCACTCTAGACAAACAGTAATGACAACAGAACAGGTAGTGCTATCAGTTCTTATGTCTGAGTGAACATGAAAAAAAGATTCAACTTCCTTGAATGGAAATTTCAGAAAAGGCATACAAAGATATTGTCTATGCAACACCAATACCATTAGAAAGAGGAAAAAAAACTTCATTTTGCTCAATTACAGAAGTTAGTCTGATTTTTTTTTTTTTTCTCCAAAAGTGCTTTGTTAAGTTTCCACAATCCATGGAAAAGCAAAAGTGTTACTCAAGGCATAAATCTTGGAAAGGATCCTGTGTAGCATTGAGCAAGATAAATAACTTTTTATTTAAAAGCCAGTGAATCCCAGGCAAGAATTTAAGAATATCTGTAACAGTCATTTTAATAAATAATATAATAGGATTTTCACATGAAGGAAACACCAAAATGAGACTAACTATGCAAATTTGCTCTAAGTTCTTCTGAAAATGAGCCAACAGATTTCTAAGAAGCAAATGCTCACAGGAACTCTGGTAAACAGGCTCCACTCCTGAGAGTACAAAGGTACCAGACATGAAAGGAAGCACTCCAAAGACATACAAATGGTGGAAAAAACAGTTCAGGTTGTCAATGGAAAGGTGTTCTGACCAAAATAAGCAGAAGACAATAAACAAACCTAGAATAATTCCACTGTAGAAAAGCATTTATGAGGGTGTAACTTCAATTTACAAACATTCTTCTGTAGTATGTGATGGACTTTAGTAAATATTATTGTTTGGACTACATTAAAACAAATGGGCGGAACTAACATAGGATTAGAAAGAGTATTCATAACACAGGCTTTGATACTACCACCCTCTTGAGCTACTGGGTGTAACAAAGAACACTTAAGCCTTCATTTGTTTAATAAAACAAAAATTAAAATAAACATGAGCAGAGGCAAGACTTCACTGTCTTGTAACTAAAGGACTTTCTTAATAGCCTGGAAGTTAAACATTACATTTTACTTATAATCATGCTTCTGAGTGCAGGACATATTAGACTTACTTTTGAGAAGAGTTAAGAACGGACATTTTTTACTGCCATGCTAGCATGGAGGGGAGAAGCAGAGGAATGGAACTACATGCAAAGAAGTTGTTTCCAGCATTTTGATTCCTTCAATGTACAAGGAAACACAATTTTATCTACATACTATGTATCTAGCCAGAACTACACCAAAGACATACACTATTAGATCAGATCCACAATTCAGCTCCTAACACAAATACCACAGAAGATACTGAAAACTGTCTAACGCATCAGGTGAGAGTAACACAATAATTGTTCCTAATTCAGACCACATGTATTTCAGAAATCGTCAGTATGTCACATTCAGAGACAATTAAAAGGTAACATAAGGAATTACACTCAGAGTACATCATCATATCCAATCTTTTTTTCCAAAGTTTACTGACAGAACATTTCATAAGAGTCAACAATACTGCTTGCAGAAAATGAAATCAGACCTGAAGTGTCAAACAACACAAAATAAAGCCCAAGAAAGTGGTATGTCATGAATGTAGCCTAAGAAGACTGCCTTATTAAAATTAAGACTCTCCGATGTCCCTTAAGTCTAGCTGGCGGTTATCTGTTTACAATAGTAAGAACCAAACTATACCAATGTTTATGAGATCTGGAACAATAAAGTCCCTAAGTCTATCACGGACTTGTTCAGCATCACACCTGACATGTTTACCCCCCAAAAAAATCCAACAACCAACAATGTGGCTTTGACTGCATCAACATGAAGATGCCCACAAATATTCTATTAGCCATGGAAACAGCTACATGAGTTAAGGAGGAGAGTCTTTTTCTAGAATATGTACCACCCATAAGCCAGATCACAGAATAAGGATATATTTAATGACAACTATACCTGACCTATTCCTTCTTCAGAACTGATAGATAGAACAATCTCTATTAGACAGAATTTGCAAATATGAAGGCCATAACATCAACACTCAAACTGTTCTTGCTCATCAAGATCAGCTGGCAAGGACCAGCCTTCCCTGTATGCTAGTTAGTTGTTCTCAGTTACCAAAACAAGATGTTATATTCAAATTGGCTACTGGATAAAGTCCTTGCGATGTCCTGACAGCTGAGCCACACCATAACTTGTTCCAGCTGACGATGGAACAGATCACTCTGCGGCAGGAAAACTACCAGTTCAGTAGCAGAGCCATGCACGCTTCAGTGCCCAAGGATGCGCTCAGGCATGCTTGAACTTGCAGACAGACATGGCCAAAGAAGCAAACCTTTGCTCTGCATCCTCCCTCCTCCTTTTCTGTAACTGTAAAGGGGACTATCTCAGCAGTTCACTATGATGTTGAGATTCTTGGTGTTTTTTTGTTCATATACTTTTCTTTGGACGTTCACATATTCCGAGTGTGCCTTTATGAAAGAATACATCCAGCAATCACCTTATAGTTCTGTGGCCTTAACTATTTTAACTCTTTTCTTGGGACCTTTCACTAGGGACCAGTACTACTATTCTAGAACATAAATGAAAGTTGTAGATTCCTCATCCCCTCCCAGAAAGAATTACAATTTTCCCCGATTCATACAACTATGACTACCAGGGTATCTCTACATAAAATGCTCAAATACATTTCCTCTAATGCATTAACATGCTGCCTCCTACAGTTATGGTAACACTTTTTACACCAGTTCTAGCCACTAATTCTGGTTAATTACTACTTGTTTTTAGAACCAAAACCTCTGTTTAGAATAGAAACCACCACGCTATGTACTGTAAAAACATAAGAATAGATCACCTGCTTCCTCTGTAGAATACTAACGATACCCAGAAGACAAACATTTGTAGGTAAGAAAAAGTAAAAGCATTAAATTTTTTTGCCTGTGGATACCACTGAGAATTACATGAACACAGAGAGAACAAGACCTAAAGAAGTCCACAAACTCATACTTGGATGAACGATTAGAAATATCAGTAATAGCAGCAACTTTGAGACTAAGTTGTGATGCTGGCTTTAAAATGAGTGCTTTTTTTTTTTTTTAAGGCCTGTTTTTTCTATGCCTACACACACTAAAAAAAAAAACAACCAACAGCTGTCCAGCCACAGCTATTATGAACATGACTCAGAGTTCACTCCGTTTTTGCATCCAGGACAACAGTTTCATTCTAGTTCACCAGCACAGCCTAATATGGCAATAAACAAGTACCAACTTCGCAAAGATCTAAGAACTCATCAGAACTGACAAGAAATAATAGAGGAAGAAATTCAAGGCACAGTCAAGTATTTGTCCACACTGACTGGAGGACAGGATATACATGTTTTAATAAAACTGACACATTTCTGAATTTCCCTGTATTCTCTTTCATTTTACATTTAGAATTTTCCATCGTTTTCCTTCCAACAAGCTGTGATGCAAATTTGTTCACAGACATGCACCTTGGGTAGACATCTGATTCTGTAATTTTTAAAGTATTAGAAGCAACAGAATTTAGATTTACTAATTAAGAAAAATATTTCAACATGTCCTATTTTTAGCTTAATCAATGCTCTTTGTACTTCAGATGAACTATACTAATGGAAAGGTCTGGAGTAGATCAATAGAAGTGATTATCCCTTTTTATTTGGCCACTGTTAGACTGCTTTTAGAGTACTGGTCCAGGTTTGGGCCTCCAGTACAAGAAAGATGTTGATAAACTGAAGGAAGTTCAGTGGAGTGCCACCAAGAGAGCCAAGGGCATGGAGTACCTGCCCTTACAAGGGGAAGCTGAGGGAGCTGGCCTCTTTCATCAGCCTGGAGAACAAGCAGCTTCAGGAAGATGCAAAAGCAGCTCCCTAATACCTAGAAGGTCATCGAGAAGATTGACTTATATTCTTTCCAGTGGTGCATGGTAGGAGGACAACAGACCATGAACAGCCGTTGAAATGAGGGGTTCAAATTAGACATAAGGAAAAACGTTTTCATGGTGAGGACTGTCTTGCCGTGGAACTGGTGGCAGAGAAGCTGTGCAGTAAGATAAAGCCATCAGCAATCTGGTCTGCCTGCACAGCTGACCCTGCCCAAAGAAGGAATTTGGACTAGGTATCTTCCGATATCTCTCTCAAACAGAATAATTCCATAGTTTTCCTTACTCTTTGTTTTTCATTTTTTCATTGCATGGATTTAGTTTTTGTTGTGTCATCATCTCCCCATTTTCTAATGGAAATTTAATGTCCTGCAGCAGTCTTTCTTGCCATATTTTGATACAACCTCTCCCTCATCTACAGTGCAAAATTTCTTCTCATAGTATCTGGATATAAATGTGATCTGTGAAAGTGACACTGATTATTATTAGGAACTCAGGCTATCAATCTTCCTTTTTTAGCTGTGCAAATATAGTGTTGAAAATTATCCAGGAATAATTGTCAATGTTTTGACATCTCCCAGTCCTTTTAGATGAGCGCTGTAAAGAAGAACATATGTATCAATACAAAGGTATTTAATTAGATGACAAAGATAAAGCTCAGTGTAAACAAGTACAAGGTCATGCATGGAATCTGAACTACTTTTAAGGCAATTACAGATTATAAATAAACTATAACTTTTCTGGAAACAAACATGGTTGTCAATGTCAATGAAATATCTCCTCAATGTGGAAATACAGTTTAAAGAAATGTTGGTATGGCAGATGTATGTTAGGAAAAGTAGAATATTCTAAACTATATTCTACTACCTAAATACTAAGTTTTATTTTGGCAACTCCATCTTCTATAGACAATACTACAAAAAGTAAAGATCAAAAACTTAATACTAAAAAAGAGTCTAGATGCATAGTTTCAAAAAGCTACAGATACAGTAACATAATAAAGAGCTATAGAAATGATTAGGACTACAAGCCAAACAAGTTTTCTAATTGGCATATCTTAATAAATACATTGTACAACATTAAAAAAGGAGAAAAAAAAATCAGTATCATTTTACATAAAAACAGTAAAAACCCCAACATTCTCTTGCCAGATTTAAAAAAGGATAGTTATTTTAAAAGGTCATTGTACTAGCTATACTGGATATTATAAAAAGAATATTTACCCTTATGCACAAAAGATTAAGAAATAAAAACCATTTATTTTACAAGCTTTATATTACAATCCTGGAGCATTTCTGTACTTGCCTTCAGTATTGAGATAGAAAAGTTAACCTTTTTAACGAAAGTTTACTTCGATATTATACAATAGTATATTTTCTATATTGCCTCTTAGGTAATTTTTGTAGAATTTATAATCAGCAGAATTACCAGGAAAGATAAGATCGTAAAAAGAAATACAATACTTAAAGGAATCATTCTAGGAAAGACTGCATGATTACTGTGCAGACACTATGAGGAAAATTTATTAGATTTGAACAGCATCTACACTGCAGTGGTAACAAGGTAAGAATCATACAAGATACACTAAAACATGAACTGTTTCTGACTACAGACTTTTACGCTATGTAGTAGTAATGCTTTGGTCACGGATTAGAAGACAACAAAGTTGTACCACAATGTAAATGATATGAAGAATATAGCATACAATTCTGAATACATATTCTAAATTATTTTCTAATAAGCTACTAAAGTAAAATTTGAAGAGTCAAGTGAAACAGCAGATTAAAGAAAATACTGCGAACAAGTTACATGAAGGAGATTGTGAAAGGTTGTGTTCTAATTTTAAGAGTACAGAGAGCCTTTGCTGCCTCCTTTCCAAATAGTTTTCAATATTGTCCTTTCCAAAAGCTTATTAGGAAAAAACACTGCTACAGAAGAAGAAATGTCCTTACTTAGTAAAATTAATTTATTAAAAGGAAAGAGGGAAAGACTAAATTATCCATTCTCACAATGGAGAGAGATCACGTATAGTATTATAAAGTGATATGCATTGAAGGTTCTGGAAAATGGGAGCAGACATCACTGCTGAGGATTCTGTTATTTGGATGATGCTTTTTAGGCTGTAAGGATGTGTGTCACAGTGAAGAACCACAGAAGGGTCTCAGGACTAAGCAACTGTGTAAAACAATGGCAAATGACATTCTATGTACACAAATGTGATGTACAAAGGAGAAAAACAATCCTAACTTCACACACAAAAATAACAGACTCTGAACTGACCGTTATTTAACTCACGGGAGTGAAATTTTGGATTATGATATCCATAAAAATGTTGACTCCATTTAATAATCAAAGAGAAAATCAAATGTTAGGAATTTCTAAGACAGGAATATAAAACAGAAAAGAGGATGACACAGCATATGATGACATAAAAGGTTTGTTTGTATGTTTAGACTGTATTCAGCTCTGGTCCCATTGTCTCCGAAGGATGCATTAGAACTGGAAAGGATACAGAAAAGACCAAAAGGATCGTTAAAGCTATAGGCTGGTTTCTAATAAAAGAATTAATGTAAGCTTACACTCCTCAAAATCTGGAAATTTCTTGAGTTAAATGTCAAATGTTTGCAAAATCATGAAGACACAGGAAAGGGACTGATTCATCCTCTCTTCTAATACAAGAACTAGAAGTTTCATGGAGTAAGGTCCAAAAATGAATAGAAGAACATGGTTCTTTTGCAAGTGCTCATTCCTAAGCAAGAGTTTCTGCCACCTTTGTACACATTTACTTTGTCACAAATGGGCTTGTAATGGGTGTATTTCTGAAGATGAAAATCTGCAAAAATTCACAGTAATGCAGAAGGATTTAATCACAGATTTCAGCAGAACACAGTCTGCATATGTATTCAACTTTATGGACACATAGGCAATACAGACATCCAAATTCAACACATGGTATTGTCCTTCCTGAAAAGGAAGGGTTTTCCTCATCTATAGCTTAGGAAAGCAGCAATCATTATAAAGCCTAAGTAAGCTATTATTGAAATACCATTTGTATTTTACACATTGTCAGACTTTGTGTTAAAAACATAACTTACGAAGTGTAATTTAAGGGATAATTATTCAGAGCACCAGATTTCATTAATCAGTACAAGGTCATTGCAAAACTGATCAGGACAGACATTACGTCTAAGTCATTACACACGAAGATAGAATTGAGGAATCAAGATGTATCTCTGTAACAGAAGAGAGAGAATGTAAAGTATGCAGGCAGAGAACCCAAGTGCTATTCCACTTACACAGTACAGTCAGGTTCATTCTTTTCAGTTGTCTAGCAAGAATTTTTGACTATCACGAAGCTACCCTGCACTTCAAGGAAGTTCAACCTACGTCATCATATTTTAAAATATAAATCAGTTTAATATATCAAGAAATGAAAAAAGGCTATAATTGTCAGCAAAACTGAAAATTTTTAAAAGTCGGTATTAAGCAGGCAGGCTGACATAACTACACTCACACAAAATATAAGTACACAAAATATAATGCGCTACAACTCTTTGAGGTGAACTAAAAGTAAATCTGTGTAGAGGCTTTTAAATCTATTAAGTAACTAGTTCAATGACTACAAAGTTAAACATATGAATCTAAAAGCAAGGCTCTGGAAAACAGTTATAGTAAATACATGCTTATATGCAGTCCATAAATAACAGTAATTTACACATACTTAGAACTAATATTTCAATAATATTTACATCAAGTACACCATCTTTGAAAGAAAACCTGACCATTGTAATGAAAAAGTTTACACAAAATTAAGTTGTGTAAAAGCACTGCTGATACCAACATTTAAAATATTCTATTACACATACAGCTGCTAATTTACCAAAGTATAGGAAAGAATGAAAAAACAATTTTCAAATCTATTACAGAACATTCCAAAGCAACATTTCCATTTTAAAGTTAAGAAAGTTTGTTAAAACTTTGCATGGAAATTATAAAAGATACCAATTCCTAGTGGAATTCCTAGTTAAAAAATATCTTTGAGATAATTTATGGTACTTTGTAGAAAGTTAGAGGATGCATGACTCTACATTTTCTATATTTAATAGGTTATGAGCCTTTTGTTATCAGATTTCATCATCTTTACCAAAAATATCTGTCCAGTGTGACATAATGGTAAAAACATTAGTCTTGTTTATATCAGTAATTGTTGCACATTTACCATCAGGCCATTTATTTTAGGTTGAAATTGTTTGCTGAAAACAATAAACCTGATGTTGCCAACTCCTCCAAAAGCATTTTCCTGTAGTCAACACACTTATTTGCAATTAATTTTCTCCTCCTCAGACACACACACGTAAGTTTCTTTAGGTCATACTGGTTCATTCTTTATGGTCCTGCTGCGTCGACTACCTTAGCTACAATAAATTATAAACTATATAAACTATATACAGTTTATAAGCTATAGAATTTATAAAGTCTATCAACTTCATAATCTAGGCAAACATGTTGATTGCTCTTAAAATTCCTACAGAACAAGCATCATCCTTAGGATGTGATTTTAACAGAATTAATACTATTTTTTAAACTGTTTGAATGTTTTGTTACATAGATCTCGATGGGATGATGACATAAAACTAAACAAACATTATTAAGATTTCTCTTATTTAATGAATGCTTATTGTTAAAATGTCAGTTCACTAATATTTGGGTGAAAGATATCTCTTCAATCTGTTTACATTATCATTTTTGTAGTTATCTGGAAGAGAAGTGAAGCTAGCTTCACAAGTGCCAATCACTATTAAAATACCTTATTTAAAAGTAATTCAATAATGTTTTATTTCATGAAATAATAACAAACTACTAGAAAGATTTATCAATACAAAATGTTTTTGATTTTTATATATTACAGCATTTCACAGCTGTGGAATTGCTCTTGATCAACTGGCATCTTCATTTTCCATTTCAAGTTTTAATGTCTGCTGAAATTACATCCACAGTGAGACTTCACACTGGAGTAAAACTGTAAACTCCACAAAGCAAGTCCGATTTCTGTGTTCCGGATCTCAAACAAGTGGTTTAATAAACAGATTTTTTTCTTATTCTTATTTCTGTCAGTCCTGAAGTGATAACACAGATGAGAAACCATTCTAGCCTGTTCCTCCTGAATAGGCTTGCTCAATAAGTATCAACAAATTAAGGCTTACTGAAAGTTGCAGAAACATTACTCAGAGCAGAATTTGTTAAAAAAGTACCCTTTATAATTAATTAATCCATAATTTGTGTAATGAGCCTTAATTTGGGCTAGGGAACTTTTTTTTTTCCCCAAAATGATTGAGTCTTAAAAGCCATACTTGGTTTTCAGGAATGACAGGTAGAAAGCAAACTTCAAAAAACAGAGCCCCTATGGAAATCTGATAAAGTCATTTCACAATGCCATCTGTCAGTATTGTGCTCCCATAGTACTTCAAATATTGTGAAGTGGGATGAACAAAGGCATTAGAAAGGAAGAGCTCTTTCAGTTAAACTACAATGATTGTCAGTTAAACACATATGATTTCCATCTTACGCTGCACCACATCAGACAGACTGTTATAAAAGTTCTTAAGTTACTATGGTACTGTCAAAAAGCAGAACGTTCCTTCTAAGATATTTGCATGTCTACCTTCCCCTAATTTCAACAAAAACTCTAAGTAGGATATCAACTAGCAACAAGTTGACAGAGCAGACATAGACACATTTTATTTAACACATATTAAAAACATCTGTCCCCTAATGCCCAGGCCTGTTTCATCTAATAGTTCATCTTTTAACCACACAGAGTTTTCAACTTTTAACTGGCATTGAAAAAAAAAAAAAAAAAAAGGTCAAGAAGAAAGTGTATCTTTAAGTAACCCACAGGTTGATTTCAAATTTCAGAATGAATTATTTAATTTCTGAATTATATGGTTTATTTCTATAATATTTTTAAATAGAGTTAAGATAAAGTTACTTAATCTCACATTTAGAATGGATGGCCTCATTCTTTCACTGCAATCTACTATAATATGATACACACAGGACAGTTTATTTTTAAATGCAACTGACAATTTAGCCCAATACATATACATATTCATTAAGTCTGATCAATCTAATCAAAGATGTCCTTGAAAGTATTCTCAAGAAAGACATTAAATCAGCATAAAATAACTATTATAAGCCACACAGCAGAAGGAAAAAGAGGTTACTGTATATTGAAATGCTTCTTCAATACTATAAAAAAAAATCAAAATTTGTACTTTTCTAGAAATGTATTCTAAATACCATGACCTTGCAAACTAAACTGTAATGTATAAAAACATAGAATAGAAACCATTTGTATATACCCCATATTCAGTATTTCTGCACTAAACCTGAAGTATTTTACTTACAAAGTTAAAAAATACCTGCATTCTTAACATGACTAATAGACTAAACATAAAACTAAAACCGAAATGTTTGAACATGAAAATTTGCATCTATTCTAAAAAAGACAAATAAGTATCTGATTTTATGTACTCAACAGCCATTTCCCCAATTTAGTTACATGGCACTTATTAATGCAAAAAACTCAACAGAAATCCACAAAGCATAGCTTTCAGAAGTGCAGCATACTTCTTGTATGTTATCAGTAATACCTTAAGAAAGACAAAATGCCATGTATTTGCTGTGCACTTAAACGTCCTATTACATAACCACGATATAATGATATTTAAAGTACATACACCAAGTAATCCTTATTATTGAATCTTTACACAATTAGAGCAATGGGACAAAAATACTGGGAATGACAAAAAATAAAAGTATCTCTTTGCATTGATTATCTCACCGTTCAGTTCTACTCATGAGTTTAAGAAGTTTATTTTAGCTTAATGTTGATTTTATAATTAGGCGCTCATATTCGTATCAAGGTTCCTTCCTCTTCCCTCTCGCTTTCCTCACAACTGAGCCTCATGGCAGCAGACACTAATGGAAACATGCTGACCTGTAGTCTAGTAGTAAAAAGATGGACCAGGATGTTTAAAGCAGTAAGAAAATATCAGTGTTTAGAGAAAAAGTGAACACACACACTTAATGAAACAAACTATTCAGATATTTCAATCTCACTTTGTTCTTATTTTTTCTGTAGTTCACTCTTTAAAACCAGGAAAGGGAAAGTGGTATTGTCATAATTCGTAAGGTACAGCATCTGTCCAGCTAAAATCTTTGCATTTATAACTTCACAATCAACACAGATTCTACAAATAGGTTTGGAAAATAATATAAAAGCTCAAATGTTTTTAAGAAGAACTTTCTTCATGCAAGGGATCACACATACTTTGGGGCAATTTTAGTTATTAACAAAGGCAGTGAGTCCAATATGGTAAAATTCTTTCTATGAAAAGGAGTTCAAGTATAGAAAACTCTGATGAGCAGGAACAACATTTTGCATTTGACATGATATAGAATTAGAAAGCAATGAAATTGAAGTGGTGTGATCAGAAAAAGATCTTAGTCAAATGACTTTGTAAGTAGCTTTTTGAAGAAACAAAAGTTAAGGACCTAGATAAGGCTCTGGTAACCTGTAAAGAAGAACAAGCATTTGAAGGTTTTTACAAACAAACAGCAAAGCTTAGACACATGCATTCTGAAATTTCATAGATTGGCTATGCAATTTGACACACAAATTACAGTCTTGAAAAGAAAGGGTAGGTTAGCCCCAGTAAACCAAAAATGGGTAAGAAGGAAGTGTCTGTGAAGAGAACTGAGATCAGCTTTAAAATTATTTATTCGAGTTCCAAGTAGAGTATCTATAAGAAGATGAGCACAGGCAAGACAAGATGTCCTAGGAATCAGGGACAGGGAAACTAGATACGTGAGTCATCACCAGAAAACAAAAAACAAAATCCTGACCAAATCTGTATGTAATATCACTTATATCAAGTAAATAAAGAATTTTAGGAAGTAAATCTCTGGCGCACAGACTAAAATGAGATGATGGCAGGCAATCTACCGAACAACATGAGAAATTTGAAGACAAAGTCACAAATGGATAACAGTTTCTTGTAGTTGATCATGACTACAGAACCATATTCAGTAACTGAAACGAGTGTGAACAAATTGTGTATATATGTGGTTCAGGAAGAAGAATAGAGAGAGGGAGTAAGAAACAGTAGAGTCATACAGTTTTAACAAGAGGAAATCACTAACTAATAGAACAAAAGCTGGAATGGATAAGCTTCAAAGAAAAAGATGATAGGATTAACTCAATATTGGTATGCACCATGTACTCAACTGGGTTTATGGGATTGTTTTGTACAAAATGCATTAAAAATGCAGAAAAAATACAGGCTTATGTTTTCCAAACACAAAATAACATACATAAAACCACTTTATTTCTAGGGATTACAGATAGGAGAAAAAAATGCACTGATATCTCCCCTCTGACATTACATTTATGACTCTGCAGAGAGACGTCAATAAAGGTTATAAAGATGACCATAGTTTTTCATGCTCATCTTAATTAATCATCTACAAATGCCAACTACCTAAGAAAAAAACACCAGTATAAAACAGTTCCTTAATTAAAAGATATTCTTCATATTATGTATACATTTTTCTAAATCTATGATGAAAACCTAATCTTAATAATTTTTTCACATTTTGGGTAGTGTTACAGAATGAACTTGCTATTATACCTGAAAATGTGTTTTGCTAGTGTCGCTATTGACCTTAAGTCAGTACCTATAAAAATAAAAAAATCTTTCAGGCCCTTCTTTGACATTATAGAACAGGAAAAAGAAAAGTTGTTTCTAGCTTGAAGGAAATTAAGTTTGGTAAGCAATCATAAATTAGACAAAGTAAGCTCAGGCAAAAGAAAACAGAATTGAAGAAAAAAAACCTTGCCATATAATTGAAGTAACTATTGAATTGCCTTTTTTTCCACTCCTTTTCTTGTTTTTTGCAAGGGCATTATTTTTTTCCTTTAATGAAGTACTACTTAGGATATTGTCAGAAATATTCATTGGAGTGAAAGCAGCTGAGACTTACTTTTGTTTGTTGAATTTCATGCTAGCCAGTGAAATGTAATGTTAAAAAATAGCAAGCCTTACTAAAAAGGGAAAATGATTGTATTACCAAACTTATAAACCCTCACATAACGCAGTATGACAAAATATATAGTACTAAATTGTCACGCTATCAGTTGTGCACTGCTAACACTGATGAAAACCTATTTAATGTGCTAAATTTATTTTAAAGTGGTTACTGATATGAACAAAATTGGCATTAAAAAAAATGAAGAAATTAGACTGTAAACCATGAAAAACAAAATAGGATGATGTAATATTAGAAGGAATTTCTCACAAGAATCCTGTGCTGAATTAGAGCAACTTTCCAGCGATATGCCATTTCCTTCCTGTGCCACTCCATACTCCCTGAAAATATATAAAACGGAATGGGTTTTACAGTAGATGGAGTCATGTTAATGTTCAGTTACTCTCTAGGCTTCATGATTCCTTAAAAGCATACCACAAAAAAAACCCCAAACTTATTCCACAAATAAATTTATCTTTTGCTATGATTCTTCCCTGTAGGAATCATAATTGTAGTTGTCATAGTACTGCAGACAAACCTGATGCTACCAAGATATGGTCAATGAATGCAATGGAACAGCTGTCTGCAGCTCACCCTGCTCTGAAATACCTTTCTGTAACGTCACACTGTTAAGAACCACTCTAAAACTACAAAATGTATTTTTTTAAGAGTAAGTAAGATTTAAAATTGGAGCTATGTTTTCTGAGGCAGAAAAATCAGTGAGAAGAGTTAACTTGATTCTGGAGCAACCAAATTTACAAGTACATGGAATAAAATTTTGGCCTAATTTAAAGCGATTGGATATCATTGACTTCAGAAATCCGTTGTTCAGTCAAACCCTAGGAAAACACTAGAACTGCATTCCACAGAGTGTTATCTGCTTATTATAAGTCAGTATTTCAGGAAGCAACCTGCAAGCAACTCCAAAGTATCTTCTCCTTACTCATATCTAAAAAGCAAAAAATCGTAAATGTATCCACAGAACATTGAGGAATGGTTGGCAGAAAATGAACTTTGAAATTAGATCTAAGGTCCAAATTCAACATTTTATTGGTTTTGTGTACCAATTTGGACTACAGAGACTTTTAAGTATCAGTACCTTTACAGGATGGGAATTACAGCTGCCTGCCGCACTCTCCTTCCCAGCAGTATCAGCCAAAGCTCACATTTCCAGTCTGTGATATCTGGTAAAAAATTGAATGGAACGCCATGTCACTGCTCTGCAGATTTCTGAAACTTAAGTATCTGCTTTTTTTGCCTATGTAATGACTACAAGACCTCATACGCTGTGTCTGCTATAACAAGCATATCCGATTGAACTAGTTCTCTCAAGTCTAAAAGAGCTAAGGTTTTTAGGAATGTATGGACTAATCTGCTTCGCAGCTCATTTTGAAGACTAGTGAATACCAGAAAAACTTTAATGCTATATTCAGTTCTCTGAAAAAAAAATGCCACCTTTGTTTTTAACCAGTATACCTACAATATTCTTGCTAAAGAGACTTTTTAACTTCCAAAGCGCTCTTGAACTACAGTAACACTACCAAAGGCCTTTGATTTGTTATTCTGCTAAAAAAGTGATGTAGAGGATTAACGTATTAAAGGAAATGAAGAGAAATTAAAACAAAAGTTTAAACAGAGCTGCCATAGGTAAGGTAAAGGTAAAATTATATATCACAATGGAAGATGATCCTTTAAAAGCAGAAGCCCTACAAAATATCCCTGACAAAAGCGGGAAATAGAATTTACAGCAATTTCTAGATTTGTATCTGTGATTTTGAATCTTATGTAACAAACACTACACTTATGCTAAAGAATACTTACAGGGCTTTAACTATGTGCTTTGGAACCTTTGATTTCATAGTAAGACTTCTGATTTTAGTTTATTTTTGTAATACATAGGCACAAGAAAAATAAAGTAGTATTTAAAAATAATTCTAATAAAATTTGCAGGGAAAGTAAATTACTGAGATTTTTTTTTTTTAAGCTAAGTTCTTTGGTTAATGAAGAAAAGCACTGTATACTAATGGTTCCTACATGAATAATTAAATCTTTAAGGGGAACAATTTAAGAGCTAGAGAACATCAACATCAAGAATTTTCTTCTCAGTACTAGTTATGTTCAAACTACACTTATGAATAAAAGCACGGGCTGTATTTTAGAGTCTAACAAATCTGAATAGTCTCCCTGAAAATAAATGCGAATTAAAAAGCAGGAAAAAGATCTGTTGAAAAAGTGAGTCACAATCTTTTTGTACATATGTATGTGTATATTTTCTGAGTCTGTAAATTTTTTTAAGAACCAGTAGTTTATCAGATGCTGCTTCAAATTTCAAAATTTGCAAGAGATGGCAACTGTCCAAGCATTAAATCCATACAAAAAAATGCTACTTCTGTAACTGCAATAGAAATTAAGCTAGTCATGAGACCAGGAGAATATTCAGGAAATATTAATAATAATATAATTTAATATAATAATACATATATCAAGAAAACTGATAAAATGATGTGGCTTTACTTATTTTTTAGCAAAGCATGTAGGTAAAGTGAAACCATGTAGACCGCTCCATTTAAAGGAACAGATCAAGTTCTATGGGCTGGGGATTTCTTCACTTCCAGCAGCAGCTTTTGGACAATTCTGTTTTTGACAGTAAAGATAAAAGCCTTCTCAAAAGCTACAAATAAAATGCACATTTTCTTTTTAGGTATGATGGCACATACACAATAATTTAGGTTTGGTGTGAGTGTAGGTATTATATACGTATTTATCCATTCTACAAGTTTTGTAAAACAGATTAAAAAGTTTACTTATTTTTTGTGGGAAGAAAAATCTTTATCTTGGTAGAAGCAGTAGTAAAAGCTCAGTATTACTACCAGTATCTTCTCTATATTCAGTAAATTAAAAAATATAATTACTATGATCATGAGATCCATAGTTTGCTTCAGGTCTTTGCATTAGGCATTCTGTAAACCCATGGAATATATATAATACTCAAGCTTAATGCAGAAATGCTTATATCTAGACTTTCTCTCCAGAAAATTTAAAAAATATTCCTAGTATTTTTAATGCAAACTTATCTTTCATTTAAAATTACTTGATGGAGTTGACGGAGATGGATGTCTAGTTACCTTGCCCGGTTTTATATATTGACACTGCAGGACTGTCTTCCTAATTCTGCAAATATCTTAATTTAAGCTTCACATATATCAAATTGCAACTCCTTTGTCTAAGTGTTTATTCAGAAGTGTGATTCTAGTTTATAGTGGAACACTGCCTATCCAGTGCCAAATATTTTAATAAATGCATGGAACTGATGTACTATGTCAAAAATCATTGCACATTATAATAATAATAAGTTCACCTTTAAGAATAGATCAAAATATTATACTTGAAATTGTTTCAGATCCCATTTAGTATAGTTGTTTTGGAGAAATCTGATGGCAAAAGGTTCAGGAAAGATAACAGAAAATGTCTGGGATTGCAACATTTTTCTCACATTTTTTCTTCAGCATTAAAATGGATATAAATTTTGCAGAATGCCAATCTTTCAGTGAACCAAATATACACTTAAAAAAACACAAACACCACTGTACTACAGCTACTCCACTTGTTAGAGAGGAATTAAAATATTTGGGTACTCAAGTATTTATTCCCAACGCAATTAATATGATCTAAAAGATACCAAGAAAAATATTTCTGTAAAGATATTACATCTGCTGCTCCAACAAACAAGCTAGAATGCCATCAAAAAAGAATCAGTTTATATATTCTATTGTAGTAATACAGCTATTTTCAACTTTTTCTCTGAACTTTCTCTCTCTTCTACACATGGCCACAAACAGAATTTCCTTCTAAAGACTGTAAAGTTATATATCCATTCCATCATATTATAAGACACTGAAGTTCTTATTCTTATTGGAAGACAATTCCCCTGAAAATTTTTAAAGGATCTAATTCTTATGTCTTAAAGACTATGTAGGAAAATAAATACACACAAATAATCAGAATTATTATAATCTCTGACAATTTCAG
Organism: Phaethon aethereus; assembly: GCF_964289735.1. Lineage (NCBI taxonomy): Eukaryota > Metazoa > Chordata > Aves > Phaethontiformes > Phaethontidae > Phaethon > Phaethon aethereus. Next base: position 33,339,440 of record NC_138579.1, on the reverse strand, counting down.
TATACTCCCATATTTTCCATTCTTGTACAAATCGGAGGATGTGCTTTATTGGTTATGTATCCTGTACTTTATCATATACTTTCAAAGTATGAAATAGTATTTTGTAATATAACACAGCACACATGAAATCTAAAAATATTTAAAAGAGGGGATTTGATTTTATTTCATTTTCCCCACACTAAGCAGGGTTTTGCAGAAGTGAATATATAATTTCTGTAATTGGCATCAGGTATTTGAAAACAGATGACTGCTCATCTCTTTGGCAATATTTATCTAAACTGAAGAGAAAAATTTGAGGAATACCAAAGATATGCAGACTATAGTCCCTTTTATTATTTCACTCCTAAAATTTTCATTTTAAGAAAGACTTTGGAGTTGCTTCTACTCCAGTATATGGTTAATTAGGTGCAATGAGGGATGAGGGATTTTTAAAAAAAGATTTTGAACAAAACAAGCAACAGAAATCCTTGCTAAACTTGAGGTCACTTTCGCAGTAGCACACTTAAAGAAATCCTACCTCTATAAAGGGTCAATATCTACACTGATGATTTCAGTTTAATGGTTTGGTGTGTTTTTTTGGTTTTGTTTTCTCGTTTTTTTTTTTTTAATTCTGTAATTCACAGCATGAATCTGGTACACCTGGAAAAAAGTTAGCTAAGACAGGGGACATGAAAATGTCCCCCGTGAACAGAGGTCATGAACATTTATTGTTCATTCTTTAGGAACGTACACTGGTCATGAAGGAAGAATCAGATCAAGAGCTTGAAAGGAAGAAAAGTAGCAGGATGTTGCACGTAACTGCTATTTGTTAGAACTGTATTCAATGAGCACCCTCAAACTCACAAACTTAGGTTAATTAACCTATCAAAACACAACTGGCAGACTATACATCGGTACTCCTGAAGTCACATTTCATCGGAGTTCCTCAACATCAGTATTGCATTAATGACTTCACATCCAAAGCATTCCCCCCCGAGATTTACATTGCTGAATTGAAATTTAGTGAAGGATAGAATGCAAATATTCAGTCATGCAGTAGTGGCAGTTCAAGTACATTCACTTAATTTTTTTTTAAAGGAAGTACAGTTCAGTATAAAAGACACAAGTGTATTTCAAATTTTTTTTTTAATCATGCTGATTTTGCTCCCATGTTTGCTTTCTACTTCAGTAATAAAGAAGAACAGTTTTGCGGTATTTCCTGTTTCTCAACTACTAAAACTGAAACAGAAGAAGATAATTAATATAAGACAAGGTCCACATACATTAGAAATTGTTTAGTCTGGCTGCTCTTATGCATGTCAATAGAAAGCAGAAAAAGGAAGAAAAATTATTGTGGTGTTAAGTTCTTCATAAGTAAAACGCAACTGAATAGAAAATATTTCACTTTGTGAGTGAAGTCAGACAAAATTCTGTGGAGACAAGTGGGAATATATTGAAAAGCATTTAGTTTGCAAAGGAACTCCTACTTCTATCTACCTGTAAGTACACACATATGCATGCAATTTCATATGCTTTTGGAAAGGCATTTCAGTAAACCTTTTAAAATAAAATGTCTAAGTTAGACAATTAAGGTTTTTTAATTACAAAATTAATAATTAATTAAAAAATAATACATTCTATACACTGGAAAATGCAACATTCAGCTGAAGACTAAAACTAAAACAAAAGTTGCTTTTTTGTTCTACTACAACATGCCAATCATACAACAGTTGCTCTTCATAGTAAGAAGGGCTTGTATGTCAGTTTAAAAGCTATTCCAATAACAAAATCAAGAATTAATGAGCATCCATAAAGTATATATCATGTGCTTATACACAACTGAACTTTGCAATATTTATCATCTCTACTCATTGTTAGACTACAAAGCTGCTTTGGGCCAGAATAAGATTGTACTCCCTAATATTTCAGAGGAAGTGCATGCAAGTATTCACAACACAGAATAAAGTCAGAGAATAAACCAAAATATAACTGAGGAAGACGCAACTACAAAGTAAATACATATGCTGCCCAGCCCCAAATCCAAATCAGGGTGGCAACAGTAAGAACTTTAAAGCCTCATAAGGAGATCCTTGTCTAAGTCAGGACTTGATGACATAGTCCTCCTCTACCCCTCCAACTTTTTTTTTTTTTTTTTTTTTTTTGGAGAAAAAGAGAGGTTAAATGCCTCTCAGTAAAATAGCGACTGCTTCACAAAATATATTCAAAGTACGTGCTGGATCCCTATGAATTTCACAACAAAGATTAAACCAAAAAAAGATCTGTAAAAAGGTCACAAATCAGAACTAGAACTCCACTAAACCTAGCGTATCACTACACAGACTACAGGGTTTAGGAAACGAACAAGCTTAAAGAAGCACAAACACGTTATGGACATATAAAAATGCTGCTGTTTTTAACATGAGGATGCAGAAACTGTTTTTTCCTAGTGACAGCTAGCGGCTATTTATATACTACTAAACAGATCAGAAACTGTCTACAACTCACATGACAGTAAGCCTAGGAAGCCACACTGTTTGGGGAATGCTGGGAAAAGCCTTTATTTAGTTAGGTTTTGACTGCACGGTGCTGTTAAGGTAAGAAGATTAGGGTAAGACTACTAGACTTTCTTGTTTAAAGCTTCAAAGACATATCCCACTGAGATACCTGAAAATTATATAGTTTCAATTTATGGCAACTGACATTCAGCTTTCCTTAATGGTAGAGAAGTTTAATAAATTTTGAAAAATTTTAATATATTTTAATAAAAGCTGAATGTATGGACTTTATCAAAAGTAGATTAGTGTTTAGACAACTTCAACTATCTCAAGCTTAACACTAGTATAAATGAAAAATTTCAACACAGGAGATAATATGATTGGAATATGGTAGAAACGTGATGAGCTAAAAAGTATTTTATTACACTTCAGAAATGTGATTAGTAAAAAAGAATACTACCACCAGAAAGCACACAAAATACATTTATAACTCATGCTTGTAAATTTCTAAACAGGTAAAAAGCTATCATTTTAGTTTTTCTAAAATGATTTTATTAAAATTCTATTTGGATTTGTTATTGCAACATTCAGGTTTTGATATATTGGTAATTTATACTGATTTGTCATATCTGAAAAAGGTAATAGACAAAATTATTATAAAAACACACTGTATTTCATCAAATAGTAAGATAGCTTATTTCTCAATATAACTTACCTCATTCAAAGTGACCACTGGATTTTTTCCCAACATATTAAAATAAGTAAAGTTCATATAAAAAAAATGCCAAAACCTCTTTAAAATAATCCCACCACACAAGGAAAAGTCAAATAAGGCAATTTACTGCAATCATTATGAAGATATTAGAACTAAAGCCATATAAACACTGCTAATCTAAAATAAAAAGCATGCTGCCGTTTCACCAAAATTTAAACTGTGGTGGTTTCAGCTTTTAATGGTTGTATATTACTTAACATAGGGCATCTTTGGCTTTGGATACTTTTATTTACAACTTTACTGCATATACATTGCAACAAAACAGAAGGCTTGGAGAGTTCTTGCTCTTCTATTATCTGGTATTAGCCACAAGAACTAAAGAAACTGTCAGTCTCTGTCCATGAAAAAAACCAAGTTCAATATTCTATTACATGGTAAATTTGAACTATCATTGGTCTATCATTAGTATGTAGGAGGTCATCTTCTTACAGTTCAAGCTGAAATAGGTCATATTGCTGAACGCTTTGAAGACTTAATTTATTATATATTACTAAATGTTACCTAAAATACTTTCTCTAAATTGAAAAGTAGTCTTATCTTCTTAATTGTTTTATCTAACATTTAAATAATTTTCCAATTACCATAATTTGGTACCCATGTACAGTGTCCAACTGCTTGTTATTAATTTGGACAGTCAAGGCATCCTGGTTTCAGCTGGGATAGAGTTAATTTTCTTCCTAGTAGCTGGTATAGTGCTGTAATTTGAATTTAGTATGAGAATAATGTTGATAGCAACAAGTAAAACATCAGTGCATTAAGTGGTGCTTATACTAAGCCAAGGACTTTTCAGCTTCTCATGCTCTGCCAGCGGGGAGGTGCACAGGAAGCTGGGAGGGGGCACAGCCAGGACAGCTGACCCAGATTGACCAAAGGGATATTCCATACCATATGACATCATGCTAGGTATATAAACTGAGGGGAGCTGGCTGAACGGCAGTAACTGCCGTTCAGGAACTAACTGGGCATCAGTCAGCAGGTGGTGAGCAACTGTATTGTGCATCACTTGTTTTATATATTCTTTTATCATTATTATTATTATTACTATTATTCCCCTCCTTTTCTGTCCCATTTAACTGTCTTTATGTCAACCCATTAGTTTTACTTTCCACCCACGCCCAAATTCTCTCCCCCATCCTGCTGCGGGGTGGGGAGTGAGCCAGCGGTTGTGTGGTGTTTAGTTGCCAGCTGCGGTTAAACCACGAGACAAGGGAAAGCTCAAGTACCAAATACCTACTTGGTTATTTGAGACCAAACGCTCACACAGCCTAGAAAATGCCTAACTAGATTCAAGGACCTTGCCAAAGAAGAACGGGAAAAATTAGAATACCTTTAACCATCAACAATACTTAATTATCAAGAAAAGCATGGAGTTCTTTATGTCTCAAGGCTACAAAGTGTGAGTAATTGCAAAGAATGAATCATAGATGGGCTAAGTGTATCAGCCAATGATTATATGCAAGATAATTATGATCTTGTTACAGAGACTATTAAAGGAATCTACAGTTGATAATTAAATACTGTATTACAACCCTCTGAAGGACAACCTTGTCAATTCTAGTTAATTCGGGAAATAAAAACACAGCATTTTGAATGAGTCTTTTTCACTTGGAAGCAGCAACAACTTATTTTAATTTTGAAAGCAAAGATTTTTTTAAAATCTAAAAAAAATACACCTACAAGAGAGATTTGTTCAACACTGAACTATTTGAGGCAAGAATAATATCAAATATTAACTGTACAAGATTTTGCAGGCATATTGTATTAGTTGACATACTTCTGATGCATAAAAGTCATAGAGGTGCCTCAAGACACCTTTATTCAAGTGCTAGAGAGACTGATATACCAAATAGGTATTTTGTTTACTGTAAAATCTGTTTTATGCAGCTTGAAATCATGACTGAAACCTTTCCTCGATAAGGTATGTAATATGTAACATATAAACACTTAGAAATATGACCATATACTGCAAACGAGCTTTTATCAAGCCTACTGATAGTTGAATAGGAAAATAATATTCATATGAAATGAGGTTGGAAATAATTATTATTCTGATTGTTCTAAAGATACTCAGAAGCTAACTGCACTGTGAATATTATATTACCTGGCCATCCGGTGTTCCCATACACCTAATGTTTCACACTGTGAAATATAAACACAGTAGTTCTTCCAAAACAGCAGAACAGAATCATTTCATTATCTCAAAGTAATGAAGCTTAATTGGAGGAAGCTGTTATTAAAAAAAAAAAGAGTCACCTGTTTTAACAAATGAAATATAAACTTGTGGTGCAAGTGGCACATCCATGGACACTCTAGTTAGAAGGATAAGAACTTTTATACTCGGGAAGAGTTAAAAGCAAACAAATTTCTCAAGACTCCTGCTTTCACCTCTAAATTCATGGCACACAACTAATCCATAGCATTTCACACATTTAAAACCATCAGACTTGTTACTGCAATTTAATAAACCTAGGTAACCAATAGATTATTTATTATGAAATGCAGAAGTCTATCTTTTCAGAAATGTACGTAACTATAAGCATGTTACCCTGATGACACAACTCTCTATGCCAACTTTACACCATACAGAGTCAAAATCAAGGTTACTGGCCCAACATCCAATCCCTTTGAAATGGTTTTAAGCTACTTTTCTCATTGGTAATATTTTTGCCTACAAGCATCAAGGAGCTGACCAAGTGTAGCAGACAAAATCAAGCCTCATTAAAAAAAAAAAAACCACACATAATTGACTCTTGCTAACTACATATCACAGACTCAAAACTAAAATAAAAAAAAACTTGACACAAGATGACCGTTTTCATATAGTCATATTTGGATAGAAAGTAGTGCAGAAAAGCTTAGGTTTAGGTTTTTTTTCTTCCTGGAGTCAAGCAGAAGGCACACAATAACTCAACAGTGAAGAGCTGTAAGGTTTGTCATGACTTAAGGTAGGAACAAACAAAAAGCAAACAGTAAAAGTCATAAAATTGCAGCGTTTAAAAACCTAAGATAGTTCATTTTATGACAATGATCCTGTATTACCTCTCTAATAATTTCTGAAGCAGATATTCCGTTAATATTGTATTAACTTTTTCTGAAGCAGAAGTTATTTTGCTATTAATGAATAGCCTCAAGTGGTAATTCCAGTCTTGTTTTTATGTAGGATTAGATGACTGCAGCAAGATCCAAGACAACAGTAACAATTACTGAGTAGAGAGTAAAAGTATTCTACTCAGTACATAAGAATTCAGAGGGAATGGATCAAGTGCAAGTCTGATGGTTTATCCTAGATAAACCCAGATAAAATTTTAAAATTTAGTCTCAGAAATCCTATCCTGTTTCGTTCATCAGACTACCACTTCCATGTTACATTGCCCTGATTAAGGCAAGGTTGTTCCAACCCACATCTTCATTTCTGTAAATACCAGAGCAGACATTGAGGCAATTTAGCTCAAAACATGTAATGATTCAAGCACTTAAAACAAGTATTTTCCCTAAAAGGCCAAAGATGGAAGGGTAAGACAGAATGATCTACCTAGATAATAATGCTAACATTCAAGTTATCAGGTACTTTTCCAGAAAATGAGAAATAATGTGTTTATTAATTAAGCCTTTAGTATTAAAATACATTTTAACATGGTTTTACTGCACTACTTAATAACAGAGCTTCCAAACAGAGATCCATTAGCATACTGCTATCAAGTCTAAATAAATTCTTTTGCCAAGGCAAAGTGAGGCATAACCCCAACATACCAAAGATTTAATTGATCACAGCAGCCAGAGAAGCTATGACACTTTCAGACCTCTGTCACCACTCCAGAATACCAAATTAGTATAACCTATTCACTATTTCCGGTGAAACATACGGAAAATTTCTCATAATAAAATTTAATTTCAATCTCAAGTGTAATTAATGAAAATTGGATCCATTACTCAGAAATCAGAATATTTTGGTGCTGTAAGTTTTTCTCAATTACATTTATAGAAATGTAAAAATTATGCTGCACTGGGCTCAGAATCTAAACTTTTGAATTTCCTGAATTTATCTATCTCTGTAGAATCTCTCACCATTGATGCATTGACCTTCTCTCTTGTTGCTTATAAATTATTGTCAATAACCATCATAAAAAGAAATGAGATCTATGTAATTGACAAATTATCAATAGTTACATGCAAAAGGCTTCATCATGTTATACTATAGAACCAATAGAAAACACATACCATAGTGATCATACAGTTATGATTTTAAAGCGAAAGTGGGGATTCCTAGCAAAAACTGAGCCATACAGTATCATAAAAGTAAGAAATCAAGGTACTGGCTCATCTCCCAAAACACAGCCCCCTGGCAAATTTTCATTTATGATGCCCAGACAGCCTTAATATCAACACAGAGTTTATTTAACATTTCTACATCTGAGTTTCTCAAATGGCAATGATCAATTATTGCCTTCTTTTTTTTGGTCTCTTGTAAACTTTAGTTCAATTTCAAAACTTCAAGCCTTGCTTAGCAACTCTCCAGGTGAAGTAGGGCCTTTAAATACTTCAATCTCATGTTTGCTGCCAGAATTTGGCAAGTTCTTAAGCAACATTAAAGAACCTACACAGAAAACATAGATTGGTTCAGAAGGACAGACAGATGAGTGGCAGTGCGTTGTGAGGGAACAGAAACAAGGGCTACTCTACCAAATCATCAGTACTATATCTTCCCCTTCCTTCAGAGATATTCAGAACTTATATTGCACAGGTCTTCTATAGCTGTTCTCCATCTTCTATAGCAGTTCTACTGTTACTACGTGACCTTGGCTATAGGAAGTTTTCATCACTCCATTTTGCTATGGTTTTCTATATTTTCCATCAGTCATCTAATAAAACAGTAGCAGGTATTGCATGTAATCAACAATAGGTTAAGAATACAATATTAATATTGCCAGAAAGACTTTTGTATTTAAATCTCTGCCTATAAAGGAAACAAATGGTTTTCCAATTTTAAGCAGTGTATCAGCTTCTGAAAGTCTCCAATGGGACTCTCTTAATAGCAAAGCTTCTTCAAACTTGCACCTACAGTCCAGTCACTTTATAAGTAAGCATACAGCATCTACCCCAGAGAATTAAAACTTTTAACCTAATTTTGAAGTGATCTGAGACTACAAAAACAGTAAGAAGGCTTTGCCATCATTCAATTGCTGGACTGGATTGGATACAGCTTATTCTGCAGAACCAATACTGTTCAGACTATAGTTTTGATGCATGCTTTTAATTAAAAAGTTACTTTTTATTGTATGATTTTTCCCTCATCATCTTGTTTTTGTAAGCTCATTTTTGGAATGGAAACTCTGATGCAAGAACTATGTCCTCATAGCCAAGTAAAATAATCTATTATTCTGAAAGCATTAAGCAATAACATACTGGTTTTTATAACTACTGAAGACTACTTTTAGCAGTGTATCTATAGAGTATTACAAGTCAGCTAATAGGGATCAAAATAACACATGAAGAAAACACATTAACTTGCACTTTTGTAAATAAGTACATACTAAATATGCATATTTTAAGTAAGAACATAAAGCAACTGTATAAGAAAATACAATCTGAGAATTTAAAGATTCATGATCTCTTTCTACCTACATGTGCCATTTAAAAGTAGGAAAACAAAGAAGTAAAACTAAGATTTTACTTTTACATTGGACTTTATCACTGCTAAATAAATGCATGTTACTGTTTTTAATCTTGTAACCTTATTTAGCTGTTTAAGAAAAAAAATAATGTAAGTTCACAAAATGAGCTATTACAACAGTAAAGATTTCTGTATCAAATTAAAGATATGGACATATCTGCTCAATATAATAAATCTAACTCTAAATCAAAACTGCATCCCACCCTGTACGTGCATCCATGTGTGTATGAAAATGCAAGACAGAGCACACGCATCCGCATTTAAGAGGGAGACTGTATGCAGGGCTGCTTACTGGAAAAAATTCTGCAAGTTGCCTAAGTGTAAAGAAAAAGGTATATTATCAAAAATTATTGAAAGTGCAAAATTCTAAACACAGTATGCTATCACTTAAAACTACACACAAGTACATATTAATGCCCTCTGTGAAACCAAATCAAAAACATCAGCAAATGCACAATCATTTCTCGCTCACTTCGTATAAGCATTTTTTTCATGCTGCTTATACAGAAAACATTTCATTAATGTGGGACCTAAACAAATGAATCTAAGGACTCTATGCATGGTCCAAAATCAAACTTAGAAACAAAGACCAACAAATAGGTCCAAGGTATCATTCAAGTTTTCATATACAATGGATTTATTTTGATTTGCAACTTATTACTTGAAGTCATCCATAAAATACCATGCAGATCCTCTATACTATATTGCTTCCATAAAATCAGGCTCTCAAATGAATATCCCACTGTCTGCTGTCATTACATCAACGTTTTGAACACAGGGGTGTGGGGGGAGAGACTGTTGTTCTTACTCCTATTTATTCACATGAGGGCCATATTCTCTCAAAAACCCAACATAAATTAGTTTATGTAGGTTTACAGTTTTTTTAAAAATATTTTTCTCTTAATTGCAACAAATGACCAGCATTACCTGGTAAAATCCAAACCATAAACATTCAAGCAGGCATGGCTTTATTGATGTTGCAGTCCATACTCAGTGCAAGAGAATAAAACCGCAGTGCCATAAGCATAAGAATCTAGCTCCTACTGAATTAGTCAAACTAGAATAGGTTATAAATGCAGTTGTGCAAAATCAGAGTTAATGAAAACAAAAATGTCAAATAAGAAGTGTGAATAATTTAATTGCATGCACCTTACAAAACAAGGTGAGCTAAATCATTGTTACAAATGTTAAGATATTTAAAGTGGCACTTATCTGTGGTAACTATTTAAATAAAATTAACACCAAATACATAAAATATAAAATAATTTCAATATTTATTTACAATTTCAGGCCATTATTTGTACAGAAAAATACATTAATTTCCTTAAGTGAACAGTTCTTTTGAAAGGGGGATGTGTTAGAGAACTGATTTTTCAATCTTGAGTCTTTATGCTCCCCTGTTAGTATTCAAATACTAAAAATATTTGTGAAACTGATGCAAGTACAACAGCAAATAAAAATTCTTAGTGCCTGAAATTCTAGTCATTTTAGCTCCTTCTTAAAGTGTCTTACAAATTATAACAAATGATACTCTGATCTTGGGATTTGATGAATAGTTTACAGAAATGAGCTAAAAATAAGTCAGTGTTAAAAGGCAGGGTTGCCAGTTCTTTCATGGTCCCAGAAAACGTAGAGGAAGTTGACAGGATCAGCTCAGCTCCACTGTGCTCCTGAAAAATATAAAATACCAGTGTCCACTGGATCATTGGGTCCTTAGCACTCTAGTACTTTTTATGAAAAAGATTTTGGTGATGACCACAATGGTGCTTTAAAATATGGAGTAAGACAGATGTGTCAGTAGGCGTGATCTTTCCTTTTTAAGGTTTCATGCCCTAAATACACATTATTTATAAATTAAGGGTAAAAAGTAAATTAAGGCATAATGATAAACATATTAGGACCTCACATTTGGACATTATTAGATAAATAGAGAAGAATTGTTAGGAAAAACTGAATTGAACTTAAATTAAAAAATTAAGTGAAGACTGTATACACCTGTTTCATTCCATTTTTATCTAATGAAATTACATTTTAAGTGTTAATCTCACATATATACTAGCAGTATCCGATTGAAACTAAGGTTGAGAGCCTCCAAAAGGCTTATAAAAACTCTCCACTCACAATGCAGTCAGTGGTGTAATTCCTTTGATGGCAGTAAATACAAGCTTAATAAAAATACAAAGCACTGGCATCTCACTATTAGTATCTAGGTATGTTAACTAAACCAGGACTTCAAATCATCCACGGAAAACTGTCAGGGGAATCTGGATATGACACCACTAGAAGTTCTGCTGGACAAGCCCTCTTATGACTGCAATCATAGCTGAAACTGTATCAGCATCACACAAGTCAAAGATTTTGCAAAAAAAAAAAAACCTTTCACTTGGAAAAAGGGCACTACAATACAATTACAAAATAAAATAAAAATACAAATGACTAATTCTAAAGAGCAAAGTCAGAATACTTATCATTCTGCACCTGCTCAGCTACTGTCATCAAAGCAACAAAAGTGCTTCCATCCACAGAAGCACATGGATTCCACAAATTTCTTACTTAACAGCAGTTTCCTAAAGAAGTCCATCAGTATTCCATTTACTCAAAACTGGCCAAATTTTATTGTGACCTAAAAAGATTTTACCTAAGCTTGAACAGATTTTTAAAGAAGTATTTAAAATCTGGAAAAATAGATACATATTTTGCTATATAACATAGTTGCTACATAATACCATGCCTATTAAAGGCAAGAAAATTACAGGAAAAAAGTTAAACAAATCAAACAAACAAACAAAAAAAAGCATACGTACGTCATTGCTCAATGAAACACATATATAATGTTATAAACTGTAAAGACATTCAACTGCAATACAAATTTCAATCCTGGACTACAGTGTTGTCCCTGATCATAGTGCAAAGCAGGTAGATATACCAAGAAAAATGAAAAATAACTTTAATTATTGACACTGAACTTAGTGTTTAAACTACCTCAATTTTTCTACCAGCACTAAAAGTCACGTATAATTATCTTACGATTAAAATTCGTTTTTAAATTGAGTTTTACTATGGCAAGAAAATGCACCACACTTCAATTCTGCCTACCAAAAATGTGCTAATCCAACTTCTCTTATCACAGTGCAGCAACACAGATACTACAGTGACATGGATTTCCCAATATGCAAAATGAGTTCCAGAGCATATTCTTTCTGGACCTCCTTTTTCAGTATCTCTGATAGGAATGCCAACAGGTAGGTAACAGAAATGTAGAGGCTGCAAGCTTAATTCACAATACACTGTGCAACTTCTTGTTTACCAACTGCAAACAGAATGCTTTAGCAGAATAAAAAGTTGTATTGCACATAAGAGGTTCCCGAATTTCTAAAAGTCTTTCAACTTTGAAAGGTAAAAGAGTGCAACTTCCAATGTCAAGGTCCTCAACATAATGGAAAAGAAAAAGGACTAAACATAAAACCGAAAGATTTAAGAATGAGATCATCTTCCAATTTCATTCTACTGGATATAAAGCAATTCAGTTTGATTTTTCAACTTCCACAAGCATCAGATTGGGTGAAATCTTCACCCCCGCTACAGCAGTAACTAACACATCAAAAGAGCTAGGGTTTTACGCCATACGAGAGTCATGGCACAGTTTAATAGCTTCAGTGGTGTTAAAGACACAATAACTCTTAAGAATACTCTTCTGCAATAACTTCTTGAGAAAAAAACAAAAATGAAAACAAACACAACCAACATTTCAACCAAACACTGAGTGAGTTTTAAATCAGACAGTAAACCGCACAACGTGGAGACTAATTACTGATTGCCAGAACTTACGCAGCCCACAGCCTTTACTTTTAGGCATTGATAGAAAACTGGCTACAACCTGTATGAATTATCCTCCCAAACTATTTCCAGCTACTGTCAAAGAGCGCCAGTTCCTTCCTCATTCTGTGACCCGAGTATCATGGTCCTGGGCAATCAGCTTTAGGTGGCCCTGCCTGAGCAGGGGGGTTGGACCAGATGGCCTCCAAAGGTCCCTTCCAACCTCAATTATTCTGTGGTTCTGTGATACTATAAATAGGGCTGTATGTCAAACTAACAGGTATTTAAATACAGCAAAATAATACAAGTAAGGCTAATAGCAATTCTTAGCACCTGAGTTGTCAAACTCACTATCTCCATATGATTGAATTTGATCTTGTCAGCACAAGTAAATATTTCTGTTCACAAGTAAGTCTAAGAACTAGCAAGACTCATGCAAAAGACACATAAATGAAAGACCCTATCTGGAGAAGGCAACTGAAATAGATTTGAGCTTCCACACAAAAATCTAACATCTTTATTTTTCAACTTTGCATCTCCATCTTAATTTAGCTTGGGGGAAGGAAGTCAAAAAAAATAGTATAGAATATTCACTTAGGAGCACACAGAATTTAAACTGGCTAAAATAGGAAAAGGATAAGCAATGAATTAGTGAAGTAAACATGAAAAATGTTACATAAACAAAACAAAAAAACTGAAATGCACTATTTAACCTAACTAAAACATGCTGCCTTTAATTTACCGTGTATTATAATGAAAGAACAACTTCTAAATATTGATTCAGTCAAAACATTGTCTTCTCTTTACCTGTGCTAATTCAAGATTTTTTAAAAACTAAAACTGCAGTGAGATAGACCTCTCACACACATCTTTACCTGGTATAACAGAACGAAACAGGTGTCTCAAAATGGCCAAGAAATAAAGGAACTTTAAAAAGAAAGGTTATACAATTTATTCTGATAGCAATCCAGAGCTAAAAATTAAATTATCCCATGACTTTGCCAAAGAAACAGAAGCATTTCTCATGATGCAGCACAGCTTCATCCTATAGTGGCAAAACATTTTTTTTTTATATTCTAGGGATTACAGAAAGTGTTATTTCTTCATATTCCTTCCCCTTCTATTCAAATCTGTGGTTTTATACAGAAATTTTCATTTACTTGGAAATCAGAGAATCATGCAACCATTTAGGTTGGAAAAAACCTTTAAGATCATCAAGCCCTACCAAGTTAACCTAACACTGCCAAGTCCACCACTAAACCATGTCCCCAAGCACCACATCTATGTGTCTTTTAAATATCTCCAGGGAAAGTGACTCCACCACTTCCCTGGGCAGCCTGTTCCAATGTTCGACAACATTTTCGGTGAAGAAATTTTTCCTAATATCCAATCTAAACCTTCCATGGCGCAACTTGAGGCCATTTCCTCTTGTCCTATTGCTCGTTACTGGGGGGAAGAGACCGACACTCACCTCACAAGAATGTCCTTTCAGGTAGTTGTAGAGAGCGATAAGGTCTCCCCTCAGCCTCCTCTTCTCCAGGCTGAACAACCCCAGTTCCCCCAGCCGCTCCTCATAAGACTTGCTCTCTAGACCCTGCACCAACGTTGCCCTTCGCTGGACATGCTCCAGCACTTCAATGTTTTTCGTGTAGTGAGAGCCCAAAACTGAACACAGGATTCAAGGTGCAGCCTCACCAGTGCCGAGTACAGGGGCACGATCACTTCCCTACTCCCGCTGGCCACACTATTTCTGGTACAAGCCAGGATGCTGCTAGCCTCTGTACCGTAATATGTAACTTATTGTTCTAGGATAAACTGTATTATCTAGGCTATACTCCCTGTGAGCTCTACTGCTAGTGGTGTCCAAGTACTAACATTCTAAACATCCTTTCATAATTGTTCTAATCATTCTTTAAAATGTAGTTCTCAAAATGATTTCTGAATGTATACTCTGCCTTTTTTTTTTTTTGAGAAAAAACTCTTTTTTTAAAAAAAATCACATCATTGGATTTGAGCTGCTCCCAACATCTTAAAGATGTAAAGATCAAGTGTGAGATGGTGTAGACTTGACGATTAATTTAACAGCGTCTATCTACATTGACTATAACTTTTTAAGAAAAAGACAACATAATATATATGGGAAATATATGAAAATAATTTCTAGACAGAGAAATTAAAAAGAATGACAAGTGTCTCAGTTCTGGAACAGTTCTAAATTCCTTCCCTATTCATTTTAAAGATTTCTTTCTGCTGCTGATAATGTTCATTTTTAAATAAAATTAAATTCATAATGTGTTCTACCAGTGATAAGACCTTTAAGTTACTTATAGCTTAGTAAAAACACAGCTATTTTGGCTGTTTCTTATACTAGATAAACAATCAATGTTTGTGGTTTTAACTTAATATTTAACATATCTTTTGAGAATGTTTTGGGGTTTTTTGTCCTGAAAATATAGTACATGCACATGCCACAATGACAGAATGGTAAATGTAAGGGTGTACCCTCAAAATAATGAAAGCAAATCTGCATATGTTGATAACAGCGCTTCAAAAGATACAGAAGGACATTTTATAGCAGAAAATGGGGATTAAAAATATTAGGAGGAAACTTTTGAATATTTCTGCTGAATTCCAGCTTTGACCACTGAGTAATCAATTATGTCTGAATATCTCAACTCTCTCATATTCCATTCTCCCCAGTGTTTATCATCACATTTTAATCATCTATCCAGTCCCTCAAAAATACATCCTCTAGCTGACTAATGTTAACATTTTCTATTCTTCTATGCAAATGAGCTAGTTCACCACCAAATGTATGGTCACTCACCTATCAAAGGTAGTTTGTTAGAAAAGGCAAGAAAGCCAAAGACTTTTCTTCTAATATGTCATGACATATTAAAACACTGGAATTCTACTACAGGTTTATTTTTAGAAGAAAGTTTTTCAATTTAAAGAAATATTGTCAAGCAAATTATGAGAACTATTGTGACACTGCAACAACATTACAACTGCACCTAATTTTACAGAGCACAGATGTGCACACAAAAGAAAAAAAAAATCAAAGGATTTGTATTAATGCAAAAATGTATCATTTCAATAAAATACAGATCAAGCAGAGTACACATATGGATGGCACAAGAGGATCGGGGGGGTTATCTGCCATATATATTTTTTAGGAAGCAGAACAGTGATAAGAAACTTATCAATACAATCTTTATATTGCAGAATACCATTACTTGCAACTTATTTTGTAATTACTTGTATTTGAGAACCAAAAATACTGACTGCAAATGAAGAGTCAGTCACACTCAAGAGAAACTGTATTGAAGACTAAGGAAGAATTGAAAGACTTTAGTACTACAAAAAGACTACACAGGACCAGCACAGAACACTTCTTACTGGTCACAATCACAAGGTTGAAATGTTTTCAGTTATCTGCTGTTGAACTTCTTTATACGATAAAATAATTATATACATTAAACATATACTTCATGTTCATATCCAGTATCTGGCAGATACAGTAGTATGCTTTGTTTGCAAGTCTGACAGTTGAGAAAGAATGGGGTAAAGACTGCATGAAATTATGACCGCACCTCTGAAATTGTTCAAGGCTTTTTTTTTTTTTAAATATATTTCTATTTCAGGTACTTAGCAATGAAGTAACACTTCGTAATTCATTGAATACCTGTGACAATTACCCAGGGTTTTCAATCAATTCAGTTGCTGGTCCTCCTTCCTGAAACCTTGTACCACCCAAGATACACAAAGTACAACAGCCACAACTACATGAGGGATATAGAGCACTTCACTGTCCTATATGACAAAGCAGACTGATTTCCTACAAAACAGGCACAGTACCATTTCTTTCACAGGGCACACAACATCACAGATAGAAAGGACACATGGGAAAGAGAGCACGATGAAGTTTGTCAGTGTATGCACAGGACACTTCATGTTTATCAGATAAAGTGTTTCTCAAGACCCTTGTTACTTTTTATAACTTTTAAAGGTATGTAGCTTTTACATACTTTCATAAATAAAGCCATGATGTTGAAGCATTTCTTTGTCAAGCCTACCTTTGCTTTAAGGTCCTCGAAATAGTTAAACTAAATGCACAGATGATGAAGTATCTAGAGCCTCAACAAAACTGGTTCAGATGGTCTCAGATATTATCTCAAGGTATGAGGAACAGCAATGAAAAAGGGTGTTTTTAAAAATAATACTGAATCCAGAAGAGCATCTTTGGCTGTAGGACTAGAAATAGTCAATATTCCACCTATTTCGTCTGGAAAATTCCTCTGTTAATTTAGTTCGCTAAAACCAGAATGGAAGCCCAAGAGGCAATCACATCAAACCCATATTTTAAACTTCTAGTGACAGAATATTTACATCTATGACCTAATAATACTTAGTTCGTTCTAGCCTCAGTAGTGGGCAACGGTAAACAAGGTATTATTCTTTCCACTGTCATCCTCTAATATTTTGCAAAATAACTTAACCTTGCATTTTAAAATCTCTGCCAAGATTCAACTTTTGTGAAAAACATTGATTAAATAGAAATTAAATTGCTTTAACTTAAGGATCTTATATTGAGAATTTATTTGTGACTCTGCACAAACTTACCAAGACTCGTGATTTGAATCCATCTCGTCCAAACTGAGTATACAGATTCCAAATTGCAAAATCTAAACCATATACTTTGAAAGTTGATTTCCAAAAAAACCAACAAACCAATCAAACCTTCTTGTCATTGCTGTGTAGAAATATAACAACTCTTTTTTAGGAGGTAAATGGTCAAATGGCAACAGGGTTGGAGTCAGATGCCCAAACTGGGCTTTGGCAAATCAGACCTTAAAATTAAGGAAGCCTTAAAATAGTGAGGACAAACCATCAAATTGCTTCTTTGTAAAAGGTAGACCTTATGCTAAAGAACTACCTAACAAAGTGTCAAGAGCTTCTCCACTTAACAGCTCTTTCTGTGGAACTGCAATTTGTTGACTTTGGTTTATACTAACCTGTCACACATTTAAAACAGCTGGTGGGAGATGAGGGTTAATAATCAAATAAACAAAAACATTACATGCCTCACAGAAATTCCCTATGTCTTACTCTAAACTGTCTGTTCTTATTGATACACAAATGCAGAAATCTGGGGGAAAAAAAATGCCAACAGGGTAGCTCTTCATCTGTGACTGAAAAAAATTGAGAATGCTTTTTTATCATGCTAGAAAATTACACAGTGATGACTACCACAAATAATTTTGCAAAAATACCCAAACCACTTCCAGTATAAATGCAAATACCATAATTTTAGGATAATTCCTTAAATGTTCATTATAATTTAGGGCTCACTGAGCCTAAAATGAAATTACTGTGTAAGAGATACTGGTTTTCTCTTATCCTGCATTAATGGCAAGGCAAGGAGGGAGGCCAAGCTACATAAGATGAAAAGGACATACTAGGGTTTTAATTACAATACATAAAGGAGATTAAAATCACAATATTTTTAAACATGAAAACACAAATACATGTAGTCCAAATTAAAATGAGAAAAGTTACTGCTGACAGCTTTGAGTAAATTTTCAATACTTTAAAAAGTACCTTTTGACTGTGCTTAGTCTTATTAAGAGGTGTCTAGAAGGCTCTTCTAATAAGCAATGCTAAAACAGGAACATTAAAGAACTTGAAAAAAACAAAGTAGAATTGTCTTTTGTCCACCTACAAATGAGCTGTTTTCCCACACTAGTTCATTCTAGAAAGTATAACCTAAGAAAAAGCAAACAAGAAAAAAACGTTTACCATCACAGACATTTTTACCCTGTAAATCAAACACGATGCTAACAGTTAGAATCTAGCACACAGGCTATGTAAGAAATAAATCTAGCTGTGTAACTAGCTACATTTGCTTTCAACACATACGGGAGGCATTTCCAGTTGCTAGGATATTATGTAGTATATTAAATTACATGTAAACATCCTCAGAGAGTTGGTATACAGAGCTTGTCACAATATTCAAAAAGAGTAAAACCTATATACATACTACTGTGTTCAGAAAATAATTCTGTGTAAGGGTTTGATTTATTCAATATTCACTTTTAGAACATCCAAAAGCAATAAAAAAACCCCACACCAAAACCAGTCACAGGTGTTTAAAAGAAATCATTAGATAAAAGAGCCTCCTATTTAGGCAGACAGTGATTCTCCTCTTACTTCCCCTCTGTTGCTGAGTGTCCTTTGTCTGCATCTTGCCTGAAGATGTAACACAGATACAAATTGGTCGCCATAATTAAGTCAGAAATTGATCACTTGACTTTCTACTGAAGATCAATACAGATTTCTTTCAATCCACCTTATCCACTTCTGAAACTACTTCTAGTTTTTCACCGTAATATCTAAATATATCTATATTAAAAATAACTTTTTTTAAATATAGATATATTTAAACTCCTCTCATATATAAGACCTAAACCCTACAACCTTATTCCTTCATGTTTTAGTTCATTTTTAGTGTTTTAGAATTATGAGATTAAGTTTTATTTCACTACTTCCTCAATTTAAAAGAACTCCAAAATTATGCTCTAGTTACTTGCATCAAAACTTGGATTATGTTTCTCTATAACCTGTGCTAGAAACAGCAAGAAGCCTCTGGAACCTCATACGAAGCAGAAGTAGTCAAGATCCTCGGATTATTCAGCCTCAATCCATTTCCATTTTGGAGAGTTTTAACAATATAAATACCAAATCTAAGGAAACCCAAGATATCCGTTATGCGCTTGAGCTCCTAAACCGACCACCTATGCAGACATATCTCAGCTTTACTTAAGGGTTGAACCAGATGCTCACTATAATTAGTCCATTTTCTAGCTTCCATTAAACAAATTCTCTCAAAGAAAGGCCAAATGGGACTATGACCAAGCAACCAGGTTTACCAATGCATATAATCAAGTAACTAAAACTCCAGAATGTGTTCTAAGTTGTGCATTTTACATATAAATGTATTACTCAGATGCAAACATACCATTTATTTTTTCCCCTCAGCAAACATAGTCCTTTACAATAATACAAAGTTCTAGAAGCAAGATAATACACCAAGTTGTCACCTGCTTAAATCCTGGTCATTAGAGTTGAGAATACTTTCTAGTAATTGACCCACCTGGTGCAAGCTTCTAGCCAATATACTACAACGCTGAAGTAGTATTATTTTCTAAGCCATTAGTCAGCATCTGCATGACCTCTCGATTTTATAGTTGCACTTATCCGTACCAATATATGAAAGCAGCAACATAAAAGAAGTGCTATGTTGGATTACAGCTGGCCACAAGCTAAATTTACAAAATTTTACTTTTAGCTGGCTTTACACTACAGTGGAGTACAAACCCGAAATACAAAACTCTATAAAAACACAAACTTCTTCAGGAAATCTCATTGTTCAATATGAAGATAATGTCCCAAAACAGCTACAATCCAATGATTAAGTTGACTAACAAGGCAGTTGTCCTGAACTTTATAAGACAAGACAGAACAGGTGCCTACCACAGGGTGACAACAAATCCATGCATGCTGTATTGAGAAGACACGATCTGAACTATTTATGGGGTAAGCAACTTACCTATATGATGTACTGACAAAGTATGAGGAATACTTAGAATGTGATAAAAAGCCGTTTTTTCAAGAGAGAGGAAGGAAGAGTAGTAACAACTTACCTGAAAAGTGAGAAGTATACAAATGCAGATTCAAAAGAAATAGCCCTCCTGCAGGTCTAGCACAAAAAACCCCCCCCCAAAAAAAAACAACAACAACAACAAAAAAAAACCACAAAAACCCAAACCTCACTTACTTAGCTGCCTTCATATGTCTACCTTTATAAATGATTACTTATTGAACATCATGCAGTAATTTCAGCCACAAATTACATTGGACTAGGAAACTCAAACTCCATCAAAGCAGGTAAAGCTGCTTTTAAAGGACATCTTTTAAAAAATAAACACCTGTAACCTGTAAAGAAAAATGTGGTTTAGTGTGACTGTAGACACTGAACAGTCAGATTTCTGTATGGAAACCTAGGATTCTCACTATCAATTACATGACCTGGTATGAAGTCATTAGAACATAGCTGTTTTCTCTATTATTATCAACTCTTATAATATGGCACAGGTGTTCCTTATGATTTTGCAAGCAAATAAATGCTAGCAAAAACATTTATTGTTGATATCAATATGTAATACTTGTGCTGATAGTCCCTTAAATACTTCTACATTTGAGCCCAATATCCATCCTAATTACATTAATACCATTACATTGCATTCATACATTAAAAACTCGCTTTTGATACACCTTCACGTTTTCATGAAAAAGAATATTCACAGGCATAATTTGTAATACCTTTTTCATTTTATTCTAGAAAAAACTGCAATCTTGACATTAAAGATATGTGTCTTTAACTGCTTGTTTTTCAAAAAACATTGTGAACTAACGAAAAACTATATCGTCTTTGTAGTAATTCTTTAAATGAAGTCAAGATAAATTGTCTGTTCAATTATTCCAACTCCAAGGCTCCTTCATACAAGTTTATGAACCAGATAATACTTAATTTGTTCTGTACTTTTATATAATACTTTGCAAATATGCTGCATTATCACCTAACTTTAAAAACATGAAGACTGTCTAACACATTTAATTACAGGCAGTACTATACAAATTACCATAGCTTTACACCTTCACTTACTCATTTTCAATGGACTGTTGCTTAAGCCATAAAGAACAGTCATAAAAATTATAAACAAATAACAATTCAAAGAAATCCAAAGCAGAAATTTTTTAAAAAGTCTTGTGTGATGTTTCACTGCAAAGGCTGTTTCCAGTAAGGAAGTTACAAGATGTCAGCTTCTCAGGAAAAGGCATTGCTTCAAACCTTGACACTTTTGGTTCAAATACATAGGAGCTACAGGCATAACAAAGAGCCAAAACGCAACATAGTGGTCTCAGAACTAGCTTGAGCACCTTTTGTAAGTAGGAGAATATCCAGTTCCAGTTTTAACATAAGGAAAAAGCTACTACTCTTTTTCCCTACATGTAGATCAGTCACATACCAAGAAAAATCATATGGTACTTGTCTTACCTAACTCCTATTTTTTCAGTTAAATAAAACAACTATCAAGTAAACATCAACCTTCTTTGTCTGCAGAACCAGTTATACATTAAGAAAGCATAAAAACTCCTGATATTTTTTATATTCTACCTCTTGAAAATGTTTTCAGACTTATGACACAGTAGTAGCAAAAAAATCCACTTCCACAGAACAACAGCTGTTATTTCAGGCATATAAATCAGTGAAGATGGTTAGCCAGGAGCTTACAGAATGTTAAAGCAGGGCTTTCAAATTCATTACCATCACCATCAGCACTAATATGAACAGTTTGTAGAATATAAAATGCTGCAGAAACCAGTTATTTCACAAGGATATGCATATCATATCACAGCATGATTTTTTTTTAATATTCTAAAAATAAGAAACATATAGTCTTCGTTTCATGTAAAAAATAAAACAAAACAGCTTTCTTTGGATTTATATACTATTTTATATACTACTCCACTCAGGAGTAAACTTACCAGCAAAGCACTAAGTGATCATTGCCTATCTTACAGGCCTGGTAATAAAAAGTCTTGCCCGATTTGTTGCAAAGTTGAAAAATATGCACAGAACAAGGAATTAAATTGCCAAAAGACTTCTCTTTAAAAACAGATTTATTCTTCCCACTGAGACAGAGCAGACAAGAGGGAAAGTAAAAGTGAGAGCATGTGCAAGGGTTGGGAGGGAGAAGAGGGGACAGAAAAGGGAGACTCTGTTCTTTGACTGTCTTAATTTGACAGCATAAGACCTATTTTACATAAATGTTTAGCATTCACCATTTAATCATGTTAATGAGAGCTATGGTCTGAACATATTTTGTGTTACATAATGCTAACTACTTCAAAAATTATTTTGTAAATAAATATCACACTCAAAATTAAAAGATACTTTTGATCTGAATCCCTCTGTGCCTTATTTCTCTATCTATGAAGTGATAATATTAATGCTTCAACCCTACAGAGTGATTCAAACTGTGTATATAGCTCAAATACTCCATAAGGACCACCAGGAAATTAGCAATTCTGTTTTCAGAGTAAAAGTAACATGAAGTAACATGAAGGAAATAATTCATGCAGCTGCTTGCTCACCAATAATGAAACAATATATATTGAATAGGTGGTCATCATATGACCAGGGATCATCCTTTATGTGAAGGTCCTGGAGGCCTGTGTTTTTAACAGTACACAATAATCCATCCAACGGATTTGTCATGATGAGTGTATGTAGGGGGTAGTATAGATATTTCCTAATTTCAAAGTCCTAGTTATGCAGCTATGCTACACATCTAATAATATGTTCTCTTTTTATCTTTCTTTCAGGCAGAAACACATGTACACAATGGTAGGATTCTGTGCATGGGCAACTGTCCACCCAGAAGACATAAATGCAGAAAGACAGGAGTTAAGTTATACAATAAAGAACTCACTGCTTTCAAAAAACAATGAGAAATTATTATGTTTCTTTTAAGAAGGGAAAATTAATTTCAACTCGAATTCTATAAAATAACTTTTAAGTCTGTTTTGCCTTTTTAAGTAGGAAAAGAAATTGCCACTTTCATAGTGAATTCTAAGCTTATTCCTTTGCTTTTTAATACATCTAGACTGCAGTAAATATTCTGATAATATTCTAAAAAAAAGATTTTCATCAGATTAACATTTGTATCTGCCAATGAATGTCGTATGTTGTACTAGCTCCTGTTAGGATAAAAACAATTACTGTCATTAAAGTTTGCATGGTATGTGGCAGATTTAATATATGATGATTTAAATAATTTAAAAGCAGCAGAAATTTTTTGCAGATGTTTTACTTGAGATTTTTTTTTTGTCATGTAATTTATCACAGCATTTATATTTTGCTAACATTCCCATTTTCACAGAGATTCTTTCACATACAACCCATTCAATCCTTCTGCTTGATCCTGCAGGAAAGACATCGTGCTAAATTTAGGCTATTACAATCATTTCTATGGTAACAGATGGATGTGAAACACAGGATTATGACTTCACTGCACGACTCTGCAGAAAGAAGTCGGATGGTGGAGGAAGAAAGATCATATTCAAAATATCTGCAGCTGTAGCAGGGAAGCACACACAATCACTGAGTAATGGAACTGTCCTTTTTTTAAAAAATATGTATCACCTTTTTTCAAAATCTGGAAAGGTAAGTCTTGCCCTAACAAATATGTTCATCACTGACAATCTCTATATGTTTTCTTTTCTTTAAACCAGTCTGGCATAATTAAAAGAATGCTTCAAAATACAGGTTATGCACAAAATTATAAATATTAATCTATTTAGAACCTCTAGAGGTTAAAGAAAAAATACAAACATGAAATTTTACTAGAAATGCATTCCAGATTAAAAGAAAGGTAAAAAGGGAAAGCATATTTCAAGCTAATACAAATCAGGAGAAAAGGTCTTTTTCATTACTCTTGTTTTTCATGGATTATATTCTGTGACGTATACAACAATTTCATACTAAAAATGCACATCAAATTATATTCAACTAAGAGCTACAAAAAAAAAAAATCACTGAATTATTACAGCATATCATGTTATTACTATTTTCTTTAGTTTGATTTCATCTTAAAATCCAAACAAGTCTAGATCAGAGAAACCAAAATATGGGTGCTTATTATATCATTATAAGCAATATTAACTACACAAAGTATTCCTCAATCACAGAGACTAAAACCAGCCATCCATAGCATCTGCCTTAAAAATACTGTAGCCCTATACAAAATTATTTACAAGATGGCGTGTGAAATACCTCCTATATTTAATCACAGTTCTTAATAATTCAGGAATGAAAGGCTATTGTAAAAGACAGAACTATGTTTAACATTTCTGGGATAGCTGGACACAGATGACCTAAGTACAGAACAAACATGAATAACCCTGTTACTAATAACGATTCCCAACTTAAATATTGAATATTCATGTGATAATATACTCAAAGCAGACATTTGGCTATAAAGGTTATGCTATTCTAAAATAGTAAATGCAGTAGACTGTAAAGGGATTTTTGTTTCTGTCTCACAGGAACAAGGTATTTATAATCGAAATAGGTATCTTAATTTTACTTTCTCTGATTTAAGTTTGCTTGGATTTTCAGATTAAACCTAACCTACGGGGGAAAAAAAAAAGTAGCAAGACAATAGTAACTACTTATGATGAATTCCTGAAACACTGCAGATATGCAACGTAAATATACAAAGCCATTATACTTTAATAAATATAAGGATATACATAAAAGTCTTAAATCAGTATTAAAGAAAATACCTCTGGATGCCAAAGCTGAGTATGGCTCAAGAAACCTTTCTTGCACTGGAGATGCTTATGCACTACTAAACTAACAGTAAAAGTCAACATTAAGTGCTTTGCTGGTTAAGGACCTTTTAGGGGCCTTTTCTCTCAACTGCCAAATTGTTGCCAATTTTCACAAAACATGGGGAATCTTAAAAAAAAAGAAAGAAATCTTTGAAACCCAAATCCTTCTGTGTGGTTAAAATGAGGAAGCAGGTCAGAAGGGACCAGCAGGGACACACCACAGTCTGATAAACCTCATTTACCTAAGGAAAGTAGGCTTAACAAAAAACAACAAAACCCAGAAAACCTCAGTAAGAGTGGAAGGGGAATGTCTGACACAATTCTTCAAATTAGAAATTCAGGTCTTGGCTATCCCAGTATTCTCAGAAGATTCTGTGAAGGACTGCAACACTAATAAAATGACGACAGGAATGACTAAATAAAAACTGATATAGAAAACTTTTTTTTTTCCTTTTTAATTCAGACCACTAGACCATTTAAAACTTTGTTCTTTTTTTAATTTGCAATTAACCTAAATACATTTCAAATACTCCTTACTCCTCTGGGAGGAAAAGTTCTCTTTGTAAAAGATGTTACAGCATACACCTTTTATTTAAGAACTTGGGAAAAAATGCAGTTTGGGTTTTTTCTAAGAACTTTGTGAAACCTTACATTAAAAAAAGGCCATATGTTGACATTTTCAACATTTTAAATGTTTGAAAAGATCAAAGTTATTAAAAAGAAACATGTCACATGTTTTTTGGAAGTAGGGCAGGAGATAAGGAGCGAGAAGGTTGCTGCTTTCATATACCAAGGTACACAACATTCCCCCCCAGCACCTCAGTTTGCTCATTCTCAAAGCAAAACTTTCTACTTAAATGCTGATAATCCTAGATAAATGGTTTGAAGCAAACAGCCGAAGTGAGGATACACACTGCAGGTAGCAAACTAATGGTCTGACAAAATTACTCCTATTTTCCTGGCCATAAAACTGGGTTATCCATCATGAAAACTGTGATGTAACTCAGAACTGAAATAGCAACATTTGGCTAAGTGTTAGCATCTTTTTAGTATCTGCAATTGTAATTCTTCATTAAAAACACATTTAAAATCTAAAAACATCATCTGTTTTCATAAAGAGCCTCCCAAGTACAATTAATCAACAATAGAATGCAATGACTGTAATATACTACAGCTATATCCACACTGTGTCAGTATTTCCAAGTCAAATCCATTTAAACTTATAATAAATGCTTGCTAGGAAGTTCAAAAACTCTTCTTGAGTAAGGAATTCACAAAATGCCACCAGCAAGTATGATATTTGGTTTTAATGAATAATGGGATCCAGGAGACTTAGTTCAGGTAAACTGGTCCTCCACTAACTTCTCTTTTGGGGTGGCAAATGATTAGCCCTTATAGGACAATAGGAGGCTTTATTTGCCTTACCTCACCTGGGGGTTTGCCATTTTCATGTGGATTTGGCAATAGACAGAAGCCACCCATAATTTGGCCATCTACAAAGGACATTTGAAATATCAGAAAGCTGCAAAGCAAAAGTTAAGAAGCTGTTGTTAGAAAAGCATGACTCGTTGAAACCAAAAGAATTTTACTTTCTTAATGGGAACAAATTGGTGCACAGGGGACTTAAAGGAATATTTAATGTTTTGGGTGTCTCCAATATTATTTAGAGCCGTTAAATAAGCAAGGAGCTGTCCTTATAAATAAATAAATGATCTGAAAGGCAGGTCAAGGACACTGCATCGGCAGAGGGCCAGGCAACAGAAGGTGCTAAACAGAGCAGACTAGTGGATCTGATGACCAGAGTAAGAGATCTCTGCATTTCGGTATACCAGAATTCCCTTTCTTTACACTATATTATCTTAACTGGATGGTTAAGTTTGCATGGGTACACATGGTAAAAGCTATCTACTAAAACAAAGAACAAACTTCTGTGCAGACAGATATGCAGAAATACCTAAGTTGAATCCAAATAAAAGTTGCAACCTATTCAACACATTATTACAACCTATTAAACACCTTAGTTCTGTGTTGGCCTTTTGGTTGCATCACAGGAACCTGCAGTGGTCAAATAGCTAGAAAGGACTTTTGCACTTACAAATACTGATCGTTACTATTGAAATTCTACAAAGTGCTAAGAAAAATGTTTTAATATATACCAAAACAAGAATGTTTAGTGAGGCTATATTTCTTCCCAAGGTAGGTATATTTTTTCCCCAAGTATTTCCTCATTCCTCACATATATGAAATGGTCACTTGCTATATTGATGGTTTAGCATTTAGAGAGATTTTTTTTTAAATGTTAGAGAAATTTTGAGTCTTTCATTGTGTAAACTACACAACTACAACTGAAAGGGTCTCTTGACTCATTAATTGCAGTAGTGCACCATCTTCTAGCTGTCCAGCTAGAAAAAACAGAGGTGTTTCAACACATGTTACACAGAAAGTAAAAAAAGGGACCAAGACAGACAAAAGGATAAGAAAATTCTTTGATCCTACTAGCCGATCAACCATCTTTTCCCAAAACATGATTTCACAGAATTAAAGTGTAACTCCAATATATCCCTGTAAATAACAGACTTGACATACTAATTTTATTTGCATACTATTAGATGTTCAAAGTTGATTCTGCTATAAGTTACATTAAACCAAAAATGGAAATAAGGCATTCCCAGAGCTACCTTTCTTAACCTTATTACCTTTCTAACCTTCAGTATGACTTCTGGCACTAGAATATCAACTAATACAAGGAAAGATTTGTGGGTTTTTGAGTTACCAAAAAAAAAAAAAAAAAGGTATTAAAGAGCTAAAGACCAGTATTTAAAAGATTAGGCTTTATATTACTGAAGGTCAATTTTTTTCAAATAACCACATTTAAACTCCTGACTAAAGCATGCTGCTCAAAAGACCCCCTTCTATTTTAAGGGCATAGTAAAATAAGAATTGCATTATATAAATCATGAGGGGAAAAAAAAAATAAATCAAGAAACCCAAAGCTAAAAGCTTTTCATTTTTGTGGTTCCAAAAGACTGCTACTGAATAAATGAACATATCCAGTTAACCAAAAATAGCGATAACTTAAAACCACAAGTATTTACAGAAAACACATTTTAAGCCACATATTAAATGTAATTTCCCTAGGAAACTGTACATTATAGTTAGTGGTACATTTAAATTTTAAAAGAAAACCAAATGCACGCAAACAAGTCTATATCCCTGTAATCTCAGGAAGCCACAACTACCACAACCCTTTTACATCTGTTATTGAAGATAGTCTCCCTAGTATAAGAAATTTTTCACACATTAGCCAGATTTGTTTTGTCACATCACAACAAACAATGTGGAAAAAACTCAGTGTGGCACTTCTCTGCACAAGAAAAAACAAACAAAACAAAACAAACTGCTTTCAGGGAATCAAAAGCATAACTTTTGTTTTCAATTTAATTTGAAGAATCAGAATAAAAGCTAGTGAATTTAGAAGCAGTAGGGTTCTTTGGTTTCTGAAAAAAATGCTACAAAACTCAAGCGATTATTCTCCAAATTCCTAGAATCATCACATTTTCTACAAATTTCTTGATCATTTGACTAGAAATTAACAATAATTTTGATGTTTTTCTGTTATAATAAGATTGCCTAATACTTAATATGATTTATAAATAATACTGCCTCTGTCTTCACTTGGTTTTCAGTTTGCCAAAGCATTGCTTAACCAAATTATTTTTTTGGATGTCTGCCTTCAGTTGGTTGGTTTGCTACTTCTTCCAAGTTTCAGCAAGTGAATCAGTGGCTTCCAACAGAACTATGAAAACTGAGACAGTCTCCTCATGTTAAGTATGTTTTCAATGCTCCTCTAGAAAATCTCATTTTTACAAGTGAGAGGTATGCTTTTCACCAGCCTCCCCCAACCCCCCATCCCTGCCTGCAGAATCAAATGTAGTTAAATTAGAATCCTCTGAACAACTGAAATTAATAAACATCAGGAATCAAAAGGAAAATTTACCCGAAGCAGACAGTATTCTCTGTTCCCACACAACTCCTACATGCTATCCTGACTGAGGCTTCTGGTTTTGGAAAACGACTGGATGCCTTAGTTCATGTTTTTAAGTGTTTGGTGTAAGTCCTCTTTCAATCGTTTTTCCTGGTAACTGCGAGCTGCTGTTGTGATAGCTACCAAAAGCGAAGAGACAGCCCAAGTTGTACACAACCGAAGTTCAAAGTGGAAGAACTAGATGACATAATCTGACTTAATGAAGAACACTGGTAAGTAAACATGGCTAATTTGCTTCCTCATTGAGAAATGAATGCTAACTTCAAAAACCTAAATGCCTCAAAATGCTCCAATACAACGCTAACAAATTCAGTTCAGCCTAACTTTTCACAGATTATCACTTTGGGCACTATTTATTAATGTCCAGTTTTAAACAAGAGCAATTTAACTGGCAAGCAGCAAGTCAAGCAAACACAATGGTAACCATCCATGAAAATATATGGAACAAAAAAAAAAAAAATTTACACATCCTGACAAAAATAATTCTGTGGAAGTTCAAACTGGATATCCGATGTTTATATGAAATTCAGCTACAGTTCTCCAGTCATTTCCTCCTCCCCCTCAAAAAATAGGGACAACAGCACACCTTACAGCTGAAGGATGCTGAAGTAATTATTTATTTGTATTTATGAACACCTACTGTGAAAATGAGAATCAGAAGAAAGTCACAAGCAATCAACAACACCCCATTCCATGCATGCTTTCTTAGCTTAGGATAAAATAAATTGTAGGGCAGCACAATGCTAATAAAACAAGATATTAACTCAACTACCCATTCAGTAAGTATGCATAATCATTAAGGACTTAAAAGTGATTAAGTAAATACCACTAAAAAAAAAAAAAATCACTTGTGAATTATTTTTTCTGCACTTTTTCTTTACTTTCAATGGTGCCTCCCCTCTATATTAGAAACTAGAAGTTAAAAAGTGACAGTAGAAAAGTCGACTTCTCACATGTACAATAGCAACCACATATCATTTCCTCTAACTACATCATTCTCACTCCTCTCGACTGTTTCAACAAACAGAGTTACAAGGTAAGAGAAAGGCAATGACAATTACTACAAAACAAACACTCTACAACACAAAACCAAATAAGAGACTCCATTCAATGTTATGGAAAAAGTCTTTGAAAACCAAAAATTAATACAGTATCAGGTGAGTATTCAGTCAAGACACACTAAGATTTTTAGTTAGTGAGATTACACATCATTAAAACACTATTAAGTCTTTATTTTCTTTTATTGCTAACTTCTGAATCTGCTTTGAGATACAGAAACCCAAAACAGAAGTGGTAACAAAAGCAACAGAGTATACGTACTTAAACTTTCTTCTTCTTGGAACAAAGATTTTATTTTGTCTTGTATAGAAAAACTGATAATGGAATGCAAGTATTTTTTAAATTACTGTCCCTGTTTAAAAAAAAAATTCAGAACGTAGATCATTTATATGCTTTACTATCAGCAGGGAAGGAAGTGCTGCATGTAGCAGACAATGTACTTCATGCAATCTCACTGGGGTTCTTTTGGACCAACTCTTCAAATTGCAAAAATATTAAGCATTTCAAAATACGTAGTTGCAGAAAATAGGGCTCTTCTGATATGTATTTGGATTTTTTTTTTGTTTTGGGGGGTTTTTTTATCTTTGTGTTCAAAGGAGTGACCACCATTTTACTAGTGCCAAAATGATCTTTAAGTTGTTATGTATTTTAGGATGTGTATTAAGGATTTTTTTTTAATATATATAAACACACATATATGTATACATGTACATAGAGAGATACACATGTACAAACATCATCCTTTGGCCTATCAAAATATTGTATCATCTTTCATTCTTATTATAAGGTGACTTTCTTTTCATTCCGTCTGTAAACATTTGTTTAGCCATAGCGCACAACATGAGCTAGAAGCAAATGAACAAGATTCCAGCTCTGATACTTTACAAAGATATAAAGTTGGAAGTACAGTATGTATTCACTACTTTACAGACACCAAAAAGATACCTGCTTTTTGAACCCAGCACCACACCAAGTATAAAATCTCAAACAGAACAACCATTAAACTGAGAATTAGACTCTACTATTCTCAAGCAGTAAAATCTAGGAAGGAAAACACTACGGAAATTGTGAGATTTCAAACAACTAACATGCACAATTCTGTCCATTGATTTGAAACCTTTTTGGATATGACTACCAGAAAAGTAACAAAAAGTACTCTCCTCTTTTCCATTTAATCAAGGTCAGTGTTCCCAAAGATGCTGCATCCATGTGCTTGAAAGAAAAGTCAATGATACATTCTCCCCTTTCAGTCTGCTAGTAACATTGATTTCACACATTGATAACTGTCTTACATTCAAGACGAATAATACAGATATGAAGAAAATGGTTATTCTTCCCTGCTTCATCAGCAGAAGAAATGAACCTGTACAGTTAATCATTTTTTTCATTCATACACCTGTCTATTAGGAGATACAGAATATCTTCAGCCATAATTGGATCACCATTAGGTTTTATGCAGAACACTGTCCTGACACTTCTTCTGATTTCATATGCTCTTGATTGAAATATTTGTATTGAACTTAAGAACGTAAGTAGCACCATACTGGATCAAATATACTATTCTGAAATGAAAAAAAGAAAGTCATTACAGAAAGACCTTTCCTCACTGTATCTTCCCAGTGTTCAGCAGTTCACATAATAGCAGTATGTTTATCACAGAAGGCAGGCGCACTCTGCATACAGCTGCTACCATCTTGATCTTCCATGACCACCTCAATGAGAAATTTTGTGGAATATGGTTCCTTCTCATCCACATCCAAATTTTCTATTAAATGGAAACTGAAAAAGGGGGGAAAGAAGGAAAGCCTGAGGACACGCTCTCTGAAGCCAAGAAATCCTCCCACTGTTCTAAATGTACTTACTGCCTATTAAAACAGTAATTATACAATATTAAAGCAATATTAACACAACAATAACTAACTGGAAGATGCAATAAATACCTGATATGGAGGAAAAGGTTCTATATTCCTGCCTTATTTTAAAATATATATAATTTTTAATCCCGTACTTCAAGTAAATTCTCTGTTGTCAGGAAATGGCATCTCTTACTATTTCCGGTGTTGTTATTTGACCAAGGCAAATTTATGAATACCTCTGAATCACCAACAGAAATAATGGAGTTCTGGTGATTTTACATTAACACAAAGCTATGTTAAGAAGCAGTGGTCTACAGACACTACAGTATGCTAGAACACAGTTGTTAATACATCCATGCAATGTGTTCTTTTAAAAAAATTTTTCTATATAATTTAAGTGAGAAATCTTTGCAGCAAGGAATCTAGTTGAATTTGATTTTCCCAATTAGTTCTTTAATTGCATTTAATTTTTTGTACAGATGTTCACAACTTGTTCAGGACATCTAGTTTGTAAAAACAAAATTAAAAGTGCCTGCAATTTTCTAGAGTGATGAGATCTAAATGTTTGGAAATTTTTTGGCTTTAATATGTTGTACTAGAGTAATTTCCTTTGCAGGGAGCAACAACCACCAGCATCCCTCAAAAAAAAAAACAAACCACAACAAACAGACAACAAACCAAACAAAAAATCCCACACAAAAGCAGCCTAGGCATGCCATACAGAATTATGCCTTAAATAAAACACCTTTAAAAAGAAATAGTTTTAAATCCGTAAGATTTGACATATCAGAAAATAACTTGAGTGCTTTACCTGTGACAACAAATGAAACTGCAAAAATTTCAAATACAGCATCCTTACTCACTTAAAATCACACGCAAAACAAAAAAAAAGGAAATTCAACATACCTCCAGCATTTTACAACACATAGCTAAGATGGGGGAAATATATCAGCAATTCCTTTGAGTCTCATAAAATCAGGTTTTGCTTCTGTCTTTCCATAGCTACCTAAGAATTTTATTAGTTTTAAGATGATTCCTGTTTTCAAGCTAACCATTACATTTGATTAATGTCTAGCAATAATACTTTTGACAAATTTGCTTTCCAACCATGTTATAAGCCTACCTTCTTCTTTTCTAAGACTTACAAAGATGGTATAGATCAAAGTACTTTATAATTCATATACACATACAGGAGGAATATTTCCTATTATTATTTTCTCTTTTTTTTTAATCACAATGTGATTAAAAACCAAACATGAAACCACCATATTTTGGTGATTAAACACCAAAATATCTGAAATGAGCTATGAGGATGTAACTGATGAGCGAGAGATCATTCCACTTCCACTAATTCTGTCAAAGATAATGACCACAAGAAATCTCAATGGCTAATATCAAAATTACAATAATGACTACGATAAAAACTATTATTCTCCAGTTTGACCACCTTACTTTTCCACTTCGTTTTTTCCTAAAACATACTCTTCTTTTCACTGGGTTTCACTTAGGTACATGAATTCCTATTTTAAAGATGATGTCACAGGTAATATACATATGTTAGTACATCTTGTATTGAGCTGTAAATACTGATATACTCTTTGTTCATATTATTCCAATCTTTTAACTCTAAATTAAATTCAGCTCATTACAGTCCTTAAGATTTGGTGCTACTTCACTTCAAACAGCATAAGCTAGCAGAGATTTTTGTCCGAAGTACTGTGAGAATGGGAATAAAAAAGTGCATAAACAGGAATGTTGCACAAATGGTTATCAGGAATGTTCATCCACTCTTCCTTTTCTCAGTTATTTTAAAATAATATTAGGTCAACTTCTCATATCAATCAGCTGAGAGGTGTCACGTCCAATCATTTTGAAGTATTACTCAAAATGTACGTAGTTTTTAGGAAATATACTTGTTTATTCCTTTTTTTTTTACTTCTATGGTATTTCAGTCTTACAGTATACATGTGCATCAAGTTATGTAAATTAAAATATGGGATATTAAAAAAGTATCAGATAAGTAGTAGGTACTGATAAATATTCCTGTACTGCAACACAAGAATCTTTACAGCTAATATCTTAGGTTTTAGTCATATCAAATTTACACTAGTAATGTTTGAATTGCTAAATTTACAAACACACACCCTGGATATGTTAGATTTAATCACAAATTTAACTTGTAACTGTTCAAATCTGCCACATAAAAATGAAAGAAAACAGTAACTTCTACCACTGAGCTCAAGCTGGCTCATAAACCAATAATAGAGAAAAATAATATAAACCAAATACA
This sequence comes from Phaethon aethereus, assembly GCF_964289735.1. Classification (NCBI taxonomy): domain Eukaryota; kingdom Metazoa; phylum Chordata; class Aves; order Phaethontiformes; family Phaethontidae; genus Phaethon; species Phaethon aethereus. Next base: position 33,304,995 of record NC_138579.1, on the reverse strand, counting down.
ATACTGGTACAGCAGGATAAGCACCTCAGTATCATGGTCAAATGCCATTCCTTTTAGTAGCAGCATATGAAGATAATCCTTAGGACAAGTAGATAATCTATCAGTTGCACTTCTAGCTACGAACAAAGTCCTTTGATATTTTCATGGAAGAAATTTTTTATTCACGACATGCAAATTTGCTGTACTTTTTTGTACATCAGTTTTGCTTCAACTTTCTAAAGGCCGTTCTCATATGTACACAGTAAAAAATGTAGCACTGTTATCCTTTTGTTTCTGAGCCAGCATTAGTAATAACCAAAGGTAAAGTATAATTTTGGAATGAAATGAATCTACTGCCTCTCCAAACATTTTTTTTGTTTTAAAATATAACCTTACAGACCCCCCCAAGAAACAGGTTTGCAACATATAATTCCTTGCTTATTTGAATGTTCAGGACCTAAGTTAACTGTAGTTCTTCACATTTTGACCTAAATGATGCAATTTTCTCCTCTATTTGTACAACCTTCTCCTTGCTTATAAGTACGAGTTCTTCATGACCACCTACATAAAACGTACACTTAAATTAAGCCATTGCTTCTGAAATGGATGTTTCTCAATTTTAAATTCAGAACGATTTTCTACTTGTAATTGCATCTAATTTTCTCAGAGAGAGGTGAAAAGTCCTTCAAAACTAGCAGGAGAGAAGGGATGAGGAAGGCGTAAGAAATGTAGTATCACAATTTTGAAAAAGTACTACAGCTCATTTTAGGACACAAGTGGGGATCAGCTTACTTCTTGAAAATCAAATCTGTTTAGCACTAGCATAGAAAATAATGTTCACAGACCACTGAACAAATATACACAGAAGTAAAAGCAAGAAAATAAGAGCATAAGATGCCCACCACTTTCAATGGGGTAAAGCTCTCAACTTTGACCAGCAGCTTTATTCTAGAAGTAAAATGTTGGTTCTTGCATTATACTATGGAATGATGAAGAAATAAGAATGGGTAAAATAGAGGATAGAGAGTATTATTTTGGTGAGATTTCTAGGAAAACTTATGAAGAAAAAAACAGACTCCACTTTCAGTGACAATATTTAAAGGTAGTCCATCCCCACAGCAATACTTTTTTTTTTTTTAACAGAGTTATGAGCTTTAGGTCAACATGTTTTACAGTATCTTCTCTTTTAACTATCATTAAAAAGTTTTCAAATTCAGGCAAGATTAAGTGACAGTCACAAAACAACTTCACTACCTTAGTAATTACTTACGCTGATTGTTGATTAAAAACTAAAATTAACATAAAGTGTTAAAAACACAACTGCTGCACATATACATGCTCACTGGAAAGTTTTTATTAATTTTGTAGGTTCTTCAGAAAGACAAAGCCACTCCTCTAACATTTGTTGATTCAGCCCAAAACACAAATTTTCATGACAAAATTTATCAAACTAGTTCTGTAAACTTTATTTTAGAAAAATATACCTATAACAACACCATTTCATGCTTATAAATTTTCGTTGGATATCATACCAACACATATATGTGGTATGTACATAAAACATACGCATCACATTCCTACATGAAGTTAATTCCAAAAGTGTTCTCACCTCCTAAACAGTAACTGGGGAGGTAAATTCCTTGGCGTAAAGGCCAGATTTTTGTTCTGCATTTCTACAGGAGACAGAACATGGGAATACTATAGGGTTCCTACCTGCTTAGACAAGTCACAATAATCTTCTTCAGGAAATAGGCAGGAATCAGGTTGTTAGCAAGAAATCTGAAACATACTCCATCTCACTTTACACATACTGTCAGTGAACCCTGAACTGTAAATCACTTTCAACTGTAAAAGTGGTCTTAGCACCACTTCTTACACAAATTTGTAAGAACTTAGAACTGCCAAACTTTTTGTTATGCACTAAAGTACCTAGACTTAATAGCCCCTCAATTATAAATAGAGTGGAACTGTGGAACACAACCTGAAAACAGATTTTATTATAAATTTTATTATAAGATTCCTCTATTACCAAGACAGAAATTGTTTAGATGTGACTTTTGCTTCTCTTATCCAACTACTCATAGAAATTTACAGATTACTAAAAACTACAGCTATAGTCACTTACTAAAATTTAAGATAGCCAAATCAAAGTTTAAAAAAAAATTATTGACCTTTACAAAAAAGCAGTTACCAAAAGCTACTTTAAAAACAACAATATCTTTTATTAAAAAAAAAAAAATCTCATATCTAACATACTAAAGCAGTCTAAAACCAAAAACTTTTCCCAGTCCTCAGTTTTAATAAAACAATATTCATCATGGGCCCAGAACAATCGAAACACCTCTCTATATTCCATTTCTCCTTTCACAAAAATCCCTGAGGTTACAGAGACTTTCTTGAAATTCCAATTTAGAAGTTGATAACTTTTCCCAAATCTTTAGCAATAGAGTTCAGACATCAAATGGCTGAGCATTGCTTGAATGAAGTATTTGAAACCACGCTCTGTCCACTGCCATTTTCTTGTCCCTTTTCTAGAAATCATAATCAGTGTGTAATTCAGACAAACTCTGAATTTCAGAGTGGGTCAAACCAAAAACAAACCGTTGTGAACAAGAAAGAAAAGGCAAAGGGTACTGAAATGACAAGAAAGTCAGAACTCTAGAACAAAAAGGTAAGATGTATCTAACATAGCACCACACTGCATATATGTTGGCACATGTAACTTTGAAATTACCTAATTATTACATTTGCACAGACATGCCATGCCAATATAAAAAGTTATGTCCCTTCTTTATAAAGACTACTGTGGATAATGCTCAACACCCAATTTTAAAACCCATTGAGACTGAGCTAGAGAAGCAGCTATTTCACCCCATGAAAATATTTTCAAATGCAGCACAATTTTTAGAGTTGAAAAAACACCATTTTGATTTCCTGCCTGCCTTTGCAAAACACTGCAAATCTAATACTCCCCCCATCCACGTCACCAAAGAAGCAGCAACAAGCACATACCATAGAAGCAATCACTGGGAGGTTACAGAGTAGCTACGATCAATGACGGTAAAAGAGCTGAACAAGGCAAAGGGTCTTTAAACAGCCCCTCTAGCAAACACTCCTCTCCTGCTCACCGATCTGTTCAGACACACTGTATTGGCGTCTAGTTACAAGATTATTTACCCACTTCCACAGCCTTTCCATGTGCTTGACAGAAACACAATTAACAACAGGAAATGAAAAATCTGAAGGCTTTCAGCTACTTGACTTTGAAATTTCATTCTTTCAGTTTAGGCTTGGGGAGGGCTGAGACAACTAGTTGCATTTTTCATATGCAACTTTTTATTACGATTAAAAACATAGACGTGAATCTTTTTATGGCTGAGGAACATACAGAACATGAATGAGAATATAACCACAATTTCATGCAAATTACCAGAAAATGTTTGGTTTAAACGTAATACTGACCTGTCTAGAATGCCATGTTTAATTCCAACACAGCTTTCATTACCAATCAAACTAGTTTTCAACTCACACATTATTCATTTATGAACTTGATCAGATATTCATGTGACAGCATGCTTGGAGTCAGTTGACTCTCAAATTAGAACTTGTCAGAGCTAAAAAGTTAGCTTAGTTTTTGGTGAAAGGAATCATGCATACTTTCAGGCATAAAGGCTACCGAGTGAGCAGCAAATCCCAGTGCTAATGAAATCATACAATTTCAGAAGTTCCTATTTGTCTTAAAAAGCACTTCCATAGACTGGGTTTATGAATTATAGCTACCTGCAATAAGATGGAATTGGACTTAATGACCCAAGAGCACGACTGTATGAGTATGATGTCCCATTAATAGTTCTGTCAAAAAAGGATAGCAATTCTTTTCATTAACTAAATTACATTTATCTTATGAAGGAAGAAAAGAAATGGCCCCTTTACTTTGCTATAAAAGTTTTAGCTTCCCACCAGCTTGTTTGAATTGTCTCATACAAATAGGCACCAAGCTCACTGGGCACATTTTCCTTTGTCATCCTCATCCATTTTCATTTAGGACATCTCTTCAGTGAGAGACTTCTGAGCTTTTCCCTTGCATTTCTCTTGTGGAGGAGCTTAGAACTGGCAGCATCATCCCGATTTTGGGGCAGCTGGGAGGCCTTAAAAGGGGTATGACTATGAGATTTTATGAGTTTGTCTGGAAGGACAGTAGAGAACTGGATTCCCTAATCCATGAGGTCCTTTCCACACCTACTTTCTAATTTCTCAGTTACCTTCTACCTCTCCGTTGCCTTATATACTATGTTCCTTTTGAACATTCAACCTAGAAGCACTCCAAGAATGGCCTATGTAAGGGAACAGGGATGAGGACCTAACCAGTATCCAGAGCTGTTAATTCAATTAATTTCTATAACTCTTAGCAGCATCTGCCAGTATACCAAGACAAAATTGAGTTAAGTTTTGGGGTTTTCCACACACAAAAATTTTTAGAAAGGAAAAATGTTTACACAACATAAAAAGGTTAATAATCCCTGTGGTGGGGTCACCCAGGCTAGCAGCTAAACCCACAAATATGCTCAATCACTTCCCCATCCTCCCCCAGCAGGATGGGGGAAGAAAATAGGAAGACCAAAAGCAAGAAAAGTCATGAGTCAACATAAAAATAGCCTTTAATAAGTGAAGGAAAAGAGGAAGGAGAAAAAAAAAACAAAAACAGAGTGATGCAAAGGCAATCACTCACTACCTCCCACAGGTAGACCACTGCCCAGCTACTCTGAGCCAAACACTACCTAAACCCCCTCCCCACCACTTTGTTTCTAGGATGATGTTATATGGCATGCAATAGCTTTAGTCAGCTCAGGTCATCTTCCTGGTTGTGTTCTCTCTCAACTTCTTCTGCATGCCCAATCTACTTGCTTAGGGGGTAGGCAGAGTCAGAAACAGAGAAGGCCTTGCCACAGTGCAAACACTGTTCAGCAACACTTAAAACAAGAGTGTGTTTTTAATGCTTTTTTGGTCACAAATTTAAAACCTAGCACCATACAAGCTGCTATGAAAAAAAAACTTAACTCCATCCCAGCCATATCCAGTTGTACTCAGAAGTCTTGTTTTCCTGCCTTGCCATTTGTCATGTGTGACCAGTACACAGTGTGGAAAGGCCAGGTGTGAAGATTTTAACCACCACTAACAATTCTCAAGTGCTTAGGGAAGACCATTTTTTTTGCCTTCAGTTAAAAAGTGAGGAAGTTCTGCACTGAGAAAAAAACGGCTATATGGAAAAAACAGACCTTCCTTCTTTTCTCATTATAGACTTTTTATTACAGCAAACATTTTGACCATCCCTCAATACTGTATCAGTATTTAAAATAAGTCTTAGAATTCTGCAGTAGTTGGAAAGGCCTAAAATATTATGGGGAACACATACTAGTCAAAGATTCCACTAAATACAGCAGCTTATAACTATGTTTTAAGTTAACAGAAGCAGGCCTTTGCAAAGAAAAAGGTCTGCCATCATTACCTACAGGTTCATGAGAGGGAGTCAGTATAACAGAATTAACAGCTTTAAGGTATAAAATTACTAATTCCAGCAATACATACAAAAGTACATTGAACATACCATTTGAGATATATGCCAACTTAAACTACCACATATGGCATATCTAATTATCACAGTTTGTGTTTTCATATGCAGAGCTGTACTAGTTTTTAAACAATGTGTAAAAGTGCACCGTGTTATCTGAAAACAGAGAACTCTGGCTTTTATAATACCAGTAGGTCCATACTGTATTTTTAACATGCAGTATACTACGCATAAAAAAAAAAAGGGGGGGGGAATGCATTAGAACAAGTCTCTCTAATGTTGTAGTAATGCTTCTAGCTTTCTTATTAGTAAAATGTAAAGGTGCAAAATGAATTTTAATAGTAAGAACACGTTTTCCAAAGATAGTATTTTCAATTTCTATTTTTCCTTTCAAGTCTTTAATTCACCTATTGACATACTAAGTCTTAACTGACAATGAACAAATAAAACAATCAAGTTAGTCATTCTCCCAGTTTTGCATGTGATTAAAAAATACTGTGAAATAGCACGTGTGCAGGCATCAGTTGCAGTGCAGACAGACCTCACTTGTGTTCCTTCTTCATATGCAATTTGACCTCACTTAGAACAATCGCTATTGCATAATCATACATTCTAATTGCAGTTCAATACAAATCATGACCTAAAATATTTGATTTCAGATTCCCCAGCTGGTGCTTGGTGTCACTTCAGCTGTTCAGAGGGATTATTTTTTTTTTAATGTTTCTTTGCGTAAATAAGCGAAGAGCTCACACATAATTACCACGAACATTACATAATCTTAATCTCTCCTTCTGCAACTCAAACAGGACCATGTATTTTTATACAATACAATAAAAATGTGCACGGAAACAACTAGTTAGCACTTTAGTAGCCAAATGACTATGTAGCAGCCATTCCAAATACTCTTGCTTCTTGCTCAGTACAAAATAAAGGTGAGGATGTGCCACTCAGTCATCAACTGCATTTTCCACTGTCCCCCTCAGTTCTCACAAATTGTAGGTGGCATTTTTGATAACATTTCAGCAGAAACCAGACAATATCAAGATACATTTGAACATACTGTCTTATTCTAAAAACACAGATTACATTATAAATACAAACAGACAAGAGTTTAATCAAGAAGTGCCTCCCCATTTTTTCCCAGTTTGTTTTTAAAAGGGCATAAAATCCTTGAATCTGCAATAATTTTACAGAAGGTTTCCATTAAACTCAAAACTAAAGCACATGCAGAAGTGTCTAATTTTTTTCTGAAATAATTTAAAAGGCATCAGAATTTGAACACTAAATGAAATAATTTTTTTTAGATTTTCATTTTCAATAAACAAACTAGGGCAAGATTTTTAAAATAATGAAAGCTTCTGTAAACAACTGGACTATCCAGAACACAGGAAAACTGAAACTATTCCAAATCTTTTTCCTTACTGAAAAGCAGATTGGTGTATATATTCGATTTCTTCCATACATACTTCATCAGTGTCCTCCTGATAAAAAGTCCAAACAATCCTTCTAAAAGATGAGTCAAAATAATTTATGTAATAATAAACAAAATAGGACAATTTGACTTCATGATTACTATTTTAAGTCAAAATGTCAGTATTTCCTTCAAATTTAATTTTAGAAAGTTTGCCTGTGCCTTTTAACATTTCAGATTAGAACTTCAATTACAGAATCCTTCCCACTAATTGTTTAGATAATTTTTGATAATTCAGTCAATTCCATACTTCTTCAGAAATTTTGACTTACACCTTTCAAAACTAAAAACAAAACAAGCATCTTGGAACAAAAGAAAAAATTAAATGCTTGTTACAAGAGCAATTATTTGCAAATGGAAACAGATTCTAGAAAATGTTTAGTTTGAAGAGGATTTGTAACTGAATCTGGATTAGATATAATGCTTCTCTTAAAATGGACCTTTTAGCAAGACTGGCATACATTAACATAAAGCCAGTATTTTCCTACAAGGAATTACTGAACAGATTTACAAATATATTAAACAGCCAGTCTATATATAAAGATGAAGAATTATTCTTTTAATATCAGAAAATCCAGCCACATTTTTAAGAAAAGATGAAGAATAAGACAATTGCAAAATGTTATTGATTATATACACTAAGTTGTTGGTTTTTTACACTGCTTTTGGTATTAGTAAAGGGTTGCGTTTCTGCATTAAAAATTGAAAGGAACTTTTAAAACAATGTAATTTTTCTTGCAAAGAGACCATGAACTAAAAGAAAAGGCTATAAAACTCTCATCCCAAAAGGGGAGAACATGTATATTTAACAGTTTCATACTGATAATCTGTATTATATACCTGTTTTTGATAAACATCTGTTTATAACTGAAAAGGCATCCTACATGATTCTCAAAGGGCATGCATTATTCCTGTATTAAGCATTTATTTGACTATATTAAAATTGAACGTAGGAAGAAAGACATCTCCAAATACAATTTCAAACAGCTCTATCCAGCTGAGAAAAGTTCAATTACAATTGTTTGCAAGGCTAGAAAATGGTGAGAACACATCTCTCCTCAGAGGAAAAGGCAGCAGTAAATGCTAACTACCACAGACGAGCACCAGGAAAATGAACATTCCTTTGCTAGAAAAAGGAAAACCCTTAGAAAGAAAGAAGTCTTTTACCAAAAGACCTAAATTGGAATCATATACAGATTTTTTTTTTTAATATACACTGCTATTTATGTATCCCTATGTGAAAACACACCAATATGGGACTACGTAGACTGGATGCATATTCTACCTTGCGTAAATTAATGTTTGTATATAGAAACTGCTGGTAATTTTACTGCCTTCATAGGAGTATCTCCACTCACTTTCCTGGGAGGCAGTGGCAAATAGGAAAGAAATTCTTATTTTCAGCCCTTATGCTTAAGGGACAAGAAAAAGAATTTGCATTTCTTTTTGCTGAAAGTAATAGAAAGGCAGTAGTGGAAAGATGGAAAGACTGTTATCTGACTGTACTAACCCACATATATAAAGAGTTTGGACAACTTTAAGAAGTGCTCAACTTCAGTGAAATATCTGATCTCAAGCAACACAAAGAATGGGAAACAATTGGTCACGTTTTGGTTACTTCCAAAAAAACTCTACCCTATGTAAAAATAGGAAGTTTTACTTACCTCAAAATCTGAATTCATCAGAGTGATAGTTATATTTCACTGGCAGAATTTCCATTCTGAACATCAAGTACAAAAGTGGAAGTAAAAAAGATGATGCATGTTAAACTGCTTGTGAAATAAACTACAAATTCTCCAGTGCTTAGAACATGCTGAACTACCACTCTGAAATTCAGAATTTAAATCAATTTAAATCCAATGCTTGACCACTCTCTCCAAGAGTGACCACAATCTCCTTAGAATCCAGCATCTAAATACTATGTGAAAAATGATGTACTCTAAAGAGATTAACACAACAGAACCTGCTTCAAGCAGAGTGAAACTTTAAAAGTGATTCAATACAGAGAGATAAAGTCTACTCAAATGTCCTAAGCTATCTTGGTCTTTCCTTCTATACAGGGACTTACCTACAAGGATTCCAGAGTATCTATGGATCTGAATCCGCAATACAGTTCACACATCTGTTTCTTTATAAACTGGGATCACTTCAAATAAAATATGCCACCATTCTCCCTTGATTTGCCAATAAACCGCATTACAATTCAGCAGATAACTGTTAATAGTACTTTTTCCTCTAAGTTAGCATTGCAACATTACACCTCTTTCTAGACCTACTGAAGTAGGTCATAATACAAATATGAATTTTCTGTTAGTTCCTGAAATAGTTTTAGTTTTAAGCACACTTGACTTGAATATCAGATAGCCATCACCAGTTTATCTGCACCTCCCAAGTAAGCATACTTTACAATACCAAAACCTCATGACACAAAAACAGTGCTACTAATATATACCAATTTACAACAAACCCCTGCATGCTTTCTTAGTTTTGCCTTCATAGAATGTTTAACAGGGAAAAAGCATCGAAATTAAAACATCTACATGCTTACAACTACCAAGAGCAATTACGATCAACTATTCCGATCTCCCATGCAATAACATTTCACAGAAAAATAGTCCCTGCATTATCTTAGAAGCCCATTTAACTATACGCGTATTTTCAGGAAAAGGTAATTAAATTTTAATTGCAGTTGAAATACCATAACCCTTAGTAAATTGTTGTCATCACTTCTGTCTGAAGTTTGTATTGGGAGCAATACATCCCCCATCAGCACTGGCCATTCTAGTAAAAAGTCAAATACTTAAAGATAAATAAATAATGAAAAAATCAACGGTCTTCAGACAGCCAATACAAAGCTGCCAAAATGTAGAGCAGCTTTGCAAGCAAGTCTCTACAAGCGGAGACTTCTTTACAAAAGAAAACACACAAAAAGAATTTTGCAGAAGATGAAACTTAACAAGTTCCTGGACTAGCCAACACTGAAAGCATGGTAGTCATTTATGCACTATATTAATAAGTTATTCCATCAAAAAAACAACAAAAAGTGGATAAACAATGAGGAGTTTATCTTTGCTCATTCTGAGCATATGCATGTATGTTGGAGATGGGGAAAAATCAAGGTATTTATTTTACAATTATGGATGACTAAATTTTATGCCCTTCTCATGTCTGCACTCTCCAAATCAGAAAGTGCTAAGTTAACTATGCGTGAACTGCTATGGAACTGCTTCTGAACATCAAAACCCACATTCTTTCAAATAGCAAGTACTATCAAAAACATGAGCCATTGGAAAAGATAATATAGAAACAAGAGAATGATTAGTTACTAATCAAAGTACATTTAAAAATGGAAATAAAAATTGAAATTAACTAGGTATAAAGATATTATTTAATTCAAAATACTGACTTTATTCCCACTGTTCACTTTATGTCTCCAAGACTAGGTTATAAAACATTTGCATAAACTGAGAGTGTTTTGCTTTTAAAAAGGTATGGAAAACCTAAAGGACGACAGACATAGCTGCCCATTTCATTGATTTTCTCATCAAGAACATGCAAGACTAAAGCTCTGAGGCTAGCAACTACATGTGGATTTCCACATACACTTAAAAATACTCTTTTTAACAACCTAACTGATTTAAAATCTGGCTAGCCGAGGAACGATTTGTTTCCTTCTTCTAAATACTAGTTTTTCAGGGAAAAAGCTCCTGATGAACTCAAGTAAAATGAAGAGCTACTGGCTACACAAGGTAACTTCCTTTTTATAGGAGCTCTTTCCTCTCCAATCCTAGGAGTTTACCTGCTCATCGCACAAAATTTTCCCATCTTTTTTCTGTTTATTTGATATCAATTAATTGGAAAAACAGAATTTATTCATTTAACGTATCATGTTGGCACTGACTAAAACAGCTAGTCATAGATGCAGATCCATACAGAACTAGACAGTTTATAAAATTATGAATTTATAAAATTATGTATTTTATTATTGTTAAAAGCGGTGCAAATACTAGATGAGCACTTGGCACTACCAACCTAAAAAAACCCACAAAAACTTATATCCCTGAAAAAAAAAATCTTTGTAAAGTTAACACTACTTATTTTTTTAGCATTTCACTATGCTAGAAATTATATGCTAAGAATAGTAATCTCAACAGAAACTGGCAGACTTAGGTATGCTGCACTGCACAGTAAAAGACTCAGAAGTTAGGAAGTGATATAACAAGTTCCTGGGGAATCCAACTTTTACATTAGACTGACAGAGTCGCCAAGTGTTCATCTAATAAAGTAAGTAGAAGACATACAAAGAATAAAGTGTGCACACACATGCAAGACAGAAAACAAATCCCATACATGTTCTATGCCTAACACTTCTCATTGCAACACATAATTTTTATAAAGCTTTAAGGCATCCAGTAGCAGTGTTTCATTGCAGACCTTTGAAAATCAGCACAGACAGAATGCCAGAAGAGCCTCTCTTGTTCCACAGAAGTTTTCTTCAAATCCAGGTCAATTAACTGCTAAAAAGCCACCCATTTCCCTTTTTTCCTGTGTGTGTTCCTCAGTAGAATTGTTGGTAGGCTGCCAGATTACAGTAAAACATAAATATTCTATAACTCCAGCTCAATACTGCTGCCAAAACAGTATCTGCTGCAGCACCTGAATTGCTGCTGCTGCTGCTACTACTACACACTATCCTACCTACACTCTGGCTTTTTCTAATGACACGTTACAAATGGGGACACAATGCAAGCTTCAGCTAGATCAAGCTCTAACTCGGCATATGGCCCAACTGGTATTTCCTCCCCCTTCCCTCATAGCCATGATATTTCACTGCCCAACTCTTTGGGACTACACTCCGATATGGTTTTAATTTTGTAAGCACACTGGATGTTCAACGAAGCCCATTGAATGGACACATGCGATTTCCTACTTTTCCAGTGCATGACTTCATATAAATATTTTCAATAATTCATGTTCTAAAAAGGAAGTTGTATATTCAGTTAAGTATTTGTAATTTTTCACGTACAGTTTGAAAATCAGAGTTTAGAACGCACTAGGAAGATGATAAATTGCTGCTGCCTCTGATTTTCTGGTTCTCTACAAAGAATTTTCCTCCCCATATTGACAATGAAGAATCTAAAAAGAACTAAAGTCACTAGTTGAAAATAAAATTAAATACATGTACATACAAATCTTCCAAGAGCTTTGGAGGTGTGCATTATGGTTCTTGATTCAAGCAAACAGGTGCCACTCCATGAAGTGGGGGAAAATAGTACAAATGTGTGAAGCTCTATGTGGGAAATTACAAGAGAGTTAAATGGCACTGAGCAAGGCACAAAAAGTGCTTTTAAAATAGAAACAAGGGAACATGCAGAGAACCTCAATATCTAATTTAATTAATGATTGAGAATGCAAAGGCTCCAACTGGTGAAACATTAGCAGCAGCCATGAATTTCACTGTAGTTCTGTATAACAAGTAATCTTACCTGAGTGATTCTCAAAAAAATGTCAACACATCGATTGTATTTTTCATCTGATCCTGTCAATGCTGAGATGACAGGCCCTGCAGGATGCAGTGAGAGATCAATGATGAAAAACAGATGTTTAGTCTTTTCACAATCAAAACCTACAAGACCAGGCAAATATGAAATTTTGTCTGAGATTCATGCTTCTTTATATCCAACAAATGCTAATGTTACATCATCACTTTCATATACATAAGTTGACACGGGTATCTCTTCCTCACTTCCAAGGGATCTAACCCAAATCATTCATATCACCAACATATAACATTAAACTTGGTCCCTTATGTACTACTCTTTCAAGTGCTATCTGGTCACATAGCTAGTTATTTACATCAGCTACTTCATACATCAACATGTATTCTCTGGCCTTTCATGAAGGAGTTAATTTTGGAGAGGACTTAATTTTGTCCATCAATTATGCAGAATGCTTAAACCTTACACAAAATATATTGCAATTCAGAAATCAAGAAAAGCAATATACCACAGTATTGCTCATAACTAGCTCAAGCAAAGAGCGATAAATTCATATTCAAAAGTTACAAAGTCATGTTAGCATTGTACAGTTGGGAGCTGACTTCCATAAACGTGTTTCCAAATACTGCTTTAAACTGACAGTTAAGTTAAACAGACCAGTTAAGTACTTGCAAATGAATTTTAATTTTGGCTATAATCAAGAACAGCACGTTTAGTATTAAGTAAACCCCAATCAGATTCAACCATAATGAATTAACAAATATGTTAAAGTGAAAACAGGTTAATATGGGGGTGGGAATTTAGATAGTTGTCATTTTATTAGGTATTAAAATATTTAATATGTCTATTAAATATAGGGAAAATTTTAAACAGAGTATTCTGACAATCATTTATCTATCTTTAAATTAAAACACAAGCAGTGTAGTTCACCTTTATAATGCTATGAATAATCACAAATTGAGATGCAGAAATCAAAATGCTGAAATCAAAACAAAAATAGGATGAAATAGAACTTTACAAGTTTAATGTAGCATTTAGAAGATCTCTAGGCTAAATTCTGCTTTGATATTTCCTTTGGGGGATGGAGAGACAGAATGGCCCTGAATACCAGGGTGAATATAAGGAACCTGATAGTTTCCTTAAGCTGTGTCATGCAGTCAGGAAGAAGAGGGTAGTATATCTACCGTAAGTTAATAGTCTCGCACATGCACTAAGCACTCATTTATTCCAACTGCCAAATACCAAATTCCAATTTCACATGTTTCCATGTTACTAGAAATCCTTAAAAGAATCACAAGGCTGAGCTAGACAGCACAAGCACCAAGCACACCCTACTACAGAGCATACTACAGTACACCAGAAATTCATACCAGACACAAACAATATAACTCTTTTCATTTACAGACAATTGTATTTGTTGTCTGAATAAATACAAATACTTTTGCTAAGTCCATTATAATGGTGACATTTCAAAAACATGTTTATCAGCTTCATTATTCCACAGATAGATTCGATAAACAGCAAAAATGTATTACAGTTTTAGATTGAAGTACAGTAAGTATTTTATGCTAGTGTCAAACAAATCCAATTAGAAAACCAAAAGGCCTACCGAAAAACACGATCATCAATAAGATTTGAAAAAGAAGCCTTTCCATTTCTAATATGTATTGCGTTTTATACCATGACACTGCAGCCTCTGAGGGTCAGATTAATTAAGATCAACAGCAGCTGCAGTGCAACGTGAGAAGCACACTGCCACAGCTCTCACCAATCCAGCCCAATTACCTGCAGCATTCCAACACTGGACAACTGACAACTACCATACTCCTCACCAAGTCATTAACTCCCACTGGTCTCTGATAAATGTTAAAAAACAAACTAACCTCTTTTTAAAGACGACTGCAAAGCTGAATGCACCTGCTGCAGGATGCAATGATGAGTCCCAGAGAGATGTTTGACAATCAAATCTTTACAGATGTTGCTTAACTTTATGCTAGAGCTTTGTCCAAAGATGGAAACGAGAGAGCAATCAGGCGCAAGCCCTCCTCTCCAATCCCTCTATTTCTAAAAGCCAGTCTGACAGATTCACTAAATCCAAGGTTTTCTCCCCTGGCCAAAAAGCTACTGAACAATGATGAAATAAATTCTGTGGTCAACTACTGAGGACAATATCTAAGTTAATGCAATTAATGAAAGAAGAAACAAGATCAAAGAGTGTTTCAGGAAGGTGCTGCTTGTTACAGGTTGCACCCATTAAGAAAAGCGAGAACATGTTTCTTTTACCGCACAAGGGAGAAGAGGAAAACAATTAAGATATTCAGATATTCCCTCTTTATATTTTTTAAATATTAGCTCCAAGACCTATTTTCTGACAAACATCCATTAAAACCTTGACCTATCTGCAAAATACCACTGAAGTATTGTATAGAAATTTTAAACTCTGTGAAAGAGGAAAATTTGAAATTTTCAGTGCATATCAAATTCGGCTGTTTTTCCTAGGTTTTGTTTTTGGTTGGTTGGTTTTGGTTGTTTCTCCCCCCGACTCCAGAATGCATGAGTCAAGAAAATAGATATTCATAATGAATAAATGCTTTACAGAAATCTCAACTTCATCCAAAAACAATACCATAACTAGAAGCACCTTCACCTACATAAGCTTTCTAATCTATTGATAATCATTTGGTTTTTCAATTATGCTGAAAACTAGTCAAAAGCAACCACAACAAAAAAGCTGAAAATTATTAAATATGGCATTTCCCTGTGATAACACCCATCCTCACTTTGTTCTTTACTTTGCCAACCAAGTGCACATAGTCTGTATAATTTATTAAAGTTAGACTAACCACTCCAACTCTATCACAAATTGTTTTAAACCTTTCTTATACAAAAGACACAGCACTTTCTTGCAAACCAAAGCCATTTACTATGTCAAAGTTTATTCACTCATTAACATTAATAAGTCCTGACATGTAGAAGAAATCGGTGCAAAATTTCTTCTTAAACTTCTGCTAAAAATTCCTCTAAGCCTACTGAGCAAGAAGCAGCTAAGTGGTAGTACATTGGATGAGTTAGATACATAACAATCTCAGGATCATACCAAGTTACATATTCAGTTTCAGCCTCCTTTTAAATGTAAAATACTAAGGATCTGCTGGCTAACAAGCTAACTTTTTTTTATTCTGTTCCAGTAACCAGGCAACGGACAACTGTCCAACTGAGAATTATCTCTCTGAACAGCTGGCAATCAACACTTGGGGGTTTTCGGAGGTTGGTTTTTTCTGTTTTGTTTTAAAAACTAGTAGAAAGATCAGTGATTCCAATGGTTACTTTACAAACCTACGCAGCTCTAGATTCCACCTCTGAAAACTCTACTCACTATTTAGTCATTTCCTCAGTCCCATTATCCACAAAGTTACTCATATAAGTAAATGTTTATAACAGAATCTGAAAATCTTAGGTATACACTTATGAAGCCTCTAATTAGCTAATGTTAACACTTTAGAACAAATTGGAAGTATCAAGAATAAGTGAGATGTATTTATTGACGTACAGCAAACCACCTTCAAGGAACCACAACAACAGACAGCTAACAACTAACACCATTCTCGCTTCTAACTCCATTACTCTTTTTTTCTATTCCATAGCTGAAAAAGCAGTATTTCACTTCAACATTATTTCAAGTGTTGATTTTTAAAACAGATTCTTTTCCCTACTAGACTTTAGGTTATTTTTAAGAGTTATAAATTAACATGACAGATCCTTTATTAGATAAAGGAAATAATAATGGTGAACCAAGCTTGATATAATATATCTTCTCCCTTCCTAACAGTTTAATAGGAGTAATGAAGCTAGAAAGTTAATTTATTAATTATAGATTCCTGTAAATTTGTGTTCCTTACACATTCAATGTGTTTGAAAGGTTTTTAAGAGTCAGAATAAGAGACCTTTGAAAAGGGCCCTTAACACAGACTAGCTGACTATATCCCATAATACATAAATGTTCAAAAAAAAAATCTTACATTCAAACACAAAACATCTCAGATACAAATGACTTGGTAAAAACATAAAATAGCTACACAACACTTCATACAATCTCTACACAAGGCAGGGGAGGAAACTCCCACCTTTTGTATTCTGCAAACATTTAGATCACTAAATTAGAAATCTGTTATAAAAACAACACAGCTAACCTATTGTTAAAAGCAGTAAAACCTTATCCCCATTTAATTATGTTTGTATTAATCTCTGCTCTTAATATGATCTAATTTCAGTACACATATGACTTCATATTCCAATAAATTGAAAAACACTGACCGAGCTCAAATTCACTCAAGCACCAAGTTCAGACCAGGCAAGATCCTGTTGCAAGATAAACAACATGATGCAGTGCAACATAATTTTGTGCGCGCGTGTGTGCATGTGAGAGACTGGGGCAGGAGCGCAGAGAGAGAGAGCAAGACTGCATGAGAGAGCAAGTAAGCAAGAGTGCGGGCCAATATGCACCATTGAAAAAAATACGTATGTCCAGAGTAGTTTTCAGTCCAGCACTCACTACAATTCAGAATGGAGAAACAGATAAGACAATGAGAGCTTAACACAAAAGAAATACTCTTTTTAATATTATTCAAAATAAAACCATACATGAAAATAACTTCACAGAACAGCCACTTTCTTTACGAAGTTCACTTCATTAATATTAAAGTAGCATGGCTACATCTGTATTTAAATTTTGTACCAGAATCTACTAGTCAATACACACTGTACTTCTCTGCAGAAAGGATCAGCACCATTTAAAGTAGGGCGTATTTTACCGTTTTAATTTCATTTCCACTAATCTAGGGGGACAAGCTGAACAGAAAAGAATCAGGGATAATCTAAGCACAATAACCAACGTCAAACTGCAGAAGTCAGACAATTAGAAAAAGTCAGCTGGTAACCTGAAAAGAGAACAATAAATTGTGTACTCAAAAATAAGACTATACTGGACAGTAATATATTCAATATATATATGCTTCCTATTTTGTAAACTGAAATGTTCAGTGCAAAGCTGTTTTTTCCTTCAATTTCTTGTAATTAGAGCTGCCATATAATTCTTCAGTAATTTTGTCACCTTTTGATGCACAAAAATAATTCCAACAGAAATCAGTCTGCATACTGAAGTCCTATATCACAGAGGAAGAAAAAAGAACACTATTAGATCACAGGAACTACTCATGACTTCTGTATTACAACGAACTTCCTCCTTTCCCAACAGCAGCTTACTCAGACCATGCTAAAACTTTTTGGAAATACAGTAAAGTTTCACAGAAGCTTTGGCGAGAGAACATTCCATAGCGAAACGTACATTAAACACACAGTCGCAGGCATCAGAGGTTCAGACTAAGTAACTTTTATTAGGAAAACAGAATAATTGTTTAAGAAACTTTGTAAGAAAAATAAACTGTATCTTTACATTAGCTATTTCACAAGGTTTGTATTCCCTACTGCTATATGAGCATGAGAGTCTGGAAGGAACCCAAAAGCCATCAGCTCAGGGAATGCCAGGACCTCCGAAAATTCCATGGGCTTGTGGTCAAATGCAAACAGAAAGACTAACGAGAGCTAGAAACCATCTCTCATCCCTGTTCCATGCTTTAGCAGGTATCAGTCGCCAACTTCCTTAAAACACTCATTTTCTATATGACACAAGGTGGCTGCAAATTCAAAGCAGACTGTATGAAGTCAAACTGGAACTTCATTTGCACCTGTTACCTGAAACTACTTGAGCCTCCCTGTCCTAGTTATTTATATTATTACTGCTGATTTTAAGAGAGAATGTCTTTACATTACAAACGTTTTTACTCATGTCATTCTAGCTTGTTAATTTTTATTTTTCAAACGTTCTTCTGCTACTACTGCTGTATCTTTACAATTTGCTACACAAAAAAATATGTAATTCTGGTTTAATCAGAAAACAGAAGAACTGTGCTAGAGCACTGAACAAAAGATCTAATCTTTGGAGCGTCCTTTCCAAGTGAGTGTAAATAAACTGTAGTAAAATGAAAAGGCTTATAATTTGGTATTTGGAATATTCTTCATAAACATCAATTTTCTGTAACATCCTTACATATCTGATACCACCTCATGTATAATGCAGAAAATCTATTTCATTTTCATCTATTGACAGTGAATTTAATTTACTATTGCTGCTCTTCACTCAGATTATGTTATTAATTCTGCAATCAGGCTCTTTTGAATGCTTTTATTTCTTCCCAGAGTTTTCACAATTCTCCACTGATTTTTTTTTCCACCCTAACATACCTTTCAAAATAAAGGATCATTTTTTCTAACTTTCTAAAGAAAAGTAAAAAAGACAAAAAAAAAAGCCAAAAAGACAACAAGCACTAGTTCATAAACTGTATCTTTCAACAGGAAAAATCTACATGCATCACTTTAACCTCTGGCATGTATTATAAACTACATTCATTAAGGAGATGTACAACAGGTGCATTAAAAT
Source organism: Phaethon aethereus (assembly GCF_964289735.1). Lineage (NCBI taxonomy): Eukaryota > Metazoa > Chordata > Aves > Phaethontiformes > Phaethontidae > Phaethon > Phaethon aethereus. Next base: position 33,285,982 of record NC_138579.1, on the reverse strand, counting down.
CATCATTGTAAATAGACCACAATCTCTCCATTAATAAAAAAGTATCCACTTCTGCATGACACTGAAGTTAGAAGAGAGGAAAGCTAAATGCTCCAATGTTAGTGTTCTGTTTACATCCATACCAACAGCCTTCACTATTTTGTAGAATTCAGTCACCTTGTTAAACTAAATCAAATGCAAAGCAGCTCTTATTTTTCCAACAGAAAAAAAGGCGGTAACAGCCAGTCAACTCAATTCTGAATCAGCAGTTATTCTTCAAAATAACAAAATCAAGCCACCAAAGAAAGTCTTAGCTATGTTATTATTTCACATGAGGTTTTAAGAAGTCTCCTTGAACAAAGTTCAGTTACGGAATATTCAACTGCAGAAGCTAAAATCTTGTATATCATTAGGTAAGACTCCCTCTTCAAAAATCTTACAAATAAGAAATGCTAAATCAGTTATTTATTATTGCTATACGCAAATATTAAAAACTTTTATTGTGCATTAATACAGTTGAAACAAAATTTCTTTATTCATCCAAAGTATTTCACTTTTATAATAAGAGTTTTCTTCCCCCATCATGATAAACATAATATAAAGAATATCTAAAGAGCAGCACTTGTCCTCTTTACTTCACTCCAGAGCCAGTGAACAAAGCAGTGAAGCAGAAAGAAGGTACATAATGGATTTAAAGTAAATGGCCCATTCTTTAACAGGCAGCCTCTCATTTTTACTCATTCTAGCTTAATTGTCATTACAATGTCTGGAAACTTCAAACGAACAATTATTTTTACACCAGCTGTCAAGTTGGTTCCTTAAAGCTGGATTTTTTTTGTAAACTAAAAAACAAAGCAATCAAAATGTTAACAAAAATATTCTTTTGCAGAACCATTGTAAACATCTTTAAACATATTTCAAGCAGTTAGTGCCCAGTCCATACACCAAGACGAGAGAACATTTATATTCACTGTTGCACTTTGTAACATACTTTTCTGAGAAAAAACGCACTGGAAGCTTAGTCGTCAATACATGAAACACACTGACACGTACATGCATCCCTTGGGATTTAAAAATAAAGAATTGGCTAATTTTTGCACCTACCTGGGTAAAAATCTTTGGATTTAGACAGCTTGATGGTGGCCCCAGTCTCTTTCTGCAACTGAACAATTGTCTGTCCTCCCTTCCCAATTATAGATCCAGCAGCATAACTAGGTATGAGGACCTTTAGAAAATACTGGCCATCCTCTGAAAAATTGAGATATACGTGGTTAACATGGCTTATAAACTTTGATTTTTTCCTCCCCAGACCCACAAATAAACAAAAAGTTACATCTTTAAACTCGTCCTGTAATTCATGCATTTACATCTAACCAGTTGCGTCATTCTACAAGAGATGTTCAGAGTATGCCTTTAACGTTTTAAAATACGTATGTTTATTCTGACCAAATTAAAGAATCCACTTAGATTCCTTAAGTCCGTAAAAGAATAAGAATAAAATCCAAATTATATTTCAAAGGTGGATTTTTTTTCCCCCCAATGGTAACCACAGCATGCAGAAATGATTGGACCCCTTTAAAAAAAATTAAACCCTGCACGAAAACGTGCCTAGTGACAACTACAACCTTGCTTGAAAATACTGCAAAAAAGAAATGCCAAAACTAAAAAGGAATGAATTGTAAATTCATATGGGCTATTTGTTTGTCATTAGCAAACACACGAGAATAGCAATTAGCTATTGCCTGCATTCTTCTTAAGTGAGCAAAACGACTACTCTGCTACCAAATAACCCACCCAAAATGTGGGGTTTTATTCCAAGCATTTCAGTCACTGCCAAGAAAACAACTCAACATGGTGCGGATGGAATCACTTGCCTAAGTAATCCTGATCTATTCCTTTAGCACTTCTTAAGCGACAATGATCTCTTTTAAGCTCATTAATTAAAGGACATTAAGAAGAATTTTTCCCAATTGATCAAAAGCCTAAGTCACTTATTTTAAATACACTTAAAAGGTGACGAGATAGACAATGCCAGTCCTCTAACCACCACTAGCGTTAAAGCCCACAATCGGAAGGGGGGGGGGGGGGGGGGGACGCAAAACAAACAAACAAAAAAAGCCAAAGAATTAATGGAGGGGAAAAAGAAAAAAGGATTCCCAGTCTGATTCGGCAACTGCACAATTGTCTGTGCCCTCATCCCACTGCCAAACCCATGTCTAAGGACCTTCCGTAACCGGCTCCGAAAAAGTGCAAGGCTGTTGTTGTCAGGCTACGCTGGCTTCCCAGACTTCGGCTCCCCCCAACAGTTAAGGCAACGACCCACTGGCATGGATATCGAGATTTTTATCATGAAACCTGTTTCACAAGTTGTTATTCCCCCCCCCCCACGCGGAGGGAACGATCCCAGTTCACCTTACTTTTCTTACCCGAGACTACAAGCGTCTCAGGCAGCGCCTGTGTGTGACAGTCGTGCCCACCCGTATTAACGGCGCTGGCTGAACCGTGCACTACGTACAAGTCAGACCGCTGCTCTTAATATCGGGCAAATAAATTCACCTCTGCCTCGGTGCATTGTTATGACGACTCCAGCGCAAAGGGACAGAGAAGATGCCGGTCCCGTTATAACTCATCTCCTCCAGGCAGCGCAGGACGTTAACTCGCGAGTCCCCGCAGCCGACGGGCGACTCCCCCCGCCACCAGCCAGCCCTCGCCCCCAGCACGGCAAGCACACGCCGCGTATGCGCTGACAATAGAAGTGAGGCCAAGGAGGAGGAAAACGCACGGCAAGGCTGAAATTCAACTTGCGACCCAGAGGATGTGGAAGAAGCAAAGTGCGTTTGCCGTCTCCTTCCAGCTGCCATTTATTTTCGCCCATCGTGACACGGGCGAGGGAGATAACTGGGCTGCAGAAGCCCCTTGTGCTCCCTCCTAGTCTCCGTAGGGTCACGGCTGTGCAGCCCCGGCGTGGGTATTAAATAAAAAGACTGGTAGATGCTGAAAACCGACGCCATTTTGATGAATGATAACATTAGAGAAATGTGAATGTTTGGGGGGAAGGGGGGGAGGCAGGCAGGTAGGGAAGCGGAGAGGTGGGTGGGTTGGGCGGGGGAGGAGGTGACAGAGGATATACCCACCGCCCGTGTTGGTCCTCTTGGTGCTGCCGGCTTCAGGGGGGGCTTCAAGCGGCCTTTTCCGGGAGTCCGGCGGGTCCAGGTCTATGGGAACCCCGGTGTGGGTCCCGTTCTGCTGGATGGGAGCTGCCGCCATCATGTTTGCTGCTGCTCGGAGGAGAATTGTCTCTTCCCTTCTGTGGTGGGGGGGCAGGGAGGGAAGGGGGGAGGAGGAGGAGGAGGAAGGGGGAGGAGGGGAGTGGGCTCGTCCCGTTCTCTTGTCCTTTTCGAAAATGTAGAGCTAAGCCCGGGATTGTCGAGGATGCTGCGCGCCTTGTTTATCTGGCACCCGGGGGGAGGGAAGGGAAAGGAGGGAGGGAAGCGGGCAGGACTGGGCTGGAGGAGCAGCTGCAGTGCAGTGTCAGGAGGAGATGAAGAGAAGGGAGACAGGGGAGTGAGGGGGGCGAGAGAGGGAAAAGAAAGGGGGAGAGGGGAGGAGGAGGAGGGGAAAGAGTGAAAAGAGTGAGACAGGAGGAGGAGAGGACAGAATGAGTGGGAGAGGAGAGGAGGGGAGAGAGTGAGTGGGAGAGGAGAGGAGGGGAGAGAGAACGAGTGAGACTGAGGCGGCGGGCAGGAAGGGAGGGGGAGAAGGAGGGAGGGAGCGGTGTAAATGGTGGGCGAGGGAGCGAGTGGGAGATGATTCACGCTGCCTCCGAGCCCCTTCCGCCCCTGCCTGCCCTCGCGCTGCGGATCGGCTGCCCGCCGCTCCTGGGCTCGCGTGCCCTCCCTCACTGACGGGCTCGTGTGCGCGGGGGCGGAGAGGGGGGACCGCTGCCTGTGCGGCGTCGCTCCGCTCTCGCCCCAGCACCGCCGCCGGGCGCACGGGCGGCTGGCCGGCCGGCCGCGGGCTGGGGGCCGCCACCCTCGGCTACCCCGCAGACCCCCAAAAGACAGGAGAGGTTAGAGCGGCGGGGGGGGGGGGGAACGGGGACGACGGGGGACGGGCGCGGGGCGGGGGGAGGCCGGGATAAAAGGGCGGGGCTTCCTGCGAAGACAGGCGGGAGATCCGCCCAATCGAAACAAAAGAGAGCAAGGTTGGGATTGAAACGTGTAGCCAATCACGGGCCGCGAGTGGAAGAGCCGTTGGGGGGGAGGCGGGGGTGGTTTAACCTCTGCGGCGGTCGGCGGGGGGTGGGAGGGGGTGGCGGCGGCGACGACGACGACGGGGAGGGCGTGTGTGGAGGCCGGCTCCCGCCCCGGGAGGGTCCCCGCCGAGATGTGGCGTCACCTGGGTGACACACTGCGCCTCATAGGCCCGCAGCTGCGTGGGAGGACGGCTGAGACTGCCCGAGGAGGCTGTGGGATAGCGGGGACATGTCCTCGCCGAGGCTAGCTGCACCACCGCGGCGCGGCACGACCCGGCCGCTGTGGACGGGGCCTTTCCTCCCGGCGACCGCCGCCGCGGGCGGGCAGCGCTGCCGCTCCGCGCCGGGAGCCTCGGACGCGCCAGGCTACATCGCGCAGGCTTGTAGGAAAAATAATAAAGATATTATTTTTGTACTGTGACAGCCGGGCTAGCTGGAGCTATGTGACACAGAGCGGCACTTCTTACGTAAATATTTCGTAGAAAATTCAAAGATGTTTCACTGCGACGAAGGTTATTTCTGTTTACAAATTCAAATTTTTCAGGTTGAAGCTTAAAATATTGTAAGGTGCAGGCGGGCCGTGGTGGGAGGGCTCGGCGGGGATTGTTTACATACTATAAAAGCATTTTTACTCGATTCTTTGCTATTTAATTGACTTACTGCCATTGAAAATTTTTCTCAAACTGATAACCGTAACGGCAGTGGTCGGTACTAGAGCATCAGTTCTGTACAGAATTTAGAAACCTGTGTTTATCGCATTAGACCATGCCCTGTGCTAAATTCGTATTGATATGTATGTGTGCAGAATGGCTGCTGACTTGATTCCTCTTACTATGCAAGCTTAAAACCTTGCTGTTTGTGGATGAAATCCAATTTCCATTCTAAGCTCCCTGTGAGAGTCAGCCTTAGTTTTAGTAACCACTTACCGTTAATACTGCGCCAAACAATTCTTAGTACTTAAAATACAAATTTCATATATAATGTATAATACAGCACATCACCTCTACTTATAAATTATAAGCCAGATACATAATGCATTATCGGATGCTAAAAAGTGGACACTTTAATATCAAAACAGGCCCCTGCCCGAAAGCATTCACAAATTAATAACTTGATCCAGCACAGTACATAGGAAACTTTCAATGACTTCTTTGGGAATTGTGTCCCAGGAATGCGATATCTAGCCTCCTCATAGGCAGATGAAATAGATGTGGCAGAATCAGTAACCATTTGATAGCATATATGGTCAGAAAAATGATTGTATAAAAATGGAACTTTCTTACTCACCATGTACCCTTTGTATCTAAGATATTCTGACTCATAATTGCTTAGTTTATTGACTGAAATAAAATTTTAGGCTTCTGTTACCTTGTCAGTTGCTGACACAATTATGGTACAGCAAGCTGGGGACTGGTTCTAGCTCTTCCATTTTCTTTGCTAAGTTCCAGTTGAAGAATTTTAATTAGTATTTGAGCCAGAAAGAGCACAGCATGACTTGAAAATCTCAGATCCAGTTGGTAGGGTCATCAGTCCGAAGGGACCTCTTTTTATTTGTAAACTAAGCAAATGACTTATAGGAAATTTTGAAGACAAAAATAAAACCCCCACAATGTTCGAATTAAGCCATCTTGAGTCAATTTCCGCAGTGGAGCTGGATAAATTATAACACTGCTCCCTTTTTCTCACTGAATATGTCCCATTCGTCTGTAGTAACACTGAATCAAACAATTCTCTTGTTTTAAGACCACATCTGTTTTACTGTGCCCCCCGCACCAATTTTAATTATGTGGCAGATCTGATTGGATTCAACACCTGCAAGTCTTCCCTTTGGGAGCTCCAATTAGCTTATAAAACATTTACTTGATTGCATTCTTTAAACAAAAGTATTGTTTCATCCTAACAACAGGAATATTAGTGTAGAATAAAAAAGGGTTTTGACGTGATAAGCGGCATGTATGTTGTTTGTGTATCTGTCTTCCATAAGCTTAGAGGAAAAAGTGGTAATCCTGAAACCTAATTTCCTCAGACTCAGCAGATGTCTGTCCTGTGTTAGTCTCTTTCTTTACCAACAGCTGTTTCACAAGTGCCTTCCCTTGTCTCTACAGAATGCCTTTTGTTTAATAATTTCCCAGTATGTTATCTCCCAGTCTCAACTAAGAGAAGCTTTTTCAACTTTTCTGGTACCTTTAAGCAGTTTTTTTACAGTTTAATACACAGCTTTGTCTTTAAAGAATTTAGCTAAAGCTATATGACTGGCCTCTCAGCTAGTTTCTTAATGGCAGTTCTACTTAACTAAGCAAATAGCTGCATATAATGAACATGTCAACAAATATGGATTTAATATTAATAAAAGTATTAATTATTACATATATGCTTCAGAATATGCTTATTTCTCCTTATTTCACTGCTTGGAGCAGTGATAATTGAGGTCTAGGGGGGCATATCACATAAAGTGCAGCTCTCTAGTGGTAGAGGTCACAGGGAGTTTAAAGCAAGCTGTGTTTTTGTCATGGGTGGGGGCAATGAAATAGCTTTTAGCAAAATGCAAGCAGCCTAGGACACTGCCCTGCGGTATATCAGCCTCCTGCATTGTTCATGGTCCCAAGCACGAGTGAAAATAGTTGTGTAGTACAGCCTATGGAGAAAGAACCGATGGAAAAATAAAAAAGTCTGTGTCAGCAGACTTCTCCTCTTTTTCCATATCTGTAGTCTGTTGCTCAGCTTTTCTTTTTCAGCCAACTCTAGAGTGGCATATCTAGCCAGAGGTTGTTCAAGCTGTTGTGGGATCTTGATTCCTTTTCTGTTTCTTTCAGCCATGTCCTACCAACTAATGTATTCTATAACTTCAGCAAGAGTTAATGCAGTGATAGCATGGAATACAAATTCAATTTGCCAGCCTTATTTCTACAAACGCTCTTGGCTGGTGGAGGTGTGGATGGTAGCGTTCAAACTAATCTCTCCCACATGAGAGCTGTGCTTGGAAATGAAAGGAAGAGGCATAAACAAAAGCAAATAAGCATATATTTTAACAAATATAAATCTGCAGAATAACTGAGGTAAAGTTGTATTAAACATCACGTAATCTGATGAAGTCCACTTAGTGGAACAATACTCAGCATCCTGTTTCTTGTAGAAGTGATGGATATTTCTTCTCCAGCTAACAGCATGAACAGTTTGTTTTTCCCCTTAATGGGAAATATGACAAAGCCCAATAATCATTAGATGAAAAACAATACCTCTTAAACATCCTGGCTAGGTAAAAGAAAACAGATATGGTCTTTGTCCAAAATGATGCCGCTGCTATTGGCAGTTTTTCATTGCTGAACGATTGCTGTGATTCCTGGTAAACTTTGGCTCCACTAAAATTACAGTTAGTGATGAACTCAGGCGTCTCTTTCAAGTCTTTAACTTCCACTTTCTGTTTGTAAAACTTTTATCTTCCTATTGATTAAATTATCCAATTGTTGCTGGTTTAAATACCACAGAAGTTGTTCACCAGTAAAAAATTTTAAGTTTCAGTTGAACTTCTCCAACACTGAAGCAATATTAATTTTAGGAAAATCAAACCTAGGGAAAGGTTCAGATTGGATATTAGGAAAAATTTCTTCACCGAGAGAGTGGCCAAGCATTGGAGCAGGCTGCCCAGGGAGGTGGTGGAGTCACCGTCACTGGAAGTATTCAAAAAACGCGTGGATGTGGCGCTTCGGGACATGGTTTAGGGGGCATGGTGGCGTTGGGTTAATGGTTGGACTTGATGATCTTGAAAGTCCTTTCCAACCTTAGTGATTCTGTGATTCTGTAAATAGAAAGTGACCTGATTATCTATTTTCCCATATTTATATTCCTTTTACTATCTGCACCTATATTACATGTATTGCCAAACTAAAAGCCAAGTGTTTATAGTTGCATTCTTCACAGAAAAGAGCATGAACAACTGCTAAACCCTTTCATATTGTAGACCATTACGGAGTAGTAGCTTTCTTTTTCCAGTAAACTGAGGATGGTAACTTAAAATTAGTAATAATTTGACCATACTTTTTATCATAACTTGAATATATTGGTGAAAACTCCCTTTCTCATGGTAGGAGAGTGTGTGTAGGAAATCAATGTCCATTTCTGCTGTCTCGGCAGAGGGATCACCTGCCTCCTCCTATTCTCACAATATTCATCAAAGTTTGCAAAAGCTTTTTTTGTACTTTTCTTTAGGAATACAGAACTGAATTCTTCCCAGTTCTTCATTCCTGAATCTGTACATCAGATTTATAAGCTGTTCTTGTGTTCTTTATATCTTGGGGTTACCTGAGGACCTCTCCAGATCTCAGTGTAAAAAACAAGGTAGCCTCAGGACAAGATCATTTTTCATCCCTCCCAAGGAATAGACTATGTGGATCAGGGCATGATCCATGAAACTCCAGTGGCTAGACACTTACCCCAAAAAGGCATCTCCATGGTGATAGTTCTGTACAGTAATTTTAAAGACCTTTTATTTCTCAGAGTGAAAGAAACTGAAGACTTGATTTCAACTGCCTTCCAATAATAGTAGTATTTTCTGAGGGTTTTAGAGGGCTTGGTTTTTTGTGGTTTTTTTTAATAGTAAAATAGATAATTCAGGGATTAAAACTGGTACAAACTAGGAGTAATTCCATTGTAATGAAACAATGATAGAACAGTACTTGAGAAATATCAGGATCACCTTCTGTAGCTTATGTCAGTTTATGGTGTTCCTGATTATGGTGTTCCTGATTATGGTGTACCTCCTAGCACTGTCTTGCAAAAGAACATCGGTGAAGCATCTTTTCTACAAACTGAATTCAGCCAGCTATCACTCCAGATGCTTCAGGATGTATTCCTCTAACATTATGGTGTACACTGTATTTTTCAAGGAATCAGCATACCTGTTTCCAGCCTCTGTTTTTATAATTGCTCTAGCAGTATCATTATTTTATGTCTCATTTTGCCCACCCACCACCAACTGTCTTACTTGTTTGAAATTTTGGCACTTTAGGATAAGTGAAATATGAAAAAAAGAGACATTAACAGCAAAAGTAGTTTCTTTGATTCTGTTGTCAAGCCTGGGCCCCTTCCCGTGAACCAAAAGACCCTGAACAATGCAGCACCCCCAAAGTGGTCATAAGGACATCTCTGCTAGAGCTCAGTCATGCTCTCAAAGAGTCTAATACAGTTTTGGTTGTTCTCATAAATTATAACTAGTAAGAACAGGTCATACTTTTAAATATAGTCTTACAATGTAGGACCTTATTCTGTATTTTTGAAGCCTGGAAATTTACTATAGTTCAGCTGACAAATAAGAGTTATTTTAGTGGAGAAGATCAAAATCTTGCTGGAAAAGGAATGGAAAGGGGACAAATAAACATGTTATACAGGGGACAAAAGAAAAACAAGAATGAGACAATGAAGACAAAGGTACTGATTTTTCTGTGCTAGCTATGATTTATATTAAATTATGTAGCAAAATTTGAGTTGCTCTGCTCATTTTGCTCACTGCCAAAATATATACTACTTGAGACCCTGAAAGACAAATATATCCTAGTAAAATTATACTAGTAAACTCTCCTACTGTTAACCACCAGCAAAACCCACTTTTTTCCAGTGTAATTTGTAATCAATTTCCAAATAATAAGCTATTCCAGCAAAAGTAATTTTTACAAGTATAATACCATTATAACGGTAGGTTTTTTGCCAACAGAAAGGTACTGAAAGTCATATCTCTAATATTATTGCAATAGTAATAAATCCTAGTAGAGATCTAGAGATCTTAAAAAATACTTTTTAAAGGTTTACCATATAAAAATGCATATACCAGTAGATTACAAACCAATTTTCAGCACAGTGAGATTTTAGGCAATAGTCATTACCTTTAAGAATGCAATGTTACGCTGGGAGCTTCAACTGATTCTTCCCTAGAGTTTAGAAAATGCCTTAGAAATTATTCTACTTCATCAACAAAAATTAATTATTCCAGTGCTTTATATTTCTAACCACTTGAAATCAGTTGCTACAAAATAGCCCTGAATTGGAAAGTCTTCTGGTGGGGGAGGGCAAACATGTAAAACTTACTGTCAGGATAAATTGGCCAGAATGATTTGGCACATATCCTCAGAGTTTGCCATGAAAACACGTATCTGTGTCAGCTGCACACAAAGGCTCTCTGGCCGCAGAAAAAGCATAGGGATTAGACATAATGCTGCCTCTTTGAGACAAAGGGTATTCCTTAGCGCAGTGAGGTTAAAACAGACAGCTTGTCGGTAGTACAAATCTATCTAAATTATTTAGTAACCATTTTAAGCCAGAAGGAACTGGTGGTAGTTTATTAATTACTTTTGGGGTTTATTAATCTTGTTATTTTGTTTCGGTGAAGGTAGCACTGGAAACATGAAAAGTTACAAAAATGTGAGACCATTTTTACTTTAATCACTTAGAAGATATAAAATCAACTCTTATTTTAATGCTAGTTGCAAAATATAACTGGTTTTGATTTACATTTCACTAAGACTTATCATGAAGTTGCTATATATGTTTGTAAGTGGGTGCATGACTTTAAAATACACCAAAGAAAATGGAACAACTCATATGCTCAAAATAAAGCATATGTTTGTCTACCTTGCTGAAATAATCCTTCATTTGTTTTCAGTTCAGTTGGAGAGAGCTGCATTGCTTCAATATTGCAGATTTAGGCCACCAAATCTCATCCAAGCACACAGTAAGTCAATGGGAATACTTCTACTGCAGCCCTGATCGCCTTTCTGAATATGTGGACTTTTAAACATGTTTTTCTGAGAAGTTATGAATTGCTTTAAATGTTTCACATTCATATATTACATTCAGAAATTTTTCTTTTTTTTTTTTTTTTAAAAAACCCTTCAGGTAGAAGATAGAAGTCCATGGACCTTCTGGATAAAAAAACACTTCTGTTAACTTCTAGGGGCTTTAAGTCATTCAATACAAAATACAAAATTCTATTGATGGGCAATTTGAATTAATTTTGCATAGAAATATTTAGGGATATGCAATAGGAATATATATAAAGAGTATTTAGGAATATATAACTTACTGTTTCTAATAAATTGTATATAAAAAATGCCAGCTGGTATATAATTTAAAATTTAGCAGTTACAAAAGTGAAAACTAAACACGTACTTTCCAATAATTAAAAATCAAAAGTTAAGGTGAAAATCATTACATAGCTGCTGTTTATGCTGATAATCATAGAATCATAGAACAGTTTGGGTTGGAAGGGACCTTTGGAGGTCATCTAGTCTAACCCCTCTGTAATAAGCAGGGACATCTTCAACTAGGTCAGGTTGCTCAGAGCCCCATACAACCTGACCTTGAATGTTTCCAGTGATGGGGCATCTACCACCTCCCTGGGCAACCTGTGCCGGGGTTTCACCACCCGCACTGTGACAAATTTCTTCCTTTTATATAGTCTAAATCTAACCTCTTTTAGTATAAAACCATTACCCCTTGTCCTATTGCAACAGGCCCTGCTAAAATGCAATAAGGTCTTCCTGGACCCTTCTCTTCTCCAGGCTGAACAACCCCAACTCTCTCAGCCTGTCCTCACAAGAGAGGTGTTCCATCCCTCTGATCAGTTTTATGGCCTCCTCTGGACCCTCTCCAACAGGTCCATGTCTTCGCTGTGCTGAGGGCTCCAGAGCTGGATGCAGGACTCCAGGTGGGGTCTCACCAGAGCACAGTAGAGGGGCAGAATCATCTCCCTTGACCTGCTGGCCACGCTGCTTTTAATGCAGGCCAGGATAGGGTTGGCGTTCTGGGCTGTGAGCACACATTGCTGCCTCATGTCCAGCTTTTCATCCACCAGTCCACTCAAGTCCCTCTCGGCAGGGCTGCTCTCAATCCCTTCATTCTCCAGCCAAATATGATGTTATAGAAAGTTACACAAATATATAAAAAAGACCAATTATGTTTCGTGTAAATTTTCTGTGGAGTATTTTGTTGGTAATATTTAGCCAAGTAGGATGACTCCTGTTTCAAAACCTAAAAAAAAAAGTTTTGTATTCTTCTTGTTGTTCTTATTTTCTGTTAAGAGGTTTGAGCTATTTGCTCTGGAACAGAGAAATTCATATGTTGAAACAGTAAAAATAAAATTACTGCAGAACTGAGTCATTGCAAGTGAGATGAATGCCCATAAAAAAGTACAAATCACAAAAATAACAGAAACTGGATCATTGTACGTATTAGCAACAATGCTTACAGATTCATCATGGCTCACAACAGAGGTATTTATAAGTGGACCTCCTGCCTCTGTCGCATGCTGTCATTGCTTTGGATTGACTGCTGTTAGATCCCTGTAATCCTGAGCCCTGGGATCTTGTCCTACATGTTTACCCCACTTGGTACGCCTGTTAAGTAAGTATTTAAAATGGAAATGAACTCTAATCTTTGTATGTGTTTATAACAAAGGTTTTAATCCCTTAAACACGATATTTAACATGTTTTCTTTTTAAATAAAAGTTTAGTTTATAAAAAGCAGTGTTCACTCTGATAGCTTATATTTGCCAGTTTAGCCAGTTAAGTTTGGTTAATGCCTGGCCTTTCTTAACTAGATAGGGTGTCATAGCAGTGATATTACCAACACGTTCATGGATGAGAAGAAGCATAGAGTAACAACAGCCATTAAAAATACCATGTTTATAATAGAAACTCTTGGTAACTTTCATATCTGTGATGCACTTGTAATATAGAAAATAGAAGAAAATTTCATATTTTAGAAGAGTGATGTGACAGATATAGAAATAATATATGACTGCCGTTCACATGTGAGGTTCTGTTGTTATGTAGGTATTATGCAGAGACAACAAATATTGTCCAATTAAGAAAAAATTCATTAAAACTATCATATCCCATCCCACCTGAAAGCTCATTGTTGCCAACAGATTAAAAATAATGTACTGAAGCTAAATTTTCATCTTTTCCATCTTTGCCTCTTCCATTTTTCTATATATCAAATGATATCTGAAATAAATGACATTAAGGACCTCTACCTAAGCAAAGGCAATAACAATGAGAACTTTCTCCACTGGTGAAAGAGAGAGCATATGGAGACTGACTATTTTAGCTAATAAAATGCCTAAGGCTTGATGGACTAAATGTTTCCTAGATAATACACTACAAAATAGAATTAGAATATATTCATTTCATATAGATTTAATGAGTTGGACAGCATTTATTTTCTCCAAATAATGAGACATATTCAGTTCTGTTGAAATTCAATAGGCATAGAAACAAAGTTACCATAAATTGGGTAAAGCCAATACAAGGATATAGCACAGAATTATTTATTTTTTTTCCAGACTTCATTATAAAGAAGAGAAAATCCTTAACATATACATATGTATTGAAAGAACAAGAAATACTCAAACAGACTTTGAAACTTGTCATGAAGGCAGTGTAATATTACTTCATTTTTTCGATTCTATGCATTGAAATATGTATTACTCTAAAATTTATTTCTAGAGATTTCTCTATGCACTGATACAGGCCTGTAAATAAAACTAATTACAAACAACGTATTCAGCTGTAATCTCTGGAGAAGAAAAATTGATATTCTGTATCAAAGAACAGTATATATTTGGTTCAGTTATGCAAATGCTCATTCACTTGAATAGACTTTATTGATATACATGATCAAAAAATTGCAAGAGTTAATTGTGAAATACACTGAATTAGCATAACTACTGCAAAAAGTAGTGTAAAACACTGGTGGTATAAAATTGTTTCTTACTTCATTTGAAGGTGGTAAAAATATCACCTATTTAGTTAAGAGTGCTAATCCTCACTCTTATAAGAAATGTCATATTTGCAGTTCCTTGTACCCAGTTGTTGTGGTTTAGCCCCAGCCGGCAACTAAGCCCCACGCAGCCGCTTGCTCACTCCCTCACGGTGGGACGGGGGAGAGAATCGGAAGAGTAAAAGGGAGAAAACTCATGGGTTGAGATAAAGACAGTTCAATAGGGAAAGCAAAAGCCGCGCACGCAAACAAAGCAAAACAAGGAATTCATTCACCACTCCCCATGGGCAGGCAGGTGCTCAGCCATCCCCAGGGAAGCAGGGCTCCATCACATGTAATGGTTACTTGGGAAGACAGACACCATCACTCCGAACGTCCCTCCACCCCTTCCTTCTTCTTTGACCCCAGCTTTATATACCGAGCATGACGTCATATGGTATGGAATATCCCTTTGGCCAGCCTGGGTCAGCTGTCCTGGCTGTGTCCCCTCCCAGCTCCCCGTGCACCCCCAGCCTGCTTGCTGGCAGGCCAGCACCAGAAGACTGTCTTTGACTGCTTAGCAACAACTCAAAACATCAGCACATTATCAACAACTTCTCATCCCAAATTCAAAACATAGTCTCACACTGGCTTCTGTGAAGAAAAAGAACTCTATCCCAGCTGAAACCAGGACACCAGTACACATCTTGTGACTTGTGGGATCTTTGTGAAAATCACTGCTATTTTCATGTTATGATTGTTATTAATAAATATTTATACAACATTAACTGAGATTGGCTTTTCCTCTACAAAGGATGCTGAGACGTAAGGTAGTGATGATATATCAACTATCAAGAAAATTGCAGATGTAGATAATGTGGTCAGTTAAGTCTTATTTCTTTCAAGAGTGACAAACCTTTATGGGAGGATTACAGAAATAGAGTCATAGAATCATAGAATATCTTGAGTTGGAAGGGTCCCATAAGGATTGTTGAGTCCAACTCCCTGCTCCTCATAGGACTACCTCAAACTAAACCATATGACTAAGAGCATCATCCAGATGCTCCTTGAACTCTGACAGGCTTGGTGCCATGACCGCTTCCCTAGGGAGCCTGTTCCGACCACCCTGTCAATGAAGAACCTTTTCCTAACATCCAACCTGAACTTCCTCTGATGCAGCTTCGTTCCATTTCCTCATGTCCTATCGTTGGTCACCAGATCACCAGATCAGCACTTCCCTCCTCTACTGCCCGCCTTAAGGAAATTGTAAACTGCAGTGAGGTCACCCTTCAGCCTTCTCTTCTCCAAGCTGAACAAATCAAGTGACCTCAGCTGCTCCTCATAAGTCTTGCCCTCAAGACCTTTCACCATCTTGGTCACCCTCCTCTGGACACTCTCCAATAGTTTGATGTCATTCTTATGTTGAGGATAGTAATATAAATGTGAAATCACTAGAGCTAATTTGTACAGTGATATGATATGGTAAGGATGTTTTTCCTTAGGACCCTAATGTAACAGCTAACTCCCTCTGGATTGAACCTTACTCCTGGCATAATTTCATTGGTTTCAGTAGGCTGTGGTTAAGGAAATGGATCTTCCAGTTACGGAAATGTGTTTTAAATTTATAAAACTTATCATTTTAGTCTAGTAAAAGTAGTTTCAATGCCACCTCTGGAACAAAAGCTGATGTGATGAATATGACAGTCAACCCTGTGTATCAGTAACAAAACCACTTTTAATAGCTGGCATCCAATGAGCCAGGTTGTTTTCCAAGTTCAGATAACAGACTGGTAAATTAAGAATGCATTACACTTAAGAAAAAGTACACAAAAAATTATTATTTTTTATTAGAGCATTATAATTCTAATCTAACATCATACACAATCAATAAAGCTAAATTTTTAAAGCAAGATACGCAAGAGTTAAAATTCTTAAAGCAAAACTATCTTGGCTTAGTTGCACGTATTTTTCTTTTTGAAGTAAATGTCTTAACAAAAATGAGACCATTATAAGCTGTACTTTTAAAGTTTAGCTAAGTGTACATGGTGATAGAATCATATTTACAGATTAATTTACTATTTAGTCTAAACTTCCCCCCCCCCAATTATATTATTGTGCTTTTTGAAGAATTTACCATTTTATGAAGAAGAAACATCCGGTAGGACTTTAACAATTTAAGAAAACACACAGAAGATGATGATGATGATGATAGAAAATGAATATGTTAAAGCTTTATTCAATTGTTAGTACCTAACTGTACTAGTGATAATGTAGGCAGTAATCACATGTAGTCCAGCCAAGTTCAAAGATACTATTCTGTATCAAAGAACAGTATATATTTGGTTCAGTTATGCAAATGCTCATTCACTTGAATAGACTTTATTGATATACATGATCATACGCAACACAATTTTTCACAAACAATCAAAACACTGAAGTGCTGCATAAAGAGTATCTTCTGTTTTCTTGGGCTTTTCCACAATTTTCTATATGGGAAAAAATTCTGAAGGAACTGTATTCAAAATTGAGTATTAAGTAAAGCTATAAATGTCTGCAAAACATTTTGGTGTCTATGTTCCTATTTCTACAACAACATACATTATTGTTAATCACAATAATCTGAAACTTCATTGTTCTTGAAATATTGATTTCTTGAGCAGGTTTATTATACTTAGATGAATATAACTTTGCTGACATTTAGAAATTATTGACACCTCAAACTTTGGTACATGTCAAGTCTGACTGAAAATATTATGTTAAATATCTATCAGACTGCATGGGTAAATTATTCATTCTTACATCGTCATACTGTGGAGGAACTGGGTTGCACTGTCTCCAAGGATTATGCATTACTGTACTGGGTCTGGCTGAGATGGAGTCAGTTTTCCCCACAGCAGCCCTCATAGTGCTGTGCTGCGCGTTGGTAGCTGGGACGGTGTTGATAACACACCGGTGGTTTGGCTACTGCTGGGCAGCGCTGGCACAGCACCAAGGCTGTCTCTCCAACATTCCCCCTCACCGGTAGGCTGGGGGTGGGCAAGATCTTGGGAGGGGGCACAGCCAGGACAGCTGACCCAAACTGTCCAAAGGGATATTCCATACCATGTGGCATCATGCTCAGCAATAAAAGCTAAGAGGAAGGCGGGGCGGGGGGGGGCATTCCTTTTTTTACGACGTTTGTCTTCCGGAGCAACCGCTATCCGTACTGAAGCCCTGCTTCCTGGGAAGTGGCTGAACGTCGCCTGATGGGAAGTAGCGAATAAATCTTTGTGTTTTCTTTTGCTTCTCTGCTCAGCCTCTGCTTTTGCTTTATTATACTGCCTTTATCTTAACCCACATGTTTTTTCCATCTTATTTTCTCCCCTCCCTGTCCTGCTGAGGAGCGGAGTGATAGAGAGGCTTGGTGGCACCTGGCATCCAGTCAAGGTGAACCCACCACAATTACTTAAAAATGGTTGAAAGCCATTTCTCTCTTCATTACAATTGTCACATTAGTGAAAGAAAACAGTCATCTTTCCAGGAACATGTTATTTATGTAGAGCCTCTAAGATTTCCCAGGAGAATATGTCATATAATCAAACAAAATGCTTGGCATGATAGATTCTACAACACTGCATTACATTCTGTGGAAAGTCATTTATAAAAAAATGAACTGTGCTCATGTTATTCAGTGTCATCTAGATATCTTAATAAAATGTAAGGTGAAAACAGGCATTGGTCATGGAAGTTTGAACTGTATTTTGTTGTGATTGTTTTCACTGTTCATTTGATGAAATGAACATTTTGTGTAAATCTGGCCACCTGAGAACATAGTTAAAAATTGTAATTATTTTATGAAATTAAAGAAACATTTCACTTTTACATGGAGAATTGCAAAGTTATATTAAAAAATCTTCAAAGATTTCAATGTCATTTGAATGTTGAAAACCTTTAAAATAAAAGAAAAATAGATCATCTATTAAAATACAAGTCTGTATATATGTATATGCATATATGTGTGTTTATACATGGGTGCACACAAATAGAACACATGCATATGAATGATGTACACATATACATTGTGTGTGTTTGTATATATGTATGTATGTATATATATGTTTATGCATGTATTCTTACATAAAATCATACAGCAATTTTGAGCCATCTAGTGGTAAGAAACTTTTAGTTAAGAAACCGTTCATCTGATAAGTGTATCCACTTAAAAGACAAGTGTCTGTATTCTACAATACTATTATGCTTTCATAGAAGTTCAGGGTGGCTCCTTGCAGTTAGTGTGGGTCTGTAGATACAAGTGTTTATAGCAACACAGGTCTGCAAATTAATTTATTGTTTCCAGTATGGTAACTTTTCTGCCTTTTCTCTGTTGAGAATAGAGTTCTTCTGTATTCTTTTGACATGTTGATGATAATTTGTGGTATTTCTTTAAAAAAAAAACAAATCCCTGACATGAATGCTGCCAAACAAACATTAAATGTTTTCAAACACAGCATCCTTATTTTCAGCCTCACATTATATACTTCCACAAGTGCTACAGGGGCAAGAGAATAAAAATGTGCATTTCAAATTGAGAAAGGATTCATCGCATATCACTTCAGCCATCTAAAAGCTAGGTTTCTAGACTAAGCTGGTTGTTTGCAATGACCGTACTGTCACTGGAGGTAAATAGGACTGAATGCGTGGCCCTCTAAAGGTACCTGAAAGAGAGCTGTAAGATAGGTGAAATCTTTATGGATGCCAAGCTTCTTTCCGTTTCTCAAGGAGACCCGGCTAACTAACTTAGAATCAATGTTTTCCTTCTATAAGGAGGCTGAAAAAAATAAATTATATAAACAGCCTAGATCCAAACTAGATTAAATAACACAATAATAAATACTATTATTTGTAACTATTTATAACATGTAATACATACTAGAAGATAACAATATAGTGTACGCACTTAATATATATTATAATAACGTTAATAAATAAACAACATAAATCTCACACAGGTTAATTTATTATATAGGGAATTCGTTCTGCGAGATTACTACTATTTTGGGGAAGCCCCCGAATAACATTCAGAAGGTTTTTGTCCGGTGCAGAATGGATTTGATGGGCTCCAGAGATCACTCTTGCTTTAATTTTCCTCCCGGACTCAGTTTAAACATTTGGTCTGGATTACCATCCATCCCTTAGACCTTATGAATCCTGCAGATGACCTGTTTCTTCGAAGATTAACACTTTAATCAAAACCTTGTCCCTGCAGGAACAAGGGAGCACAACTATCCAGAGTGGCAAGATTTCTAAGCTCCTTTTACAGGGCAATCTCACTGGAAGGACCTTAACTATGGTTTTCATTCCCTCTGTCCATAGTCCTATAATCGTGGAACTTCTTGACTCTCAAAAATAGTAACAGTCTAATTGACCAGGGTTTTTAGTAGGGATGAGTATCAGTGTTTCTGGAATTATTTCATTAAAAACATAGTATAGTAATTTATTAATGTAATTGGTTATGTGCCAAGAGCTTCGGACAGGAAAATTATATATGGAAATTGCTTATGACAGGAAAAAATGTCATAAGCAATTAATTCTCATTTTTAATAATACAGCAACAATTTTGCTTCCAGTGTGTTAGAACAATTTAAATATATTGTTATTCAATTGACTGTTTGTTTACTTTTTAATATCTAACAAAATTCCATACATACATGATACAGAAATTTACTCCTGAAAATAATATTTTCATTGGATCTGTGTAAAATGTGCAGACGTTGAATTTTTTTACAAGGTTATCTGGGTAAAACATGCATGAGTGATGTCATGGTTTAACCCCAGCTAGCAACTAAGCACCACCCAGCCGCTCGCTTGCCTCCCCTCCCCTCCCCAGGTGGGATGGGGGAGAGAATCTGCGAAAAAAAGAACTCATGGGTTAAGATAAAAAGTTTAACAGGACAGCAAAGAAAGAGGAAATAATAAGAATATTACTGATAAAGGAATATACAAAACCAAGTGATGCACAATGAAATATTCGCTCACCACCCAGTGATTGATAGCCTGTCCCTGAGCAGCGATTCCTGTCCCCTGGCCAACTCCAGTTTTATATACTGAGCATGATGTCATATGGTATGGAATATCCCTTTGGTCAGTCGGGGTCACCTGTCCTGGCTGTGTCCCCTCCCAGCTTCTTGTGCCCCTCCCTGCTGGCAGAGCATGAGAAGCTGAAAAGTTCTCGGCTTAGTACAAGTACTACTTAGCAACAACTAAAACATCAGTGTGTTATCAACATTATTCTCATACTAAATCCAAAACACAGCACTATACAGCTATTAGGAAGAAAATTAACTCTATCCCAGCCAAAACCAGAACAAGGGAACATAAGTTTTTTGTGTGATAACAGTCCACCTCAGGCAGGTAGTGAGGCGTAAGGTTGGAAACTAGTTCCAGCATGCAGGAGTACAATTATCACAAAAACTGGAGTTTCTCCTACAAGGTTATACCTTGTAGGAGAAAACACTGGTGACTTCATAACAGTGAAAAAAATTCCTTTGGAGAAGAACACTTAACAGTATTATGTGACTTGGAATGTTAAGGAAAAAGTAAATTTTACATTAAGGCACTGCACTTTTCTTGTTTAGAAATCCATTTTCTAGTAGAAATAAAATAGTCAGGAAACTAGTACAATTTATCAACGGTATGCTTGGGATAAACAATCTTAAATTCATACTTCACAAAATCAAATGTTAATGCTTAATTATGATATGTTTATTACAGGAGTGTATGATAACTGGCTAAAAGTGTTTATAGACAAAATAATCTTAATTTTCTCCAAGAAGGCATAATGACTGCTTTAGCATGGGTAGAATATATTGGTAAGGAGGTTTTATGGGGTGCTTAAGCTATTAGGAGACCTTGGTTCAAAAGGATTATAGAATGGCAGTCTGATGAAAGAGGAAATTAAATTTAAAGACTGCTAGTGTGAAGTCATCAAATCAAGTTGTACTTCCAGACCGCTTTTTTGCAGCTGACATCACTATCATCCTCCTGCATCTCGCAAGTATTTCATCAGGTCTAGAATAGACCAAGATATCATCCATTGGTGTGTCACAGGGGACAAGAATCTCCCTATGTGAACAATCACACTTCATGGGCCACCCAAAATAAAATAAATTTAACATCTTAAATAGCTAGCTTTAAAAACTGTCACTAAATAACCATGGTTGAGAGTGTAAACAATGTAAAATAGAGAAAAAAGATAGACTTATAAAAATACAGTTTTTGTCTCCAGCCTTTAATATGTACCACATACCTTATGAAGTCAAATATTTAAAAGATATATTCAGGGCAACAGCTAAACAAAGCTTTCCACACAAGGTTGAATAATAAGGCTGAGTAAGGGCAGTCTGTTGTGGCCCTGTGACTTAGGTAACAGGTGTTTGGGTAGATCTTCAACAATATCCCCCTTCTTCTCCCTATATTTGGAAACAAAAAACAGAGGCCAGAATGCAATTGAGTGATAGACTGTCTCTGCTGACCAATGTCATAACTGTTGTCCAGTAAGGTACCAGCAGAAACGTAATTTTTTATGAAGTAGGACATAAGTTTCATGGAGCCTCTACAGCCTCTACTATTAAATGGGGTCAAGATTTGGTCTGAAGGAGGACTTGAACTGAATGCATTTCAAAGAGATTGCTAATATGTTTTTATAAGAACTTATATGATAGCAGGAAGAATCATAAATAATATTAAACATCTCACTTCATGATCCAAAACAGCTGCTGTCTAAGATTAGGAGAAGATTCCTTTGTGGATATTGCCTTATAATAAGCTAGCTGCACTTTCCTGAGGATACTGGTTCTTCATTATCAGCAGATGGATAATAGTTTGGTTGGACTGCTGTTCCGTTCTGCTATTTCAATTCCTGCATATGTTACTAAGGGCCAGGAGAGACCATGTGAGGTTCAAAAAGAAAAAGAGGAGAAGGTTCCCAGATAAAAAGGTGCTTCTGCATTGCCACTGAGTTCCTGTGTCACATCCATAGGTTTCTTTCTTTGACATTTGAGAACTGACTTGTCAGACATGTTTTTAAGAAACGTTTTTGTAGTTTACTTATAGACGTGCAGAAGTAATCCTGTCACAACAGAGGGAAAGCTTATAAAAAGATACTTAAAAACCTTACCACTGAAAAAAACAGTGAAGACCATCTTGTGTAATATAATTTAAAAATATTTCTGCTTACCTTCTTATTAAAATAAGTCCGTAGGTATGTACTTATTCCTAATTATGCAGATTGCTTATCCATTTGCTTTACATGTTTTAATATGCTTTATATAAGCCAAAAAAGATAGTTGGATCATCTAGCCTGTCATCACAACTCACCAAATTTTGCAGTCCATATCATTGACAGATATTTTATCAGACTAAGACAAAAGCCCTTGTAGATGTATCCTCAGTAAAAAGTTAGAAAGCACCCAGCTTTCTGAAAGAAATATAGTCAATTATACTAGATATGACTAGGCGAACTGTATCCATGATTAGAAGGAAAGTGAAACCCCACAGTCCTCTGCAAAGCAAGCTGGGAAGAAATCTTTGCAAGTTGAAATCACAAAAACAATGAGTTTCATTTTTTTCTCACAGGGTCTTATCTGTGGTCCTTTCTCTAACCATCACCCATTCTGTGCCCTACAGGAGAGGAAAAACCAAAAGTCTGTAACCACAATACATTAATGCAGATATATATCAAGTGAAACAAAAGCGTCTTGACGTTACAGGCAATTATTTTGAGGCCTAAATTATGAGATATTATTATACATACTGCCCTGCTCTGAGGTACAATCCAGAGCACAATCAAGTCTTTTATAACTTTAAATTTCCCTACTTTTCCTCCCAAGCCCAAAAATGTGAAGGGATTGAGTCTTATCCTCAGACCAGAAAGGACACCATAATTATTCAGTGTGGCCCTTCCTACACCCCACTACTCACCTCCCTACTCCCTACTCCTTCCACTACTTCCATGTGGGAGACGGCTCCTCCCATGTCTTCCACAAGTTAGGTGGAAGTGCATCTCATTTTGTTTTAAGGGAACTATGTCCCTTTCAGGTATCCCAGTAATTTGATGTATTATTTCTAGAAGATTTATCTTAATTTTGATTCCCAGTAATTAGCTTGTGTTCCCTTTCTGACAGCAAGTTCAAAAAGCTCTGTGCTGTCAGATGTAATTCCTGTGTTTCAACACTTATACTCATTTATCAACCCATCTCTTAAACTTCCCTTCAATATACCAGATAAATTTAATTACTTACACCTCACACCACAATGCAAGATTATCAGCTATGTGATCTTGGTTTTGGGAGGTTTGGGTTTGGGGTTGGGTTTTTTTTTTTGACATAACCTCTCCAGCATTTCCCATCTCCATTCCCTTTATTATCCATTCAAAGATTTTGTTAGCCCTCTTTTCACAGAAGCACAGAAAGCTCAGGTTGAGGATGTAATCTATGAAAATACTTAAAACCTAGTTCTAGTCATTGTCTTTTTAAGACAGATTCTGTCATCTGTAAATATAAACTTTCTTGAATTCAAAATGTATTCGTTTTAATTTGGCTGTATTAAGTATTTTTTTCTGGATTCTAAGCATTTAAATCACTTGATTTAGATTACCGTAATAGTAATCCATCCCTCATTTTTTAATAGCCTACCAATCTTTGCATAATTCTCAAACTGTGTACAATATTCAGTGATAAAGCTGGGTACTTTTTTACTAACTTTCATACCTTTCTCCCCTCAGTTCCCAGTTCCCTGGTGGAAATAAGAATTAACATGCAACGGATCTAAATAAGTTAAAATAACTT
This sequence comes from Phaethon aethereus, assembly GCF_964289735.1. Classification (NCBI taxonomy): domain Eukaryota; kingdom Metazoa; phylum Chordata; class Aves; order Phaethontiformes; family Phaethontidae; genus Phaethon; species Phaethon aethereus. Next base: position 33,262,173 of record NC_138579.1, on the reverse strand, counting down.
TCTTATTTTTTAGTTACTTTTGCATACAATTTATGCATAACATTTTCCTTATGCGTCCCCTTCAAGGATCCGGAAAACATACTCTGAAGGCCATAAAATATGTGTACAGAGAGGTTAGAACTGGAACAAGAAGAAATATCCAAAAGATTGTGGATACCAATATCAAAAGAACAGTTTCTAATCCCTCTAGCTCATTCCTGTGAATTTTATAAAATCCAAGTGTTTGAATCAAAAAAACCTTCACTACATGTAGTAAGTGAACTAAGTTCAAGTGTACATGCATACTTTATTTACCATCCCCATACTCCAGTCAAAACCAAAACCAAACAGAAAGACATCTCACAAAAATAGCTGTCTGACTACTAGTAATTATAGTTGTAGTCTCTAGTTCATTACCAGCAAAGTTCCAAGGTAGCAAATCCATTCTTGTACCTCAAATGAAGGTCAGGCTAGCTAATTTGTTATTCTGTGTTATATCCTTTTCTGAATAATGGGGCAATGTTTGCAAATCTCACTGTTTCCCAGTTTTCCAAGATAAGTTAAAAACTGGCAATGATTCACTAGTTCCTTTGAGACTTCTGAGCATAAATTACTTAGCAAGTTCATTTGAAACATTCTCTAATGGGAATAAATGTTGCCTTATCAGTGCTTTATTTCAGATAGAAAATGTGTTTCCATCAACATTTGAATGGTTTGGCCCTAAACCAGCCATTATCTCAGCTTCTCTTACTCTGAATGAACTTATAACCTTTCTGAGAAAGAAATACCACAGTGTGTATATATATATATATATATACCACAACTTTCTTTTTGCTAGTAGATAACTCTGCAACCATTATAGCTCAGATGAAAGAAAAACATCCAGCAAGCTGTGTACAGGCTTTTTTTCTTAGACATAGCTTTTCATAGGAGTCCCTCTCCCTTTCTCTGCTCTGTCTCTATAGGACTTTCCTTCCCACCTGAGTGAGTTTGATAAGAGGTCAGAATCCCTTTTCTAAAAGAGAGAGTCACCTTATTTCTTGTTTCTCTAGTCTTGTTGCAAATAATGCAGAAATATGCACTGAAAAATCTATATTCCATATTTTCCTTTGCAATGCTGGAGACTGATAAGCTGTGACTTGATTAGACAAATAAAAGACTTTGTTTCTATGTGCACGACAGGGTACTTCAGAATGAGAAGGCAGAAAAGAGGACTCAGAGAAGCTACTTTATTCATTGGAAGTATTGTCCAGGGAGTAAAAACTGGAAGTAAAATCTAATATTTTAGAGCAGTACTTTGGCAGGAAGACATTTTTAGTATGTGATATTTCAAAAGCTGGAAAACAGTTTTTAGTGATATTACATATTTTAGAGACTCCCTGTGTTGACAGTCTTTTGTTGATAATTTTATATGTGGTTGGACAGGTTTGTTGGCATCTGTAAATTCCAGAATTATTTCTGCTGTCAACAGCAGAATTGCGATAGCAATGCCTTAAGGATGCTTTTTTTTTTCCCCCTGAAATAGATACGAAAAGAGCAGGCCACTTTCAGGCAAACAAACTGACTGATCTTTCCAGAAAGTACCCAGTTTCATAACGAGTCCTCTATAATCTTTACACACATTTTTTGTTGCTGTTCCAGAAATGTGCTGCAGATTTGGATTTGAAACAAGTGGTTCCACTGGCTATAATCAATGATTCTCCAAGAATTAACCAACTGAACAGGAATTTGCAAATAGAAGCTAAGAATTCTGATGACTAAACCTGGGAACTTGGAGGAGAAATGGGAACATATGGGGTAAGAAGTGTGAGACTGAATAACAAGAGTAATGGTGTAAGAGTGCTGTGGGATTGGAAAGTGAAAGACGAGAAGATGGAATGGGTTAGCAAAAGGACTGGTGTCAGCTGACCTGCAAAATTCTCACTTCAGCAGACTGAATAAGCTGAATAAGGAGGTGGGACAGGAAAAATTATGGGGAGAAAAGAGTGGCAATGGGATGAGGAAACTTTGGGAGGCTTGATAAAGAAATTATTAACGAGAGAGGAGTATGAAGACCAGAGCAAGGACAAAAGAAACTGAGTTTGGATGGAGAAATTAAGTCAGCACAGATATTACCAACCTAATACGTATTATTACATTGTTGTTTAGAATCACAAAATGTGGTTCTCTTTGAATCTTCATTCTTTCCAGTTTCATGCTAAGGAAAATATATATAAAATTACTTTAAAAATAATTACACTGAAAGGGTATTAGGGCTGCAAGCTCGGGCTGCACCGAGATCTGCTCTATATTATGGCTGCTACTTATCAAACTTATCTTGAGTTTCCATTCCTCAGCCCCCAAACAAAAATATTGTGATACGGCCTTTGACTAGATGATGCTGTTCTGCTTTTTCCACAGAAAACAGCTCAGCCAGCTGATCAGCGTATTGTATGCATGGATTAAATTAAACCTTAAAATATATGAAACAACTTATCACATGAAAATATAGTTTCTTCAGGTCTACAAAAAAAGACATAAAATATGAACTAATATACTTAGTGCTTCTATATTCTCAAATCTAAATATGTTTTCCTAATCATTTACATCTATATTAATAGATTAATATGAAATATAGTAAAATGAATGTATCAGAGAACTGTAAATTCTACTTAGACTCCTGAAGACTCCGAATGAAACAAAATTACAGTAATTTTAACATAATTTTTTCAAACTTCCTATTTAAGGAAAATACTTTCTAATCCCAATACAGTCATTTTATGTAAGAATAAATTATTTCAAAGAATATCAGTGTTTTAAAGCTCTTTATACTAATCTCATACTCATTTATTGTGATTGTTGCTGATGCATTAAATACATTTAATTAACTTTTTTATGATAAAACTTAAAAAAAATTCTGCCAGTTGAAGCTAGTTCAGAACACCTTAATATGATTTTTAAAAAAATTAAACTATTTGAAAAAATTGCTTCACTCTGCAATGGAATGAAATAATGCATCACTGTTCTGAAGTTAGTATTTTGAATATCTAATAATACACCAGATATGGTGCACTAAGTGTAATTTTAATATTCATTTTATGACTCAGTTCTTTTCCAAAAAGGTCAATTTAAGTTAGTCTAACTTTAAAAATAGCTAAAAAGTCTAACGTTAGACTTATGGAAGTAAGCTATTGGCCTGTGTTCTTCACTAATTCAACTTTAAAGGTCTGGCTTTAAAAATTATTTGGTTCATATGTAAAATACTTTAATTCTACGTCTTTGGGAAGATTTATCTATGCACAGAACTAGAAGGAATTAAAACGAAAAAGGCATGATACCGTATGTGTAGAAGTGGAAGAGCAGTGAACAAATAATAATAGACACATGAGACATTGTCTCAGATATGTAGAAAGAAATTCTTGATGCAAGAGGTGAGGTTTAGTTAGGCTGTAACTTTTAACAGTTTAGGTCAGCTGGGAACTGCCCTGCAGTAACTCAGACCACAAGGGTATTCATTACTCACATTTCCACTTACTGGGCAGCTGCTGCCAGTATTCACCACTTCACAGTTAGTCCAGCCAATTTCTAGGACCTTACATATAAGAAAGGCTACTGAAAGCTGTAACCCTGTTTTCTGATTCTTTAGTTATGGCCTTTCTTTTCATCTGCTCTAATTCTATTCAAACTGCCAAGATGTGACAATGTATGCAGCGCTCTAACACACTCCACTAAGCTGTGGCTATAGGGATGGTAAAAATACCTACTATTTGCATTCTGGAAACATGAGAAATATTCTATTCCACTTCCAAAGAAAGTGAAGGTGCACTGCCCATAAAATAGTAATTTGTAATTAGTGTAGTAATTATTATAACAGTAATAAATAATAATTCTGTAGTAGTCACAGCAGAAAGAAAGGGCTCAATCTGATGTGGAAGCTTCATGCTGCCTTTTCCTTGTGCTCAAGAGATTAAATTCTGAACACTAAAGAATAGAAAAAAAGATGTGATATTTGGGCACTTACTCCTTGCAGTTTTTCTAAATACTCTATTCTTATTATTTGAGTGGGCAGAATGATGGCTGCACGGTGCCTACATAAGCCACTATACTGATATTCAAAGTCTAGGAAGGCCATGTTGTTCATAAGGACCTCTTTCTATCTCCCTTTATCTGCTGGTACAACAGCCTATGAGATGCTTGAAACTCAATATCCATAGTAAACTACACATAAGAGAAGTTCTGTTAAATTTCAAAGAATAAAACAAATCAAAATTGTCTTGTTTCCTAGTTCTTGTTAAAATGTGTTAACCTATAGTATATATTAAATAAAGATTGACAAATTGTTTTAGTTGATTTATGAGTAGAATCCTAAGATGGAGGTAAGCGATTTTTATATAAACCTCAAGTTGGGAAATTCATCTGCAGGAGTGTTAAGAATAAATAAATAAATCCTGAATCCCTAGTGTTTTAAAACTACAGTGAACTCTCTTAAGATGGAATAAAGCAAAATAGTAGCCTGTGAAAAGTCTAAAAATTATATAAAACTGGATCTACAAATTTCTTATCTCCTAGGGCAGAACATAAATACTGCAACAGATTTACCTGCTACCTTCCTGAACGTAGGATCTTTAGTACAGTAGGATATAGTACAGTATAAGTGTCTGTAGAGAGCACAAAGTTTGCTATTTCAAAGCCTTCAATGGCTAAATCTCATAGTATTTTTGCCTTCTCTTTGTCACTGTAGAGAATGGCTCCTTTTCTCCCTCCCAGGAGGGTTTTTTCTCTCCTTTTCTGTTAAAACAACTAAAACTTGAATCAGTGAAACTGCAAAAGAGGAAAAAGAAATGGAAACTAAGAAAAGTAGAAAGTTTGAAGGCAACTGGAAATTGACAAATAAGTGTCAGAGCAGAAATGGCCGTTTGCCAACCAGCTGCAAAAACTAATTCAGCTTCAGATAAAGAGATTTTAAAGGGGAAAAGGACAAGCAAACTTCAGAAAAAGAAAGAATAAAGGAGCAAAGAATAAATCCTTAGAGCTGTGTTAAAGAAGAAACATAGGCAGTGCTTTGTTGTTTTAACTGCAGGACTGCAAGAGGGGCTTTTCACTGAGACTCTGAATAGCACCAAAGAAACAGCCAGAATAAAGTGGAAGCTCTAAAGGTTTCCTTAATGCAGTAGCTTATAGACCAGTGCTCAAAGAGGGACTTAAAGATTAGCTTTTCTAGACAAATAGAAATTATTAATGGCAGTAAGTGTTTTCTTCACCAGTCTACATATGGTAAATGTAAGTGTTACACACAGTTCTGTGTACAAATTCATGGCAAGAAGCGGCTGAGATGGTTAGACAAAGAAACAGCTGAAAAAGAAAATGAAATAATTGAAAATTTCAGTGGAAGCCACCTTTCCCCAGAAAAGTATATTAATGAGCCAGTATGTAATCTTCAAGAATACAATCACTTTCTTTCTAGGTACATCATGTTTGTTATTTCATGGTCAGAGAGCATGTAAAAGAATGAAGTGATGAGTGCCGTCTGGTCACAACAGCAGACCAAAACAGCAAACCGGTATAGAAAATAACATGAAGGAAGGTGGTCACAGGCTTGTGTTCTCATCTGTCACTGGGCCTTTGAATCAGGCTGTGAATAGCAGGTCAGCATGACATAATGCTGCTGGTTATTATGCAGAGATCCAATAACTGCCTCTACTCTGCCCAATTACAGCATTCTCAGAAATTCCCTTAGGACATCTCCTGACCGTTCAGACTATAGAGAGCTTAGTGGTCCCCTCTGGGTGCCCTCAAAACACCACAACCTTGCAAGAGGATTCCCCGGGAGTGCCAGGCTCTGAGAGCGACCTCACGTATGCCCTCTGTATGAACCACATCCTTTCACCTCCATTATGCATGGTTTCATTCTGCTGCATGAAATTCCCAGAACAGCATAGCATGACTGTCCAGCTGTCATCCTGCACGGGCAGGATGCACAATTCTCTCACATTTTAGCATGTACCTTAGGTACATGAAGGATGTGGCATTAAGAAAACGAACAGTTTTGGCTTGCATCGAACAGTCAGTCTTGACGTGTATAGCTGCCATAAAACTCAGGGAGAGTTCATCTAGCATGTTTAAAACATTTCTTAAATATTCTTCCATAGAGAGAACTATAAATGGGAAATACCACCCCAAAGTATATTTTGCACTGTTATAGAGAAAAATAGGAATAATATTCTATTTTACTGTGAAGTTAGAACTCAGAATTTCAATGGATCATTCAAACAGAAAAAAATACTTCTTCAAATAAATTACATTTTCATTGTGAGCTGTTGTACTGTTATCAGCACAGATTAGTAAACTAGGAAATAAAGAAACAACATGGAGACCTTCTGTTTGCACTTAGTCACAAACAGACAATAGAAATGTCATCATTAGTTGACATTTCAATTGTGAAAGTTTCTCATTTCCTGAAAGCTTAGGCAAATGAGGGATTTAAGCTATATTTTATTTTTTATGGCTACATTTTCCTGCAGTCAGCTGTTTCAGATTGACAATAAAATTCCTAATGGTAGTTGTTTGTTCTTCTTTTGGGAAGTTTCTTTGGCAGTTTTTATCAGCCTGATAGCTGTTATCCTGCTACTCAACAGTGCTGAAGGCTATACTTTCAGTGAGGTATAACAAACAAGGATGTTGCCTTTGCATCTTCCATGGCCTGTAAGACTCTCAACTTTGTCACCATCCTTATTTTTTTTGTCCTTCTCTGTTCCTAATTTTTCACCATGTATTTTTACTAATGTTTAAGATTAGGTACTTTAATATGGATTTTCTGAATTGGAGGTGCTTTAATTCATTGTCTGCTTTTTAAAAACTATTTCTCCTGTTGGATATGAATATCTTATGGTATGTATGTTCTTTGAATACATCCCAGTTGTGTGAGTGAGCCATACCCAATGACAAACTGCAAGAGAAGGAAAATCATTAAAAGAATATACCACTTTTAATTCACATCCTCCCTACAACATGGAATTTTCCTGCAGAGCCTTTTTTATAGTTTACAAAAGAAAAAAAAAAAGATAAAACAAACTACTTGAGACAACATCTGGTCTAGAAAACTTATCTTACAGGTTTCAAATGGCATTCTCCCCATCAGTATCAATGGGTCCATCAGACTGTCTTCCAAATTATTATCTGTCATCTGTGATGGGAAGTGCAAACTCCTCCGGGTAAAGACTATATATATATATATATATATATATATATAGTATTGGGAACATTGATAGTGCTTGATAACAGTAAGAGGTTTTATAAGCATATACTCTAGGTTTTAAATGCTGTTGTTTGAAATTTTTATGGTAAAGATGTGTCTAGCAGCTAAGTGAGAATTTGTGAATCATGACATAATAACTGGAAGGCATCTGTTATGGCTTTCCATCCTGTTCTTCTAGACGTTTAATAGTGATTGCTGAAGGGGACCAAGGAAGCCTGTCATTCCCATTGCTTAATCAGACAAGTACTTTCACTGACATTAAGGAAGTTACTGATGTGAACAAGATTTTGTGGACTTAAGACCTCAAACTGGCAATGACTGAACTGACAGTTCTTGAACCACCAGAAGAGAAACTGCTGGAGATGCGGCTGCCTTTATGTGTGTCAAGTTCAAATTATGTTACATGGGTTCCAGGATACCAGGGGTGTTTCCTGCAAGCCTGCTATCGCCCAAATGCATAAAACCACATTTATGGCATATACATCAGGGATTCTAAATTCCTTTTCACTATGGATGTCCATGCATGATTCACTACTTTACTGCTTCTGGACAGTTGATTGAAAAATAGCATGTAATAATGCTACAATAGTGCATCCTTATTGCTGATAAAATCAGGCTAACAGCTAAAAGAGCTGGTTTTTAGGTTTTTATTTGTCAGACCATAAAACTGAAATGTTAATTTTGCCTTCAACAATATCTAATTAGTAACAGTTCCTATTCAAAAACTTCCTTTATTTTTATTGGCTGGAATTACACTGTGTTTTTTATAAACTGTTCTACAAAATGACTTTTCTATAATTTCTTTTAAACTTTGTTATCTTTTTGATGACATAGTAATTTTCATTCCTATTTTTTAATCTCCTTTTATCCAACATTTTCACTTTGTTTTTTCTCTACAGCAGTGCATGCTTTTACCCATTTATTTTGATAACTTTTAATGGACACCCTAGTACTTTTAGATGAGTTATGTCTTCCTTCTTAAAAGACTTGTTAAAAGCTGGCTCTGTCCAGCACCCATTAAAAATAATAGAACTGTCCCTCTGGGATATAGCTAAGATCCTAGAAAGTGAATAGATTTGCAACCATGTCAGATAGCTTTGATAATCTTTGCAATCTATACTACAGAGTGGTCCTCTCCACAACTCAGAGAGAGCTCAGGTACTGTGAAGATTGGCTTACTCTTGGAAATACATTATTCTTCTAGCTGCAAAATACAGATGATAGCTGAAGTGTTGTGTAAGATGAGCATCTTGATGAGACTCATTTATAAAGTTTTTGTCTCCCTGTGAAACAGTTTGATAAGCTTTCACAATAGTTTGCAAAACTTTTTGCTGAGTTTATATTTATGGCCTGATGTCTCTCAGAATTGTAGGAAGATGTTATTGTATCTTTTTTTGGATACTTGATGTCTAGCATTATGGTTTAAATTTTCTTTATCATGGAGAACATTTCAAATAATCTCCCCTCAGAATATTTCTCTTCTAGCATATTTAAGCTTTGAAAGCTTTGAAACGGAGTGGGTGGCAAGGTTCTTAGGGTTATCTGGTTATAAACCAAACAAAAGGTAGCAGAAGCACAAGAATTATGCAAGTTCATCAGAAGTGCAGAACTGGAAGACTCTTATGGAATTTTTTTTTTTTAATTACTCTGAGCATAGTAAGATTGCATTTACTGGCTTTTCTTAATAATATTACAGTTGAACAACAAAGTCATTACATTTTTTGAACAAATAATATTAATTTTTTTTTTACATGACAGCTTTTCAAATAATAGAAAACTTGCTTCCTTTTCAGTCAGTTTAAGGAAATCAAGCACAAATCTCACCAATAGAATCACTACTTGCATTTAAGACTTAATCCATGCCAGTGTAGCACTGCAGTACTTAAACGTTTTTTCCCAGTTGTCCTGTTTTCAACTGGGATAGAGTAAATTTTCTTCACAGAAGCTAGCATAAGGCTGTGTTTTGGATTTGGGATGAGAAAATGTTGATAACGTGCTGATGTTTTGAGTTGTGGCTAAGCAGTGAAGGACAGTCCAGCTTCTGGTGCTGGCCTGCCAGCGAGCAGGCTGGGGGTGCACGGGGAGCTGGGAGGGGGCACGGCCAGGACAGCTGACCCAGGCTGGCCAAAGGGGTATTCCATACCATATGACATCATGCTCAGCATGTAAAGCTGGGGCAAAGAAGAAGGAAAGGGAGGAGGGACATTTGGAGTGATGGTGTCTGTCTTCCCAAGTAACCATTACATGTGACGGAGCCCTGCTTCCCTGGAGATGGCTGAGCACCTGCCTGCCCATGGGGAGTGGTGAATGAATTCCTTGTTTTTCTCTGCTTGGGTGTGCGGCTTTTGCTTTCCCTATTGAACTGTCTTTATCTCAACCCATGAGTTTTCTCCCTTTTACTCTTCCGATTCTCTCCCCTGTCCCACCGTGGGGGACTGAGCGAGCAGCTGCGTGGGGCTCAGCTGCCGGCTGGGGCTAAACCATGAGACCAGTCTGCATTATTATTTGCAAATCACTAAGGGCGGAGGGCTGCAGACAAAGCAGCTGTAGGAACAAAGAATCTATTTTTGATTGTACTTGTTTTTTGGTAACACAACTTACCTGCATCAGAGGTTTCAGCTAATAAACAATCATTTCATTTTCTGCTCAGTCTTTCGTGCTGTTTTTTTTCCTCTCTTATATTTCATGGAAGGTGGAGTCCTGCCAGTGTTCTGCCATTCCAGCAATGTGTGCAATATTCTACCATAAAAATGCATAATAAAAATACTGCTTGTCCAAACTAAAGTTATTGATTTGTTTCCATCACACACTTAATACAGTTTAATATCTTTTTGCCTCACAAGGTTTTTCTTTAACACCTAAGCCATTAAACTTACACAGAATCACAGAATCATTAAGGTTGGAAAAGACCTTTAAGATCATCCGGTCCAACCATCAACGCAACACCACCATGCCCACTAAACCATGTCCCGAAGTGCCACGTCCACACATTTTTTGAACGCTTCCAGTGATGGTGACTCCACTACCTCCCTGGGCAGCATGTTCCAATGCTTGACCACTCTCTCCATAAAGAAATTTTTCCTAATATCTAGCCTAAACCTGGTGCAACTTGAGGCTATTTCCTCTCGTCCTATCGCTAGATACTTGGGAGAAGAGACCAACACCCACCTCACCACAATCCCCTTCCAGGCAGTTGTAGAGAGCAATAAGGTCTCCCCTCAGCCTCCTCTTCTCCAGACTAAACAACCCCAGTTCCCTCAGACACTCCTCATAACACTTGTGCTACAGCCCCCTCACCAGCTTCGTTGCCCTTCTCTGGACATGCTCCAGCACCTCAGCATCCTCCTTGTAGGGAGGGGCCCAAAACTGAACACAGTATTCGAGGTGCAGCTTCACCAGTGCCGAGTACAGGGGCACAATCACTTCCCTACTCCTGCTGGCCACACTGTTTCTGATACAGGCCAGGACGCTGTTGGCCTTCTTGGCCACCTGGGCACACTGCCGGCTCAGGTTCAGCTGGCTGTCAACCAGCACCCCCAGGTCCTTTTCCACCAGGCGGCTTTCCATCCACTCCTCTCCAAGCCTGTAGCATTGCGTGGGGTTATTGTGACCGAAGTGCCTGAGCTGGCACTTGGCCTAATTAAACCTCATACAGTTGACCTCCGCTCATCAATCCAGCCTGTCCAGATCCCTCTGCAGAGCCCTCCTACCCTCCAGCAGATCAACACTCTCACCCAACTTGGTGTCATCTGCAAACTTACTGAGGGAGCACTCGATCCCCTCATCCAGGTCATTGATAAAGATATTGAACAAGACTGGCCCCAAAACTGAACCCTGGGGAACACCACTTGTGACCAGCCACCAACTGGATTTATTTCCATTTATCACAACTCTCTGGGCTTGGCCATCCAGACAGTTCTTTACCCAGCAAAGAGTACACCTGTCTAAGCCATGAGCCACCAGCTTCTCCAGTAGAATGCTGTGGGAGATGGTGTCAAAGGCTTTACTAAAGTCCAGGTAGACAACATCCACAGCCTTTCCCTCATCCACTAGGCGGGTCACCTGGTCATAGAAGAAGATCAGGTTGGTCAAACAGGAACATCATGAACAAGTTAGATGAGGTTTTCAATTAAGAGCATTTATGCAATTATTGTAGATGCCATTTTACTTGAAGGAACAAAAACAGAATAATGAGCATAGCACTCTTACTATCATGGCTCCAAGGGCACTCACAGCCCTGCTTGTCCCTGACCACCACCCATGGGGGGACCCAGCGTGCGAGTCCCCCCAACCTGCCCATGGCCAGGACCCCACGGCAGCCCTCTGGGGCCTTCAGCCCCTGCCCCAGCAATGCCAAAGCAGGGCTGGTCTCCAGCATTGAAAATCTTATGTAGTCCCTATGTAGATAGATCTCTTCACCCCATTTCCCTCTCTTCAGATGATTTATTAGTGAAGAACTGATTTGTTACTTAGATGTTGTTTTATCCTTAATTATTTACTAAAAGAATCCCTTGAAATAAATAATCTTTAGGCCTGATCACTAAAAAATCAAAATATAATCTATATTTCAAATACCAGACACAAAAAGAAGTATCTTTGAGCAATAGGATTTGTCTTGCAGAGTAAACAAATGATTTTTAATAGGTACATACAGTTCTTCAGTTTGATAGCCACTTTTGCCCTTGTTGCCTGTGTTTCATTGAGGTCTAAGAAATTGCCCCCAGAATATCTGATATAGTATTTTTATCCAGTTAAGTCAATAATCACAAGGATTTGGAGCTCTGTGCTCATACAGTATAGTTCAAAATTGGCTGGTACTAACCTGTCAGCTCAAGTGGATTAATAGCTAGACATCATTAGCAAATTGTATGAACCCTCCTAATCTATTTTAGGATGAAGCCAGACAGGTTAGTTTAAATCATCTTAGTGGAGTTTCAAATAGCCTAAACTCAGGCTATGTACCAGTATGAGGATATACACATATGTCTTTTTCATCTATATTCGCTTCAGCAGTTTCTCTCTCACATGCATTAGTCAGCATCTCTCTTCTGAGAATAACTGCCCTCTCGGGTTTGTCAACTGAGCTGTTCATGTGGTCACTCCTGCATCCACTGCAGTTAAAGTGAGCTGAGTTATCAAAGCTCCATTATTAGTTTAAACCTTTCCTAAAAATACCTTAGAGGGAAAGTATAATAAAGTTTATGTGAAAATTTATATTTCAAAATATTAATTCATTATTTGAACTATGTTCTATTTCTTCCGGGCACAGAAGTAATTTTATTTGACAGACTGAAACTTCATTTAAGTGTTACAAACTATAGGGAAAGTTCTTTACCTGGAATACTTCTGTGTGTCTCCTTAAATGTCAGTGGACCTACACTGATACACAGCAACTGAAAACAGAGCAGGAATGCCATAATGGCGGAGAATGCATCAAATGCATATTTCTTGTTCTGAACATTTTTTGGATAATATGAATTCTTCTGTCCTCTAATTATAACTACTTTACCCTAACGTAATTATTGAAAAAAATTTATTCATTACTCAAGCAATTTACTGTTATCAATATGGGTAATATTCTAAGTTATTCCTTTATTTGCAAAGGAAAAATGTATTAGATGCATTCTGATCCCCCTCAACTCCATCTGGCCCCTCTGTATTGTAGTTGTGTTGTCACATGGCCACACAGTTAACACTCTCATACTCAGATGGCAGCACTTTAGACCACTAAGCCCTTTTGTTTGACAATGCATCTCCCTTTTAGACTAGTCTCCTTTTATGCCCACCACCACTCTCATTAGTTCTTGTGCAACGGTTCACTCATCCGTCGTCCCTGTCACAATTCCCTGCTGCAGTTGGGCTTTGGATATAGCTGTTCTGCAACTTCTTATACCCCCATACACCTGGAGATTCAGAAAGCCATATGGCCACTGAAGAGACATCTCAGGAGACAGCAGTCTGAGGCTGAGGCCCACCTACCTTCTACAGCGTTACACGTAAGGCAGGCATGAGAGAGTACTTTTCACGAACCTTTCATCATTTGAGACCCAGCACTAAGACACCTGTCTTTTACTGCTTGACAGTGTTCAGCATAAGAGAGCAGGGTCACTAAAAACCCTAAATCATTAATATAGCACTTAGATTTCATAGTAGTTGATTGTTTTAGAGCAGTAGGGATGTGTATTGAATGTGTTGAGGAGAGGGGTGGAGGGAGAGGAATAATAATCCAGGAATGTCAGTCTATTTCGTGGACTGATATGGTCAGCTGTCCTTCGATCACACCTTGCTGTTGCTAAGTGCAATTTCTGCCCTACTCTGTTACCAGGTGATTACTGAGCAATGAACTCTTTTGGACTATAGGTACATAAGCTGAAGCTTGGGACTATATCTGCTTTTAAGAAGGTGAGAGTTTTTCTTACTGATTATGTTTCTGGAGGTCAACCAAACACTGGTGGATGTCTGAACTTGGACAAGGTGAAGTTCCCTCCATCTGCCAACCCATGTGGAAATACCAACCTCAGCATCCACTGCCACCGACACCAGGAGATCCAAAACACAATGGAAGACTGGTTCCTCAGAAGGAATTCTGCAAGTGTCAGCCCTGCAAACATCACCCATACTTTTTGGTCCTTCAGAGGAAATTTGTACACCTTTAGTAGCCCAACCTAGTTCCACCAAGGGACAATTCAAAACTCTTTCTCTCTAGTAAACTATTTATGCAACTGTATCAAGGGCTTTTCTGCTCCATCTCTTCAATTCCACTGTATCTTCCTCCCTCTTCTTTATTGCAACTGGAAATAAAGAATTCATGCAAGAATCTTCGTGATTTATTGTGGTCTTGCATTATTTGAAATTTAGAATATAACTTTAATAATTTTATGTTAGCTTTCATGTACAGAAATATTTGATTTGTTTAAAGAAAAAAGGACAAAAACCTGCGTATCAGTGGCTCTGTCTTACTGCATAGTTCTGCAGTAGCTTTTTTGAATGAGCACATAGGATGAGTTACAAAGTTGTCACTGTTACAACACAAAATTTCAGAGTACAAGGCCTTGACACAGCACACATTGTTTGAGATGCTGTTCATGTTTTGTATTCTATATCTTTTAGAGTGTTCCCCCTTGGAGCACCAAGACAGTGCTTGGAGGATTTACAAAAGAAGTTCTCAAAAGCGAAGGAAGCAGTACCTACAGAATTTCTAGAGTAAGGGTTGTTTTTTAGTTACTTCTGAGGAATATAACAAAGACTAAGCAGAAACAATGCTTCATGCTTACTGAGACAGAAGCAAATTCAGAGTTAAGAGGTCAGATGCTTTTATTATAATAGCAGTACATCTGGATCTGTTAAATAATTCAAATGACACTGCACTGAACATCACATTTACATTCTTTAAACGTGTTCTGTTCTTCAAGTTTTTCAGTACATAAGAATACTAAAGAAATTATGAAAAAGCCTGACACTAAAATGAATGTGCAGTTTATTTATTTAAAAGTTTTATATTTGATGTAAAAAAGTAAGATGCTTGTGACATCTTGGTATATAGTTAGAATTTACTGTGACATTTCTGTGGCTGAGTTATTCAAGAATATAGGAAAATAAAACATTTGGTTTTTTACTGCATCTTTTTAAGCAGTCCTCAAACAGTGTGATCTGTGTCAGTACTGAAGTGTAATTACGTTCCAGACAAGACACAGTATGATTTGGAGCCCAGGTAATAATCTCTTCTTGATCATTCCTGGCTCTGTGATAGACCACCTTGACTCACTCTGGACCATGTTTATAGGGAACCATGAGCCCTAAGGAGCATGGTGTTGAGACATCCCTGTAGCTTTAGACTTAGACAGCAAAGTTTAACTTATATTATTGGGTTGGGCATTTGGCCAACATTGCTGGAGCTGCCGGCAACAGTATGAGGCAAAGAAATAAAGGGAGAAAATAAGGAGGCAGTAATGAACTCCGGGGCTGGAGTAGAAGCTAGTGACAGCAAGATGTGATTGAAAAAGGTGGAGAAACACTGCTATGCTATGCATTTTATAAGTGTTTTAAAAATTCTGCATTTCATACAGAAAAAATATATACATATTTGCAGGCATATTTTTAGGGATGCACACACACACATGCATGCAAAAGAGATATGTTACTGTATAAACATTAGGTTTGCATTTTTTGAGTTTCTAGAATATTAGATGAAATTCCAGCAGGGTTTTTATACTTAATTCCCTGAAAAGTGTGTTGGTAGATTTTTTTGAGAGGAAAACAAAAGTAAAATAGATATTCTGAGCTACTTCAGTTTGCCAAGCTGTTCAATTTCATTCAGGGCATCTTAGGAACATATAAATAAAGACAAAGTGGCAAAATACCCAAGCGCTTGTCAGATTTAAGGAAACAACACAAATTTTTCCCCATGGAAAGCAATTATTTAATTTAAGAACACTTACTGGCATCACTGTTGAGTTTGCCGGTAGACAGCAAGTAAACAAGCTATAATGCTGTCTGCAATATAAAGTTATAAACTTAACATCCTAGCTTGCCTCTGTCAAACTCAAGGGCAAAGCTCCAATTGACTTCACTGGAGCAAGGATGAAGTATGGGACTAAATAAAGTTTGAGCTAGCTTGAAATCTATTGCACACAGAATCATTTTTGTTGTTGTAAATGTGTCTTATATACCACTTTTCTCTACAAAAATAGAAAAATTTCTGAGCATCTGTTATTTTACATTTGTACTTTACTGAGTGCAGGAGGTTTTACTTCTACCACCAGCTTAATAGTTCAGAATTTATTTCGCTAACTTTATTCTATGTGGCTTCACATTATATTTTGGACTTCTAGCCCAAAATTGTGGATGTTTGCAATAGGTTATGCTTTAGAAAAAAGACTAACTGTTTCCCTTATAATGCCTGCTAATCTACTTAACTGAATCCTTTGTTCTCTTATAATTTGCCTTATCCTTTCTTTTAGTTTTTCCAAACCAACTTTTCTGTGGGGCTTATAAAATTATTTTGCACCCTACATATTGTACTATGTTGGGCTAATGGTTTCTTTGCATTTCTTATGTATATGTTAATTCCTGAATTGTTGTATATCCAGAACTAGATTGTTTTTGCAGTTGTAGCTTTGTCTGTGTTAAAACACTCATAAGTCTATTATCACCTATCCCAATTCTATTACTTTTACTTCCTATTCCTGGAAATAAGAAAGTCCACATAAAGCACAATCATAAGTCCACGTCCTTACGTGACTATTCAGCTCCTATTTCTTTTTCTATGCTCTGTTATTCAGCTAATAACGGAGCTTTTTTTTCTTTTAAACCCTCCCTTAGGACCTGTCTATTAAATTAAGAACCAATTTAAGACTAGCATTCAGACCAATTACAGAGCTTTAAAAAAATGATACTTTAAAAAAAACTTACTTTCCATTTTGAAAACTGCAGATTACCAGTCATCTGTTTTGCCTCAATAGAAACCTAAAATGGGAGTGTTCCTATAACCTTCAAAAGCCTCAAAAAATAGCAGAAAAAGTGGTGCTTATTCCATTTACCTGAGAAACTAAATCCTTCACTTCTCACACATCCGAAATGTGCATTAATATGCATGGAAATTTTTGATCTGTGGAAATTGCAGAGCAAGACCTGATGTGCACCATTATTTATACTACAGAATATGAGGGTTAACTGTGTGCCTTAGAGAATGGCTGACCCAGTGTTTGTGTACCATAACACAGAATAAACTATTATGGGCATTGCTGTAAGTTCCTTGAGCAGGTCTGGAGTAAGTTAAACTGAAAGTCCCATGTTTTTTTTCAGTATTGCTTTTTAAGAAAGTACGGAAAAGGAAAGTCAAGTTTGGAAGCCCCATCTTCACTTCTTTTTTCTACTGTAAGACAAAATGGGGTGCACTGGCCAAGTAACATAACTGACTGGTAGAGGGCCTGGGGAGCAAAACCTTAACTAGAAATGAGACAGCTAAGAGATGTAGAAGTTGGGATACAAAGTAAGTAACCATGCAGTACAGGGAAGGACAAGGACAGGCCACTGGAGGAGCCAGTTGATGAGGCCTTGAAATATGGCTTCACTCATACTTTCTTAACTTAAGCAATGACATATGATACTTTTCTTGGGGAAAAAAAGGACTGGAACAATATCGGGGGTGGGGGGATCAGTTATGAGCACACAGTCTAGTCTGGGCAAAGACCAACAGAATATATTGTTGCTGGCAGGAAGATGTTGCTCAGCAGGATGCTCACAGAATCTGGCTTAGTGACATACTCTAGTTCTTCACACTCTTCTCATATCCCTCTGAAGGACCATATATTCCTCCACTGACTAAATAAGGAGCTCAAGGAGACAAGCTTTAACTTGTAAGAAAAAATATGGAAAAGGGAAAAATAAATTACAATTTCTTTGCAAATCCTGTACCTCATTTCCCCCTCAGAGGTTCAGTTCTTCTCTTCCTTCCTTCACTGCAGCAGGAAGGCAGTGTGATACACCCTTATTTTTCATAGCACAGAAGTGTTTCTTGATCAGTCAGTAAGGTTGTACAGACTAACACATTCAAAGGATGAGAGTCCAGTTATTGCCAGTCCACTTCCTTAAGCAAGTTTGCAGGGCAAATATAACAGCTCTGTGGGATCTACTTTTTCTTCTCATACCAAAACTTTTATAAGAACAGCTGCTGCAAGGGGATAGATATAATGCAGACTACATAATGGAAGCGGAAGTATTATAGAACTAATGCTTTTTAGTTTTATTTGCTTTAGAATTTTGCCCGCATTATTGTTGACATATTACGTAGTTTTCTCTGTTTGAATTTTCTTCTCTTTTAGAATATGATTGAAAATTAAATGAAAAGATTAGCACTCTCTTACATTGCTAGCACCTAGGTTATTCAGTGTTTATGTATCTGTTGTACTGGACTAAGATATATGGCAGCTTAGCTCATTTTAGAAAATGGAAGGGTAGGTAGATTCTTATTTTTAATTTAACGAATAGCTCAACATTTGATATTGCTAAATGTTCTTAAATAGCATGTACACTTTAAAAAACTTTAGGGTGAAATGGCATTTAAATAAAGTCCAGCCATAAAAGTATTTTGTTTTTCTTTATAAGAATTTTGCATCTTAAAAACAAATGAAAAATGTTAGAACACTTGGAAATGTCAAGAAATATTTTCTGCTTTTATATAACCTTTTCTGAGCTTGTACAGCCCTGGACATTTGTATTGGCTCTTGCTTGAAATCTGCATTATTTCATGGTTACAGTAACCCTCAGAAATAACCCTCATAAGGGACAGAACACTTTGAAGGAGGGTTTTACAATCTCCTAACAATCTGTAGGTTTTAATGATGTCAGATATGTAAATTTGTGATCTGAAATATAGGCTTATAGACCCATTTGGCTATTTATGTTTGCTATCAGAGAGACAAAAAGTGTATAAATATGCACCTGGGCGCTACCACATATATGTTCTGGATCTGCCACCATGATCAGTGCTACTTAACTTAACCAGTCCTGGCCTGGGTACTGGTAATACAGACTGAACGAAGATAAGATCCCCCAGAGACTCCGTGTTGATCCTGAGCTCTTCTACAGCAGCATCTGCAAATCCATCCACAATGCTGCATTCTGGAAGACAACAACTTGGCCTTTTTCATTCATGTCTTCACCACCTCTTGACTGGCCTGGAGAGATACAGTGTATTTGGAAATCTTTAACTTCAGTGAGTACCCCAAGTGATGTAATTCTCCATATGCTCAATTTCATTACCAGTTTTATTTCAGGGCCTGACCACCCTGAATTTTGATACTGCAACCATGTTAGTTTCCTCTTGGGTCTCTTTCCTTCTTCACACAAAAATATTTAGATCACAGGGCGTTATATGAGGTCCAGAGGAGATCAAAGCCAACTGCCAAGTAGTGTGGCTACAGTGATGAAAGCAGGATGAACGAAAACAATCCTTACATCATGGCAGGAGGTCCACAGCTTTTTTCCTGGAGGTGATCCACAAAGACAATATAAAGCCTACTTTCTTTCTCAGCACTGACTTTACATAGATTTCAAAATCAGTGACCAATATATTAAAAAGAGTGTTTGGAGTTCAACATTTACCTTACCCTATGACATACTCTGTGGTAAGGATAAAGCGTATCTTTGTGGGACAAGTCTGGATTCAGGTATTATTTCCACAAAGAGTCAAGGACTATCAGTGTAGTCCAGCTGAATTGCAAGGTGCACTGCAGTCAGTGTTTTCCATCTAAGTTAAGGTAACTTATATAAAGAAAATTAAAAAAGAAACAAGTCACTCTTACCATAGGCAAGAGAATCAGAAAACAAACAGAAGTGTCTAGTCCTGTTTCTTACTACCTTACTGGAAGAAGCTCACAGTGATTACTCTAATATGCAAATATCTGTGCAAAATAAAATAGCCCTATCATACTATGCTCTTTGATAAATAACAAACTCATAGAAAATCACACAGCTTGAATAATGCTTTGGAAATTTTTCTAAAAATCACTGTTCGCTTGTAAGAAACAATATATCAATGGCAAATATTCCTGAAGTCAATGGGAGATTCCAAATAGCTTTCACATGGCCCAGGATCAAGTCTGAAGTTTGGATTTGTTCTATGGCGTTACAATTCTCCAAAACTGTAAACCTCAGTTTATTCCTCACAAATATTTTTTAAAAAGAGAAAGTGAGAGAGAGTAAAGATTAAGAAGAGAGTGGTAGGCAATTATACAGGAAACATCTTCTTTTTCCCTTCAAACTACATAAATTACTTGTTGTTTGGCATGCACTTTTCCAAGTGTTATTTAATTAAAACAAATGAGAAACATTCAAGTTAAATTTAGCATAACAAATTATATTAGCCTCATGATACGATAAGAACATATATTACTATTTCCAACACTTTTTTCTGGTGGATTAATTCTATTTTGTGAACATTATTCTTGTTCTTCATATTAGGAAAGGAATGTATCTTATTGCTATTTAAACTCTTTACAGATAGAGGAGAACATAAACATGTTATGTTATGCTGTCTCTACAACCGTATTTTGCTATGCTGTGCTTTGTGAAGTGCATACATGCAAGGCATTGTAGGATTTATAACTTTGGAGAGGTTTTGCATATTTTGACTGGTCACAATTAAAATCTGCTTATATCTTCTGATTCTGGGAAAGTGTAATCTATATTCATCATAAGAATAAAGGAAGAAAAACATCCGCAGGCTATTAGAGTAATTTATATGGATTATAAATCAGATTTTTTTTCTTTCAGTGCCAGTAGATTAATATAAAAATTTCTTAGTATACTTATGAAAGTAAAATCACCTGCTTAAAAAAATAAAAACTCATCAGATGCAGGGTTTAAGATAACCTCAGCAGAGATTACTTGTTTTTCAACTCTGGCATCCTAAATCAGTATTTCCTATTTATTTTTAATAAATGTATATTCCTAACTATAGTAATAAGAGAAATTATTTCCATTATTAAGGCAATTTGGTGAAATTTTCTGTATGAAAAATGAATACACTAGCTTAGGAGGAAAAAGGAAGCAATAGAATGATGTATTTTAATTTATCTGTCTAAGAAAATTCAATTGGCTAGAGGAAAAATATTGTGAAAATTCATCAGAGATTTTAAAAGAGAAAAGAGTGATTATTTGATAATGAGTATGACACAAAAATGTTTCATTTGGATTTAAATTTGACTTTTTAAAGCAATGTGAATTATATGGTATGCTAAACCGTGCCTAAATCCAATAAATGTATTGCATAATATTATATGTTGTACAAGTTGATTTGCATCCACTAGTTATATGTCTTAATGTCTTCAAATGTCTTAAGAATTCTAGACGGCGCACCAAGAGGTGGGTGCTTTCACTGGCTAGGATGCTAATTTAGGAGGACTTTTTACAGAGGCTTTTTTTTCCCCCACTGGTTATGTAGAGAATTTAGATGTTTAGTCCAGAAGAGCTAATTCAGCTGCTGCCTAAAATTTAGGCAAATGTTAGGAGCCTGAGTAAGATAGAATGACCCTTATAGAATGATAAGTAAGAGAGGGCACTTAGCAGCCCAGTTCTTAAAAAGAAAAAAAAAATCTTTGACACTGTAGAATGGTCAGGTAAGAGTTGCCTGTACTGTGCCAGATGAGAAGGTGAATTATGCAAAAATGTTTTGGCGGTCTGGAAGTCCAGAACAACTGCTTTCCTTGAATTTTGAAAGCATCCATAAAAGTTGCATGTCCTTAGTAAAATGTTGCTGGGAAGTAACCTATTGCATGAAACCTGTGCATGCCTGCCATTCCTCTAGCATGTGATACCTGAAAAACAGGTATCTTCAAGCATAATATGCAAAACTATGCCTAATGGAGAACCAGAGAGAAACGCAGTAGCAAAGTGAATTAATAAATACGAAGAACAGGTATACCCTCTAGACCTACCAAAATTGCTATCACAGTTATTGAACTCCAATTAGAAGGAAAAAAACAGGTGTCAACAAGCAGCAGGGACCTAGCTGAGATAAAGAGGAGAAAGCTGAGCTTGTTTTTTTCCCCCCCTGGGTATTTAGAAAGATAATGGGATGGTTTCAAACACAAGTAATGCTAGGCAAGGTGAATTTCTTTGTATCAAAAATGCAACACCTTTAAACATCTAATGATATGAATAACATATCTAAAATGGTAATTTGTTTGTTAATAAATATCTGGCAGTTCAGAAATAAATGTTTCAACTGTTTCCTTTGTTTTTAAGAATGATTCTAAATATTGATGTTATACCCCTGTGGGTCTCTTGTAAAAGGATTCAGTTATTTGAACAGTTCTTCATCTGGGGAATCCACATATTTGTGGAATAAAGTAATTATTATTACTTTAATAATAATAAAACTTGTTAAAGTTTTCTGAGTAGGTTTTTCATTTCATTTCCATGTTGCCAAACTCTAAATTCGTAGCAAAGGTGGTCAATTAAGAAGATAATCACAGCTGCTCTGGTTGACAGAAGACTTATTGTCCTCCTCAAAGATTCAATTTCTCACAGTTATGTGAGGAACAGACAAAACAGGAAAACAAAGATTTGAAGCTGGAGTTGCCCAAGTTCATACAGTAAGTGAAGCGAGGAATAAGGAGGAATCACAGAATCACATATGGTAGGGCTTGGGAGGGACCTCTGAAGATCATCTGGTCCAACCTCCCTGCCAAGGCAGGATCACATAGGGCAGGTTGCACAGGAATGCGTCCAGTCGGGTTTTGAAGGTCTCCAGAGAAGGAGATTCCACAACCTCTCTGGGCAGCCTGTTCCAGTGCTCCGCCACCCTCACAGTAAAGAAGTTTTTCCTCATGTTGAGGTGGAACTTCCTGTGCTGCAGTTTGTGCCCATTGCCCCTCGTCCTGTCACTGGGCACTGCTGAAAAGAGACTGGCTCCATCCTCCTGACAGCCACCCTTCAGAGATCTATAGACATTGATAAGGTCCCTTCTCAGCCTTCTTTTCTCCAGACTAAAACAGCCCCAGGTCTCTCAGCCTTTCCTCGTATGAGAGATGTTCCAGTCCCTTAATCATCCTCGTAGCCCTCTCTTGGACTCATTCCAAAAGTTCCCTGTCTCTCTTGAACTGGGGAGCCCAGAACTGGACGCAATAGGACTCCACAGGATTTGCAAACAAGCTGCATATTCACTATGACATGCTATTTTTGATATGGGACAAGTCACAGGAATTTCCAAACAACAGTATTTATCTTTTTGTTTTTTTTTTTTTGGAAGGAAATAAATTAGGGAACAAAATCTCCCCAGTGCAGCTGGTCCTTTAGTGATCAGGAGAGTGATCAAACCGTGCACAGCAAGAAAAAACAGCATCTTAAAGTTCTGTCTTTAAAATTTCAGGATAAATGCTGCATGTACAGAGATCACGGGCTTTTCTTTTGGGAATACTGATTTTCTAAAGAAATTAGCTCAATAAATTTCAATATCTTCTAAATATTTTAACTGGAACATTTGTGAACTTTAAGGCCATTTTGGAAACTGGCCAATAAACTTTCAGTGATATTATCATAGAATAGTTTGGGTTGGAAGGGACCTTAAAGATCATCTAGTTCCAACCCCCCTGCCATGGGCAGGGACACCTTCCACTAGCCCAGGTTGCTCAAAGCCCCATCCAGCCTGACCTTGAACATTTCCAGGGATGGAACATCCGCAACTTCTCTGGGCAACCTGCTCCAGTGCCTCACCACCCTCATAGTAAAAAATTTCTTCCTTTTATTAGCTATAAGGAATAACATGAATTTACCCTCTTTCAGTGTAAAGCAAATACTCCTTGTCCTATCACTACACACCCTTATAAAAAGTCTCTCTCCAGCTTTCTTGTAGGACCCCTTCAGGTACTGGAAGGCTGCAATACGGTGTCCAGGCTGGACAGCCCCGACTCTCTCAGCCTGTCTTCACAGGAGAGGTGTTCCATCTCTCTGATCATTTTTGTGGCCCTCCTCTGGACCATCTCAAATAGGTCTTTCCTGTGCTGAGCGCTTCAGAGCTGGATGCAGTACTGCGGGTGGGGTCTCACCAGAGCAGAGTAGAGGGGCAGAATGACCTCAACTTGCTGATCACTCTTCTTTTAATGCAGTCCAGGATACGGTTGGCTTTCTGGGCTGTAGAGCACACATTGCAGGGTCATGTTGAGGTTCTCATCAACCAACACCCCCAAGTCCTTCTCCTCAGGACTGCTCTCAATCCATTCTCTGCCCAGCCTGTATTTGCACTTGGAACTGCCGTGACCCAGGTGCAGGACCTTGCACTCGGCCTTGTTGAACTTCATGAGGTTCGCACAGGCCCTTTCCTCGAGCCTGTCCAGGTCCCTCTAGATGGCATCCCTTTCCTCCAGTCTGTCAACTGCACCACACAGCTTGGTGTTGTTGGCAAGCTTGCTGCGGGAGCACTCAACCTCATGGTCCATGTCGCTGACAAACATGTTAAACAGCATTGGTCCCAATACCGATCCCCGAGGAATGCCACTTACCACTGGTCTCCACTTGGACATCAAGCCATTGACCACAACTCTTTGAGTGCAACCATCCAGCCAATTCCATATCCACCAAGTGGTCAATCTGTCAAATCCATGTCTCTCCAATTTAGAGATGATGATGTCACGTGGGACAGTGTCAAATGCTTTGCACAAGCCCAAGTAGATGACATCAGTCCCTCATCCCTTATCCACCAATGCTTTAATCCCATTGTAGAAGGCCACCAATTTTGTCAGGCACAATTTGTCCTTAATGAAGCTGGATTGATTGTCACCAATGACCTCCATATTTTCTATGTGCCTTAGCATAGTTTCCAGGAAGATCTGCTCCATGATCTTGCTGCGCACAGAGGTGAGACTGACCGGGCCTGTAGTTTCCCAGGTCTTCCTTTTTTCCCTTTTTAAAAATGGGCTTATGTTCCCCCTTTTTCAGTCAGCCACAACTTCTCAAATATTATTGTATTATATTTTTATATATTATATAATATATTTTTATTATTTATATTAAATATTTACCTCTGAGATAAAGCACGGCTGCACAAATCTTTGCAGCCACAAAATGGATAGGTACAGAAAACTCATGTGGTGTTTGCTAAGGAAATGTTCAATAAACACAAAAAACACTTTCTGCAGAAATCTCAAAATAATATAAATACACCGATTTATTTTCAACCAAGATAAAACATATGGCAATTGTATTTTCAGCTATAGATTGTTATACCTAACATACAATGTTACCTACCTGAATTAATCAAAAGAATATAAAATAGAATAACTATAAACATTAAAATAAACTGCAGTCCACAAGTTTCCTTAAAATTGTAATGTGGTATCTTTCAAGCCTGAAAATATTAACAAAGCCTACATCACTTCATTTGATCTCACACCTAATAAAATTATCAGAAATCAGCCCACACTGCTCAGCCCGTTTCTTGGTTATGAGACAGGACTTTTAATCGGCAAACCATTTCCTGCAATAAAATTTTCCTCACAGTCATTATCCATGCCACCATATGTAGGCAGCCCATTTACATCAGCATGAAAGACAACGTACATTGCCTTTTGAAGCCTGTTCTGAAGATGCTCTGAAGAGCAAATTTGCTCTCTGAACAAGACAGTAAACTTCAGTGAGACTCAAACGTTGCTGGTGGATGTTCCTCGGTAAGTGAAACCCACGTGCTTAAGTATGCCTGTTGACTCTGATTACACTGCCTCGAGAGACAGCTTTTTGGATTTGAAGTGAGCCTTTCAGAAGACACAACAATACTGAAGATACACGGCTGCTCCCAAACCTTCTGAAAGAACAGAGCAGTTATAGCCCTTTCTCACCCAAACACAAACCTCTGTTCCTTTTATGATCTAACACTTTACCAGGCAAACTGATGGTATAAAAGCTCCTCTCCACACCTGGGCAGCCATGGCTGTGTATGATTTGGTCTTGCCCTATCACTATTACGGCTTAAATACTTGCGGTTCTGATAATAGTAGTTCAGATGGAAAACGTGTTATGCTATATGCAAGAATAGGGATAATTTTGTCAGACAGAAATACTTTCTGAGATCAACACTCAGAAAAGGAACTTCTGCTCTGCACTTAATTTCCTTATTGTCTTCAGCCTAGAACATTTTGTTTTCAGTCATCCTGCTGATGATATTTGTAATGTGCCCAGCCTTTCATTTTTGTCTTTCCTGCCACAGCTACTGCTTAGATTGTACCCTGTAGATTCACTGTCTTTCCCTGATGATGTATAATGCTATATGTAGTTGTGATTATCACCTACATATACAAGTAATATAAACCTTTTCTTTTTTTTTTTTCTTTAATGTAGTAGCATTTGCACCAGCTTCCAATCTTATTACCACTTTCTCTTCCTTCAGAACCAAGCTGGCAATTCTCATCTTGAATAGCTTTAAAATTGCTCATAGCAATCAATGACAACTGAGGCATCACTAAAGAATTTCTTTTATCTCCAAGCTCCAATTTAGATCAGTCATTAAGCTTGAGTAAGCTTGAGCTGTCAGAACATTGTCCCTCATCACATGCTCTAAGCACAAAAAGTCAACTTCAAAATCAAATTTGTTCTATCTCTTACTACATTTTGTGATGGTCTAGTATGAACAATAAACTTTACTGAAATAGTACTGTCAATCTTTAGAACTCAGATAACTATACAGGCTTTTTATCTAAGGAAGGCTGCTGTACCTCAAATATGATCCACACTAAACCATTTCCTTATATTTCTTCTTTCATGCTGTTTGATCTTGTTAGTGATGTATACTACATTGCTGTGTAGTGCCTTTTTTTAAGCATACTTTTGAAAAATATGAAAGTATAAATTCAAATATGAGAAGGAAAACATCTAAGTGTCTAAATATCTGATATCAAACATGTAAAGACCCATAGATACGCTTCTGCAATGTCTCCATATAGGCAGTCTTTGTTTCAGACAGGATTCAGTCTTAAAAGTGCCAGTTTCAAACCGCTGCTTAGGCTATATTTCTGAAATTATACTGGAGCTCTTTTCAACTGTCTCTTAAATTAAGCTCTCGTTTTTTTTTTGATTCTTTATATTCACCTGAAATCTCCTTTCATGAGCAAATTGAAGCTGAACACAAAAATCTGGCCTGAGCAGGTTGTTTGACTTTCTGACAAGTGATCTGATTTTTTGGTTAAGGCCTAGCTTGAAAAAATGCTGTAAAAGCTCTGTGATTTACAGTATTTAAATACTGCAATCTGCTTCAAATTAAATAATTTACATGGTTAAAGTTGTGTCAGCATTTTTAGAAGGTCCTGAGAGTAGAATGAACAAGGCAGTACTATCAAATTATGTTTTTTAATTGTGTCAAGTGAATGGTAATCTTTGGTGGGTCAACACACACCTACCCAGCTGCTCACTTACTACCCCTCCTCAACAGGCAAGAGGGAAAAACAAGATGAAAAAGCTCGATGATGAATTAAAGACAGGGAGATTACTTACCATTTGCCATCACAGGCAAAACAGACTTGATTTGGAGAATATTATTTGATTGCCAATTAAAATAGATTTGGATGGTGAGAAACTAAACCAGAAATTACAACAAAACCTTTCCCCCAACCCTCCTCTTTTTTCCAGGCTCCACTTCACTCCGTCATCCCAGTTCCTCTTCCCAGGGCTCTCTGAGCAGTGCAAAGGGGATGGGGAGTGGGGATTATGGTTAATACATAACAGTTCCTCTCTGCTGCTCATTCCTCCTCACACTTTTCCTCTGTTCCAGTGTTAGTCTTCTCCATGGTCTTCAGGAAAAAATCTGCTCCAGCATGGGTTCTTCATGGGCTGAAGTCGCTTCGGGAAATATCCAGCTGCTACAATGGTGGGTTGTCTGTGGGCTGCACTGTAGATATCTGCTCCAGATTGGTCCTCTCCATGGGCTGCAGGGGAATCTCTTCTCCCAGTGCCTCAAGTACTCCCTCCCACTCATTTTTCTCTGACCTTAGTGTTTGTACTGGTTTCTCATTTTTTTTCCCCCCCTCACTTCCTTTCTCCCCAGCATTTTTGCCCTTATATGTTTTAACAGAGGCACCACACACTCAGCTGTGTCCTGTGATGGGTCCATTGGAGCCAGGTGGAACTGACTGTGTCTGGCATAGGGCAGCCCATGACCTCTTCTCACAGAGGCCACCCTTGCAGCCCCCCTGCTACCAAATCGTCATCACAGACACCGAGTTCATAAGCCCAAATCCCATGTTTGTGACTGGGGACTGTACAGATTCTCAGTTCTACAGGCTAGAGCTGGTGGCAGGCATGGGGACAGCTTAACCAGTAGTCTTTCTCCATCAGAGCATCCTACTCTTAAAATTACAGTGATCAAAAATAAGAGAGTTTGAGATGCTCTTTTTGTATGTAACTTCTCATTGCAGTTCTAGGACTTTTTTTGCGGGGCAGAGTTGTTCAAGGAACATTTGAGAGAGTTTACTTGAATTTCTAAATTTGTTATTTCTCAAGTAATTTTTCCAGTTTTAAATGGTTAACAAATAACTTCAGTATCTTGAAAGAGTTCATATTTAAGACCAAATCCTATTTAATTAAATGGACTTTCGACCTACATGTTCAGAACTATTGATTTCAGGAATGTCTGTAGACTAAGGAACTTCTAAATGTGAGTAAGGGCAGAATTTAACAGAATAACAGACACTTCTCACTGAAGAGAGAAAATGAAAAGATTATAGGATCTTTTCTAAGATAGTTTCCCACAGTCTTTAGTCTCCCACTAAAGAATTTAGTTAATACAATTGGCTATGATTTATAAATCATCTCGGAATGCTCAATATTTGCCTGGAAAGAAAGATAGGAGCATGCGAATATGAATGACAAAGGTTTCTAGATTTCATCTTTGACCATATATACTTTAATTCATCCATTTATCATTCCTTAAATTTCTTAAATTATATCTCATTAGGTCACATGATGGAAGCTTTTCCCATAATTTTTTTTTTTAATGGAGCTATTGGTTGCAACAAGTTTCATCCTTTCTTAACAAGTGAAAAAGAACATGGCATTAGATGAAAACATAACCAGACACAGATATTTCTGATTAGCTGCTATTCATCTGCAGTTATATAAAGATGCATAAATAAAAAGTGAGAGAACTGAAGAGCTTTCAGATGAATACATGTCATTATATAAGCACATTGAATACAAAGTTGCAAAATAAGAGATTAGTTCGTTAAATATAACGTCTGTAACCTAGCCCCAGTGACTGAAGTGTTCATTCTTCAGCTCTCAGCCATCCAATTATCAATCACAAGGACATATCTCCTCAGGAGATGTATGCAAATACTTTTTGACTAAGGTGCAGTGGTAGGAACAAACTTTATGATCAAAGCAAAAAGGGGCTAGTAAAAAGAAACACTACCAGACTTCCCGAGAAAATGCAGTAACAGCAGTTAGCCACTCTTTTATAATGAAGAACAAAATTTCAGTTAGTCTTGATGTGCAGAGCATTCTTTAATTCAAGTGTCCAGACACATCAAATATATATCTATATGAGACTACATGAACTTATAGGTGGTTATCTCTTCCGTAGGCACCATTTTTAATGGCAGGAATCTAAGGCAAGGTTTTAAAATGTAGCCAGAATTTTTAGGAAAATTACTGCACAAAGCAGAGAGAATATAAAGTGAATGTTGCTGACTTTTTTTGGTCTGTGACCCTCAAAATCATTAAATATTTTTTTCAGATCATAGAGTTTTTCTGAGATGTAACATGACAAAAAATTTTGCTTTAAGTACTGAAATGTTATACATTCTAGCTAGGTGAGAAAAAGTGATTCTTTTCTTTTACTTAGAATAATACATATTCAAAGAAAGATAAGGTGGAAAGTCAGGTGTTTATTTTGGCCCAGAGAGCAGAGAAATCCACAGTACGATCCAGACTTTAAAGCCTTTTTGGAAATAAGCAAGAGGAACTGATGGGTTATGAACTGGAGAATTTGAGCTGCTGAATGTATTCTGCTGTGAGAAGGGAAAACTGGTTCAGTGTTAGGATTGATGAACTGACTTACTAGGACAGTCATGTAAATGACAGAACACCTGGCAGACAAGCTTAAGAAACAGGAGTTGCTTATTGCTTACTGAAATAATTTAATGGAATTTAATTAGATGATAGATTTGGATTTAGTAATAACTGTAGGAATGCTCGGTACAGTTAAGTCATGCAAAATACTGCTGTTACTGTTACCTAGTGTCCTTGGAACCTGTGACTCTCCGTGAGTGCCTCTTCGTTTCCCAGCCACTGATGCCGCAGCCGTCCAATCCTTCTCACTCTTCACATCAGTGAAGTCAAACCAACAGTGCTGCAGAAATATTTATGGTGAAAATAAAATGAAAATGACAAAACTATGCCTAAAATGACTTTGCTGATTTACCGTACTTTCTGTCATGATGAGGTATTTGTTTTTTTCAAAATCAGGCTACTTTTTTTAAATTGTCATGGTACATGGCATGTAGTGGCAGATAGTGTATCATGGGTTATTAGTGGTGGAGATTGTGAACAGTATTTTAACCTTACCTTTACACAAATATTACAAGCACTTTTTAAACTGCCACAAAGGCTCATAGCACTCTTTTGACAGACAGGTTTATATTTGGATTCGGGCAGAACACTGGCATATACTCTTTGGTTATTACCACAACTAATCAGAGGATGGCGATAAAATTTCTGTGTAAAACACCTTTAGGAAAGGCTAATTCTCATGCAGCAAGGCCTTACTGTGGTAAAGAGGAGTGTATTACAGAGGAGGAAACCTTAAATGTGGCATCTGTTAAAATCCCTCAGGGACAAAGGTACCAATGAATGTTCATTCCAGAATGACTCAGGCTGTGTCCTTCTGCTAAGGAAACTTGTATCATCCCAGTCTCATTTATAAGGATTTGTTATAGTACAGAAATTCTCAGGTCAGTAAGATTATACTGTACTATTAGAGACTTAGCTGGGACCATACTCTGTCTGTAAAACAACCTGCGCAAACTTAGAAGTGACTAAGAGATGTGGGGATGGAACTCTTCGAGCTTGTCATTCCCAAGCTTCTTCCATAACTCTTAATGGCCATACCCATTTTTTTCTACTATCAGAATATCATCAATATTTACTGTTTCTAGGAGTCACACTCAAGTTATCAGTCCTGTTCTGGCACATGGTAAGCATATTGGTCTGAACTCAAAAGAAAAATGTCCCACCCAATTAACAAAATGTTTGAAGGTGGCTAAATCTTAAAATCATTTGCTTATTCAAAAATATAACTTCTTTTCTTGTCTATCTCTTCGAAAACTGGCAGTAGCGGACCAGAAATTATTAATATTAGATCAAAATGTTTGTTCCTATATGCAAAACACCTCAGGTACAAGGAGGTAACATTAACTTGTAATTTAAACTGTGATTTCTGCATGGTATTAAAAGTATCAAAAAAATAATGGGAATACTGGAATTTCTAAGGCTGGGAATTGAACTATGTAATTTGAATCTGATTATTTTTCTGTTTTATTAACAGGTGTTTCAATATTTTAAAAAATATATTAATCATCATTTTTTCATGAAAAAAATACTCATTTAATGTAATATGACTTGGAAAAAACCATATTTGGTTGAGAAATATGTTGGTTGTGTAAAATCTACTCACTACGTCGTCATAAAATGACCACCTAGTGGATAAAAGTGAAATAGATTTCTGTTAACAGTATTCCTGCAAAATGGCACTACTAACATTGCTAAACTGTACAAAAAGCTATTCTACTCAATATTTTAAAATATTCAAGTTTCTTTACTGAAAATAGTTTTTAATACTTGTGAACATCCCATCCATATAGATTATATTTTCCTTTTATTAGTATCTTGATCTGGATTTCTATTAGTGCTTTGAAAATGATTTCATATACTGCACTGTGCAAAGATGTGAACTAAATCTACAATTGGATCCGCAAGTACTGTGAACAGTCATTCAGACCCAGAGAATTTGCTGCTTTTCTCCCACATTGCAGTTATTTAAATGTTTGATCACATCTTTTATTAACACAAATCAGTATCTACAAACAGTACTCAGTCTCCTTTTCATAGTTGAGATTTATATGAAAGAGAGAATATCAAATTCTCAAAAGCATCCAATGGATTTGACTCTTCTGTGTAGCAGGGTTAGCTATTTTAGAATACAGAGGTGAAGAACATCTTCCTTTCTTCATTTTGTGCCTAAGAGCTTAGGACTTCATCTCAACCAAGGAAAAAAAAAAAGTGGGGGAACCTTTTTTATTTTTTGCTTACTAAATATGTCACTGTCTCAAAATGTTAAATTCTAGATAAAAACACATTCAGATATATTTCCTAATCTACTCTAGCATAGCTGCATAATTCAATTAACTAGAACACAATGATTTCAAAGTATATATGCACACAATCTAGCTTCTACAGTATAAAACAACCTGCAAGTGATCCCTTTTTAAACCCTTACTTCTAATTAACTCATGTACAGATTTGGTCCAGGTGGTGGCCTGAATCTTCCTGAATCAATAAGTCTCTGAGGAATTCCAAGGTTTGGCTTGAACCCTCCACTATAAAGTGAAGTAACAAAACGTGAACAGTAAAGCCTGAACAACAGAACTACAGGCACATTTCAACTTCCATATCTCCACACGGTGCTTAAGCAAATGTTCTAGCTGGTCACTTAGCAACATTCCCGTTGCCTGATATAGTCACTTTTATCTTGTGCGCTTAGTTCACAGAAACACTGGTGGAAAAATCCAGTTTGGTAGTAATCTGTATCCACTTTGCACAACAGTAAATGACTACATGAAGTGTAAGTCAGCAAAGATCACGCCTCAGACCATCGTGCTGCTCTGCTGTCTGGCTTTCATTGCAGAGTCTCAAATTCCCATACAGTATTACATGAGTTCTGAAGGCAGTGAAAGCTGCTTAACTGATATCCTCAGGAAAAGAAATTGAACAACCATGTCATTACAAATTCTGTCTGTAACAGAAAGAATCAAGAATCTTGAATCTTGATTAGATGTAAGTCTCATAAATTTGAGAGCAAAGTAGGGATCATTAGCCCAGGTACTTAAAAAACTTCCAATTTATTCTTGAAAAATGTAGATCCCAAATAACGGAAACATTGAAAATGTATTAGTTTTTGGCTTTCCTTGGGCCATAACCATACACAGTGGAGAAAAGGATAGTTAAAAGATAATTTTGGATTTTTTTTTAATGACTCCAGTATGTTTCATTTCCACAGGCTATCAGTAATTAATACTGTATGTCCAGGTAATAGAGTTGTAGTGGTAGGAGTCCAGATTATCAAACTCCTAAAGAAGGAATAGGCCAGTTCAACTATAAACTATAATCTTTTATGCTCTTGATTACTTGTTTTATTATGTATTGTTATTAATGATTAAACACTGTTAGTTTATTCCAGCTAGCACAGAATGCGAAAATAATAATTATTGCTGATACCACTGATGTAATTTTAAAAATTGTACTTTCGTATCACTGTGATGATCGAAAATTTTGTCTATGGTTATTACTTAAGATAAAAAATAGGAAATACCTTCCTTCCACATGCATATAATATATACATAAATGATACAAGGTTAAATGCGTAGAGTCAGATATATTTTCTGACTACCTTATTAATTACTTCTGTGAACTATTATTGACTGCATTCCTTCAAACAAAAATTTAAAATATGTGTAAAAATAAGAAGGTTACATAATGATATTTAGTTAATTTTTATTTAAATAAATTCTAAAATATTCTCATTTTCATTCTAATGCTATTCTTCAGTACATGTGAATTAGATCCATGCCTAAATGAGGATTACTCACAGCTATTTGCAGATACTAAAAAAGCCTACACATTACTGTTAATCTTACTGGCTAATACTTGCCAACAACATTTAGTAAGGGATTAAGAACAGATTCAAGAAGTTAAACTCAGAAAGAAAAACCCTTTAAACAATTCCTCAGAGGTATGAAATATTTTTATTATTTATATTAGTAAAAGAAGAGCTAGAGCCTGCTAAATGTAGCGAGAGACAGACTGAGCCTGAAAAAACCCCAGGAGGTGCTTAGAAATCTTTTTGCAGAAGCCATTCCAGGGTAGTCCAAGTACAGAAGTGACTGACAAAGTTCAACACAGTGATCAATGCTCACTAACGCTTTCAACACTGCGGCATAGATAACCTTGTCTGTTGTATTTTAAATTAGTGGATTGGTCTTTCTAAGTGGCTGCATGGATAAAATGTAGGTGAGCAACAAAGAAATGAGGAGAGAGAGACTGTTTTTCCACTTTTCATTAAAAGGCAAATAAGTCTTTTTATAGACATGCTTATAGCACTCCTGCTTTTACCTCTGGCAACTGTTCATTAAGGCAAAATCGATAAAGAAGAAAAGCGGGTTATCATTGTATTTGTTTTCGTGTGCTTTTCTTTGGCTTAAAACCTTCTAAATTAGTGACCGTTGTGTTTACAGTGCTGACAGCTGCTGAAAACATCTCATCTCACACAGCACAAAGAAGAACACAAAAGGAAATACTCATAAAACTTTGCTATTCCTTTTCAGGTTTTCCTGTACCTCTACTTTCTCGGTGCTACGTAGCCTTGCACTTTACATTATAGAACAAAATAAAATATACAGGAGACTGGCTTCAAAGAGATATTTGAGGTTGTTCTGCTTTCTCCCATGTCTTTTGATGCCAAGATTAGCAGTCATGGTACATTTTCAAATTACATTCTGTGCTTTTCACTAAGAGGTTCCCATATGATCAGAATTTAGAAGTGAAAAGACATCTCGTCTTACTCAGAAAAAACTTGTTAATATCCAATATAAACAGCTGATGGATACTGATCTGTCCACTGGAGAACAAGCTTATGCAGTGTTTAGTGAAAATAAGAACATATAAAACCTTAATATTATTACAATAAAGATCAATAATGTGAAAAAATAATGTTTGACTCATGAAGATATTGTACTACATAAGGAATATTATCCCCTTGATTTGGACTATTATATTTATTCATAATTAATTATCTTACTAAAGCTGTTTAAAATGTATTTCATTTTTATATGAGAAAATTAAATTAGAAATCTTTTACACTCCTGTTACAAAAACTAACACCCTGAAAACTGGTAACTTCTGGCTTTTGTTATGTAACCAAAGAAAAAAAGGTTTCAGTTGTACAGAACTTATAAGCACACCCACCGGACCACCCAGTCGCACATATACATCTGTTCATTCTCTTGCTTTGTATTGGTGTATAAGGACATACAATTATTTTGCATCATATTATGTTTTTAAAAAAAATACTTTTATTTATTTTTTTAATAAAGCTGAAAGATTTTTTGCAAAAGATGACATTTTTCAAGCAAATAGAAAAGACTTTAAGCATACCATTCTATACAACACATTTCTATTCTACCAAACTTTTCAATAATATCTTATTGATAACCTTAGCATTTATTTCAGTTTTGATCATCTCAAGTTATATCGCTTATCATATCCGGCATTGCTTAAGACTGAAGGAGCAGCGGTAACTTTAGAACCCCATTGTTAGCAACCCAGGTTGATTCTCCAGATCATCAATTTATATGGAAATTAAACTGTGGTGTCTTATAGTGTAACAGACTTGATACAATGCCTCTATTTCCTCTGTGGATCAAATCTTGTCATATATTTTTCCTAGTTGCATAGGTTAAACCACGACAATGTTCAACTTTGTCATTGCAAACATTCACAACCCAGTTATGCAGTCTGAGAGAGGGAAAGCTGAAACTGTGGAAACTGCACCTACTTATTAAATATCATATGGTATATTCTGTCCTTTTTTTCCCTTTTTAATATTTAAATGACAACGTTTTAATTTCTGATCTGGATAAGCCGGACCACAGCACAGCAGAAAGCGCAGATTATGCTGAAGATATCTTCATCCGGGTATTGTAATGTGCACAATATCTTATTTTACTTAGTTTTATTAAGTTATAATAACTGACACTTACGCTAATATACAATTACCAGAGTTCCTATTGCAGGCTGTTGCCATTTCACCAAGGAGAGCTTCCCCAAGAATTTTATGTCACTATTCACTAGTCCCAAATCCTCAAGCTCTCCTTACTCAGAACTCAGTTACTAGATGAGAACTACCAGCTGAGAATTTGCAATTCTCAGTATTTTGGGAGTTCCAGGTGGGCAAATGAACCCCTATTTCCAGCAAGTTGCAATATACTTCAGAGCTCACTGCTGTCTGAATTAACTGAATAGTGTGAATGAGCTCAGAGATAACAGGAGTAGCAGGGACTGGAAATCAACCATGTTGTTCTCCTTGACTGTATTGTAAAAAAAAAAAAATTATGCACAGACAACCCTCATGATTAATAAAAAGTGAAAAAGAGCTTTAAAAAAGAAAGGGAGGAAGGGAAAGAAAATAAATTTATGTCACAGAAAAATAATCAGCAATATGAAAAATATAAAATCATTATGTGCTTATTGTTACAGATTCCGTATTGTAAGTAGTCTTTTACCTTAAGTTTTCTAAGCTAATGGTAAAGACTTGCAATACTGGCAGATATGTTCACTTCACTTGTGTGCATGCACACATGCATAGGAACACACCACCCTGTTTGTAGTCAGTGTCTTCCATTAGAAATCACACATCAGTGGTCAGAGAAATAAAAAATAGTTACGCTGCAGGAGTATATTGCATAGGAATGTGTTCTGCCTCCTTTGGAGATAACACTGAACTTCATTGTGTGATTCAAATTATGTATCCCTATAAGAAGCTACTGAATTCACAAAATCTGTCATTATACTGGAATTAAAATATGTAAAATAAACAAAATATTTATGTCTTACAAGTTTGTTATCAAAGAAAATATTGCTGAACAACTGAGGATTTTCATATGACACCTGTCTAACTCAAAGACTGAAGAATCAGAGGAACAATAGCCATTCTTCCTGCATGAACATGCAGAAGTGATATTGGTAGTAGAAGATTATATTCTTGTTTGTAGTCAAAGCACTCCAAGACCTGTCTTCAAGGTCATCTCTTTTTACTCCGAGGATCCTGCTGTTGCACTGTGTATACTTATCTTTTGTGTGAGTTGTGTAAGAGAAGACCCAAGCCTTCTTTGGGAAAGAACTAGAATATCAGCCTAACTTCTACAGCGTTTCAGTGCTATCAACTCTAGCTGGAGGCAGGCTCCTTCCTGAAGCCGGGCTCCGGCTTCATGGAAGAGTATTGTCTGAGGCACCTCTTGTCCTGTGTACCTACAGACTAACTTAACCAGGTTTTGGTCAGTGAGTTTTTGTCTGTGTAGTTTTTGTAGAGGCCATTAATAGGTACCTATGTTTCCTTCTGCCTTCATCTCCTATATTATTTATTGAATTTTCATATACAGTTGAGGTGTATGGACTTCACTAAGTGGATACTTGCTCTTAACTAAATCATCTGAGAGTCCTTAGGATATTTTTTGTGTTTCGACATGGGGCCTCTGGCACAGTATGACCAGGATGTGCCCAGTAATGGAACTGTCCCCTTTACCTTATTGAAGTAGTTTTCAATTTGCCCTTTATGGGGTTTTTTTAATTCTTTTTTTTTTTACTTTTTAACTTTGTAACTTATCAGAAAGGATTAATAGCTCACTATATGTTGCAAAAATTATCACGGGATATAAAAAGGTGATAAAAGAAAATTCTGAAAATTCATGTGTTCACAGGTAGTGTAATGAAGTATAAAACATATCTGTCTGGGTCAGTATGGTATGTAGTATTTCCATTTCTCCTATTTCATTGAGGTTTTACTTAAGTAGGGACAATTTTATATTTGCTCCATAAGATTCTTATCATGGGGGACTAGCCGCATGCAGTTTCTGAGACATTGCCTCTGATCAGCCAGTAAATAACTTGTAAATGTCCAATCACCAAATAAAGAATCAAGACAACTATGTGGCCACTGGGGCTTTTTGGAAAGATAAGAGTTGTTCAGAAGCAGGTATGGACTGGGCACTAATCTGTTCCCAAATTCGCAAAATATCTTTCAGTATTCCCAAACTCACAACCTCAAAATGATGACAGATATGTGAAAACCATTCTTTTCCTCCTCTGCCCAAAAGACCTTACCAGTCTGTAACACCTTCCTCGGCTGGCAACAGGCATAACAATTTTTTTCTCCGTCTCCCTCTTTTCCAATGTAAGTTTAAAATATTCTTTTTTTTTTTTACTGTTCCTACTGCACTTCTAAGACCTCCAGAGTAACAGAATGTAAGAAATACTAACAGAATAAGAAAAAACTTTGGGCAACTCATGCAGATCAAGAAAACACTCTCTGCAGGCAGCAGTAGGAGGGGAATGTACTACACCTTTCCCAGTAATTAATATCATGCCTGACCTCTTACAGCTTCGGAAAACTACTGTGTACTTCATCTCCAGCTCTGTCATGGACCTCCACGGGCTGCAGGGGCACAGCCAGCCTCACCATGGTCTTCCCCACGGGCTGCAGGGGAATCTCTGCTCCAGCACCTGGAGCACCTCCTGCCCCTCCTTCTTCACTGACCTCGGTGTCTGCAGAGTTTTGTTTCTCACATCTCTCTCCAGCTGCAATTGCTGTTGCCAGGTTTTTTCCCCCCTTCTTAAATATGTTACCACCATCACTGATTGGCCAGCGGCGGATCCGTCTTGGAGCCAGCTGGCGTCGGCTCTGTCGGACACAGAGGAAGTTTCTAGCATCTTCTCACAGAAGCCACTCCTGTGGACTTTCCCCCGCCCCCCAAAAAACCTTGCCATGCAAACCCAATACAACAATACCCACATTATTTGCTCAAGTCCTGAAGGTTACAAAAGAGCTAATAGGATTGTAACAAAGACCAGAGTGGGAAATGCAGGAAGGGGAGATGGAGTACAGTGCTGAGTGGCAGCAAATATATGAGAGACAGTGACTTCTGGCTTATAATACCTGCTGAGTTCTAAGCTGAGTGGAAGCTGAGAAACTTTGCCTCTCACCCATATCACCACTACAAGGGACAGCTGCTGCAGGCAGCAAGAAGACCCCAAGTTAAAACATGACACACTGAAGTGTCTTTCTATGGCTTTGGCAGAAATATATACCTTTTATTCTCACGGAAAATACTGTTTAATTCCTGGTATTGTAGCCTGCACAGCTACACGGAGCAAACATAAAACTGATAGAACTTGGTCCTTTAAGAAATTTCCTAGAAGTTCTAAATTCTGCCTAAAGATTCATTTCTACCCCTTATGCAAGAAAAAAGTTTTGAGCACTTTTCTTCCAGTCACATGTAAATCTTCCATCTGTTTGAAATGGTCGTTAATATTTGAAAACCGACTCTTCTTTTTCTACATCCTCTTGACATCCTCAACAGTGGCAAAGACCACAAAGCAGTGGAAAGCAAGAGGATAACCAGAAGCAGCTAAGCTAAACGAAATTCAGATTGCTGCCAGTTCTTCTGCCTCAAATTCAATACACTGTTTGACATGCAAAATGAGGGTCAGCTGGCAGGTATAACAAATCTGCACCTGCTCGGAGCTAGTGGAAATTGTCCAAACTGCTTTATTTCTCTGTCTATCTTTCTTGATGATATGAAAACTGAGAGGTTTAGATTACACACATCATTGAAGAAACTGAAGCTTTGTAATCTCTTCAGTGAAGTAGAATAAAGGGGTATGCAGTACTTCTCCTGCAATTTTACTGCAGTATTTTCCCACTGCGAAGAGCAGAATGGTATGCAGCACTCCGTGTTTTTCTTCATCTTAAACAGTGTAATTCTTTGGTACATCAGCAATTTCTAACAGTCCTAAATGATCATAGATTTTAAAAGTCTGTTCCTTCATCCAGGATATTGATAGAAAATCTTCTGAGCAGAGTACTGAGTTGCTGCAGCAGAGTATAATCAAAACATTTTAACAGACGTTTTACTTGTTACTGCACATAGCATTTTAAGAAACATGGCTTCATGCGTTAAATTTCTTAAGTACATTCAAGCATATAGTTGCAAAGACATTTTGTATGCAAGCTGAAGAATCTGATCTTGACCACTTTGTAATTTTAGCAGGTGTTTTATCAGTCATTCTGTAAATGCCCTGGAATTGTTTGCCACAAAACTTTTTCATCTCAATGAAAATTTGTATTCTGACTTTATTAATGAAGTGGAATTTAAATTAACATGTAAACAAAACTCCAAATTTCATGGATACATTAACATTTTAATTAATAAATGTGTTGATTTTCAGTTATCTAACATAATTTATCTGAAAAACTGAGCTATAACTTTAAAAGGAAACAGATTTTTAAATTGAAAAATTAAAGGTGGCATGAATAATCTGTATAAAGAACTCTGTCTATGTAAAAATTCTTTTACAGTTTCAAGGCTTTTTTCAAAATGCAGAACAATCCATAGTGCCATCAGAGTTAAAATACTCAAAAATAACTCACTAATTTTCTAAAAGTCAGATTCAATGATATTGCAGTTGTCAGGCCAGGTGTTAAAATATTACTCTGTATGAGTTTAATTCTTATCCTGCCACCCCTTGTCTGAGCCATAAAAGCTGCTAAACAGTGTTCCACAGGAAAAAATGATGGCTTCACATAAGATACCTTAATCAATGGAATCAATAAATATATGTGAAAAAGTAGAGAAAAGGCTGCAGGTCAAATGGATCCCAGTGGGATATGTTTAAATCTAATGAAAGTGATGCTTTCTTATCTCTGTACAATGCTGCAGTGACTGAAGAATCAAAATAAATGGCACAAAAATCTGTTGCTGTCTTTCTTTGGGATTTCTGAGGTGCAATGTTGTCTAGTAGGCTGGGCACAAAACTAATTTCTTTGAGTTCCATCTCAGATTCAGTAGCAGCTGGACCTTTGAATCACTTAATCTCTGTATGTGCCAGTTTCCCCAGTAGGCAAACATTTTCTTATTTTCTCACTAGGGTTCATGAGAATTAATATGGAATCATATAAAAATGACCATGAAATCACAGAAATATAAGAGTGAAAGTGGAAGAATCCTTAACTGACCATCTAGCCTTGAAGGTACTCAGCTGCAGTTACGTGATGAGGAGTGCGTATTTGTCTAAGATGTTCTTAAAAACACCTAATAATGGAGGTATTGCATTCTCCCTAGGCAACCTACTCATCGGAACAATGTATGCAGAGCTCTGGTTAGGGAAAGCAATGAAGTCTGCTTCTGGAGGCGACAGAGCTTCTTCTTAGTAGATACCATATAAAAAATTCTCACTCCCTTCCAAGCCTCTTTACTGAGGCTGGAAGAGTGTATAGGATGATGATATGTTTCAGTTGGAAATGTCAGTTTACCTGTGTGCCAGCATGTGAAACTCAGGACACCTAAGGATCAGGGGAGGAGTCAAATATCTGCTAATGTGCTCGTGCTTTGATTTTCATGACAACCTTCTGTCCTTTGTAATCCCTTTCAATAGCAGGGGAGGACAGCAGCATTAAGAGCCATGAGCCATAACCCTTGCAATAGTGTCCTTTGGCAAACATTCAATGTCTGAAGAATGTATGGGTGAACTTCAGTCTGCTTCTTTAAGCTTTAAGGTTTCTTTTTTCTTAGGTACATATCCATCTGTCTGTGTCTATCTGTCTATGTACGAATATAAATTTGTACATAGTGTCTTTTTTGCACTTTCCTTTTTTGAATTTTCCAATACTCCATTAACAAAAAAAGTCATCTTTGTTCAGAATTCACCATGACATTTATGCGCATAGACCAGTTGGATGTCCTGTGCAGTAAAAGAATCAGTAAAGAGTTCAGCCCAAGTAGTATTGGACAAAAAGATATACTAGTCTGGTTTCATAACCAATGTGGATAAAATCTTGGATTTAAGAGGAAGACCCAATAGCATGATGAATGCCTATATACATACACAGAAAAATTATCATATAAGGTACATTGTTATGAAAAGAATTTTTTTAAAAAAAAGAAAGCGTGAACAGCAAGTGAAAACAGTGCTGCTCTGAGAAACTGGTTCTGCGTAGTGTATATGGGTGTGTGCAAAAAAGAAAGGAGAAAGGAAGAAAGAAGAAGGAAAGGCAGGAAGGCAGGAAGGCAGGAAGGAAGGAAGGGAAAGGGAGGGAAAGAAATAGAAGTCACTCAGGGCTTTTAGAGTCCTGCAAGAAAAACTGGTCAAATTGCTTGTAAATGACAAGCTAACTTTTCTGGTACAGCTCTAAGATATTACTTTTGTTCAGGGTTACCAAGCACTGAAAAATAAAACACTTCCAAGAAACTTAACACTTTCTTTGGGAAACAAAGTTTCAACTGTCATTAACAATCACGAATTGTATAAGGTGTTTGTGAATGCAATTGATATTGCACAAATTAAATTTACATGGTGAAAAACTCTCACAGAGTTATATTCAGCTTTGATTTAGACTTTGCTAAAAGTTACTTAGCAACTTTATCTTGTTGCTAGTAGCTCTTCACATATATTTTAAAAATCATGTATTCAAGACTGCTTGCTAAATCCTCATTCCACTTAACCTAGCAGATAACCATGTGATTTTGCTTTCTCAACTCCTTATTTCTTCTTCAATTCCAATATTTGTAAAATGGAAAAAACCCCACCATATTCCATGGTTTTGTGAGGACCAAGCAATTGATTCTCAACAACAAAAATAGTAACTTTAGATAATGATTAGGAAAAAAAAAAACCCACAAGCAACTCCCATCCTCTTCCCCCAAACTCAGAAAACACCAGAACTAAGAGTTAAAGCTTGGATGAACTGGGAAATCGTCTTTATTCACAGATTTCCTCATTGAGTTTTAAATCGTCAGGCTTATATTAATTTTCAGCACAGTATTAGTCTTTTCATGCAGTGTCCCAGCTAAGCCTCTGGGATTTTGTGTTATGCTTTGATTCTTAGATATGAAAGACCAAGAAAACTCATCAAAACTACAAGTTCTCTTCCATTTTACATTGATTTGGATTGACACAATATTTTAAAGAGTAAGTTTTATGGAATTTTTTCTTCATACCATAAATTACTTCCTGTCATAAATGTTCATCTGGTTTATTTTTTCCAGAATTTTCTATCAAAACATGGCTTGATACTGACTTAAGGGATGGTACCGCACTCAAAATCAGAAACCACTATTCAGGATCAGAGCAAAGATTTATAACTTAATTATTTTCTCTTTCTTATTCTTTCTTACCACAGGCAAATAGGCATTAGTTCTCATTTCATGGGATGTTCTAATACTTTCAATGGCCTTAAATATGAGCATGGATGAGCTACTACAATTTGCATTTTTTTACAGCCTTCTCTATTGTGTTATGTATAATGTCACTTTTTATTTACCTGCATTCCATTTTGATCACAGCTATAAAATGGGGTTCTTAAATGTCAGTAATAATTCATACCAAAAAGAATATGAAATGAAGGGCAAAGCTTACACAAAAGTAAATTAACTGAATT
The DNA here is from genome assembly GCF_964289735.1 of Phaethon aethereus. NCBI lineage: Eukaryota > Metazoa > Chordata > Aves > Phaethontiformes > Phaethontidae > Phaethon > Phaethon aethereus. The sequence continues at coordinate 33,218,989 of NC_138579.1, read as the reverse complement.
TAAATCCTATCAGGGATATGTAGAGGAAATGTTCTGCTGTGGGTATGATAGTGAGTTATCTCCCTTTTGCATTTACCCTTAAACTGCAGACTCAGACGGGATAAACTATGTTCCATAATATACTGGGACATAAAAAGATACATTCTTCAATCGAGTTTGACTACATTTATAGGAAAGGCTCCAGTATCATTGTCTACAATGTCAGAGAGAGAGTCCGCTGCAGGTACACTGAGGCAGTCAACTCTATAGCATAATTAATGTGCAGCAGGCTCTACACAAATAATTCTGGCATTCAGCAGTGCCTGCAGTTTATGAGGACTGGGAGTTGGTAAATGGCTTACCTTGGAGGTCAGGCAGGAAGTCCTGTTTCTTCCCACTGTGCCGCTGTTTGCAGCTGCCAGTTTTGGTCATCCCCGGTCAAAGTGCCTGGCCATCCCCTGGCATCTGTCTCCTTGCCTGTCACAGGTGTCCAGGATTGTCCCCCACTTCCAGCATCTTTCCTTCAGGCAGGATCTTCATCTTATTCTCCTTATTCTCTCCCTCCCACATTCTTTCTGAGATCACTTTTTTGGGGGGACTTTTATTTTCCATCACCTCTTCTTCCTGGGATCCCAAACCCCCAATTTTCCCAATCTGAACAGTTTATGTGCTGAAGCACAGTAATTGTTGGTACAGTCTCACATCTCTTTATTAACTGGAGAATTCAAGGCGTGCCACTTTTCTTAGTCTGGGTGTTATAAAAATTTAAAATCTACCTGTACCAGTTACAGGTAGCAAGCAGCAGACTGTTCAAAAGTTCAGTTTTGGACATTCCCACCCTGCCATACCTCCCCACTGTCATGTGCCTCATGTTAGTATTTCACAGTTTAAGCTAATGGCATACAGGTTTCTGCCAATTGCTTCTGCTGGCAACTCTTTCTACAGCAAAGTTACTGTGAGGGCAGAGAATACAATGGAAAGGCATCAACCTCAGCAGGCAGGAGCAGTTAACCATATTTTTTTGCTCAGAACAACACATTTCTGATGGAGCAGTAGTGGTTTTGTCCCATTGGCTTCTTCTCAGAGGTGCCCAATCTGTGACATTGGTTTTGTGTTGTAAATGAGTCTCATTCTGGAATGTGTTTAGATATATAAAGTAGTTCAATAGCAAAAACAAAAACCTTGACTACACCTCACTCTAGTGATACTATAATACACCATATTTTATACAGAAAATCAACAATCTCAGTTTATTTTCAGCTATGATTGCATAAAAGGACATTATAATGAGATCTTGTACAACTAAGATTTCACTGTTGCTGCAATGCACTCCGTGCTGTAAAAAAATCTACTCATTCTCTCTCAGGTATGGTGACAGTGTTTTATCACATTGAAAAATAGCAAAAGAACATTTTATAATGCCAAAGACTAAACCGTTGGGGTTTTAAGTTATTTTCTATTTATTGGCTTACTGTCCATTGGAGTGACTCACTGTCATGGTTTAGCCCCAGCCAGCAACCAAGCACCACGCAGCCGCTCGCTCACTTCCCGCCCCCAGTGGGACGGGGGAGAGAATTGGGAAAAAACCTCGTGGGTTGAGATAAACAAAGTTTAATAGGACAACAAGAGAGAAGGAAACAACAATGATAACAACAATGATAATACCAAATACCAACAAAGGAATGTACAAGAACAAGTGATGCCCAGTACAGCAATTGCTCACCACCCGGTGATCGACAGCCCGTCCCCGAGCAGTGATTTCCGCCGCCCGGCCAACTCCAGTTTATGTACTGGGCATGACGTCGGATGGTATGGAATATCCCTTTGGCCAGCCTGGGTCAGCTGTCCTGGCTGTGTCCCCTCCCAGCTCCCCGTGCACCCCCAGCCTGCTCGCTGGCAGCCCAGCACGAGAAGCTGGACTGTCCTTGGCTGCTCAGCAACAACCCAAAACATCAGCACCTTATCAACAGTTCCTCATCCCAAATCCAAAACATAGCCTCACACTAGCTTCTCTGAAGAAAACCAGCTCTATCCTGGCTGAAACAAGTACACTCTCCAAGCCAGAGATCCCCTTAAAATATGTAATAACTCAGTATAAAACATGCAATTTTTAAAAATTACCAGATCTTCTACTTTGAAAGGAAAAAGTACATGTGAAAGAATACCCTTTTTTTTCCCAGCTTGTATCTTATAGTACTATATAATACCTTAACTCTGACAGACTCTGCAGAAGCCCATATCCACCGGCCACACACCCATAACATATCCTGTATTACAACAGTACAAATTAACAGTAATTGTTAGCTTTCTTGTACAATTTCGTATTACAACAGTAATGTTAAGCATTGAGATCTTAAAAATATCTCAAAAATCCATCAGCAAAAGAGGGAAAAAATCAATGATACAACTATTATGAACTCTATACACCCAATTCTAAATAAGTGTACAAGAATATAGAGAATATATTCTTGTTTGAGTGTTTATATGTTAGTCAAAAATATAGAAAGAGAGTTGCCAGTATACACGTAGTTTTAATACCTCCAATTTTATGGCAGACTAATTTCCTAAGTATTGATGCTTTTTCCCAGGTCTAATTTATAACGCATGCTGAACGTCAGCCTTTGCATGTTTGCTGTTATTAACTTCATTCAGCTAGTTTAAAGCTAGCTCAGGCATTTCTACACAGGTTTCAGTCATCTTTTTGGCTTCAGTAGGCATATTTTAGAGGCCTGACATAAAATTGCAACCTTAGGCACTGTGGTTTTATTCTGCCAGTGTATCTTTCTAAAATTCATTAAAAATATATCTGTAAATTGAAAAGCAAAGCAGAGTCAAACATTTGATCATAGGGTTACTATAATCTCATGTGCTTCCCTTCCAGGGTCAAAGTACTCCATTGGCCTTATTGTGGAACATAATTATTATCATTTGCTTATAATTTGCTTTTATAATTTAGACTATGGGGGAAATAGGATTTCCTTTGAATTCTGTTTTTCACAGCTGAGCAAGGAGGATTCCCATGTGATGCCTTATTGATCTTTTGAAAAGAAACAAGTCAACGCATTACAGATAACATTAATGCCCAATATAAGTTTGTGGTAGGTTGACTCTTGCTCCACTCCAGATGCCCACCAAAGCCACTCTATCACTCCCCTCCTCAGCTGTACAGGGGAGAGAAAGTATAACGAGAAGCTTTTGGGTTGAGATAAGGACAGGGAGAGATCATTCAGCAGTTACCTTTATGGGGAAAACAGACTTAACTTGGGGAAATTAATTTATTATGAATCAAATCAGAGTAGAGTAATGAGAAATAAAAACTAAATCTTAAAACACCTTCCCCCACCCCTCCCTCTTTCCTGGGTTTGACTTAACTCCTGATTTTCTGTACCTCTTCCCCATGAGCAGTGCAGGGGGACTGGGAATGGGGGTTGCAGTCACTCCATCACACGTTGTCTCTGCCGCTCCTTTCTCCTCAGGGGGAGGACTCCTCACACTCTTCCCCTGCTCCAGTGTGGGGTCCCTCCCATGGGAGACAGTTCTCCACGAGCTTCTCCAACATGAGTCCTTCCCACATGCTGCAGTTTTTTATGAACTTCTCCAGCCTGGGTCCCTTCCATGGGGTGCAGTCCTTCAGGAACAGACTGCTCCAGCATGGGTTCCCCACAGGGTCACAAGTCCTGCCAGCAAACCTGTTCCAGCATGGCCTCCTTTTGCTCCAGGGGTCCACAGGTCCTGCCAGGAGCCTGCTCCAACATGGGCGATCCATGGTGTCACAGCCTCCTTCCTGGGGTCACATCCACTTGCCCTGGCATGGGGTCCTCCACGGGCTGCAGATGGATGACTGCTCCCCTGTGGAGTTCCATGGGCTGCAGAGGGACAGCCTGCCTCACCATGGTCTTCATCACAGGCTACAGGGGAATCTCTGCTCTGGCGCCTGGAGCACCCCCTCCCTCTCTTTTTTCACTGACCTTGGTGTCTGCAGAGTTTTGTTTCTCTCACATATTCTCATTCCTCTCTTTGGCTGCAGTTGCACAGTTTTAGGGTTTTTTCTCCCCTTCTTAAATGTGGTATCGCAGAAGTGCTACCGCTGTTGTTAACTGGCTCGGCCTTGGCCAACAACGGGTCCATCTTGGAGCCAGTTGTCATTGGCTTTATCGGACAGAAGGGAAGCTTCTATCATCTTCTCACAGAAGCCACCCCTGCAGCCCCCTGCTACCAAAACCTTGGCATGCAAACACAATACATAGTTGAACAGAACGTGCCAGGACTCTGCATATAAGCTCACAAAGGACAGATAAATATTTATAATGAATACTAACATGAATCATACCTACTTTAATGTAATGTGAAACCAACCTGCACTCAGAAGGTATCTGATCTACTTTATGCTGATTGATTTTCTGAAGTTAGCCAGCTCCAGGTCATCTACTAAAAGATGACTCCTATGCAGTTGGCACACACTGTCTATTTTGTTGCCGTTATCCTTTTCTTCAACTAAGAATTTCACAGTACAATCAATAAACTGCATTTCAAACACTCTTCAGAAACATATTGCTTTAAGAAATCAGGGACAGCTTCAACAAACTATTTTTAGATTTCTCTCTAAAAATGTTATTATGTTGAAGCAATGAATTACTTGTGGTTTTTTTCTCCAGATATAAGTGCTCATTTTGTTATCATGTCATTCTCTTATCACAGACCAAAATTTACAGAAGGATGTTACTGCATGTGATCCATTTTTGGTACAATGAAAATTGTAAATAGATCACTCATATTTCTATTCTACGATATCATAGTCTTTATATTGACTTTCTTTTCATTTCTTTCGGGTTCTTCAGTGAGTATTGGAAGAACTAGCAGTTACAACACTTGCACAGTTGACCCCACCAAAATCAAGAGCTCAGTAGTTATCAGTATGAATTTGTATGTTGGCCTGAAGTGTATAAATACATAAATCCATAATGTTAAATTGTAGGTTTACGGTACCTTTGTAAACTTATAGTAGAAAAAGTTTTGCCATATGTATAATGTGGGTTTCTAAAACAAATTCATTTCCTCTAGTTTTTCTCTACTAAATCCCCAAACGTGTAACTAGATTAAAACTTCCTAAGCTAACATCTGCACTCCTTGAATTAATGCTTTAATACAGAAACTTGGAAAGTCTCATCAGCTTTTTCTACATAATTTCATTGTTTCACAATTTATTGTTCGTCTTTAAATGAACCTGTGAAAAATTAAACCCTGTGAAAGAAACAAATCATATTTACTTAAATCTGAAATATTCAGTGAAAGAAAGGAGAATTTAAGTACAATAATGAGTAATTTTTCTGCCAGTATAATCACAATTAATGACATAATCCTTCCAATTAATTTATTGTATGATTTTTTCAAAGAAAAAAAGTGTCTTATAGACCAAATACTTGTCTTCATACAGAAGTAATCAAGCTAGAATTACCGTAATCATTAGAAACATGGCCTAGGTTGGGAAATTGGTCCTTAGAAGACAATATGTACAGGAGTCATTTGAACTATAACTTCCCTAAGGTACAACTATTTGGACACAGATGAATGTAGACCGAAAATTTGAAATAACTTGACTTTCATTTGAAATAATGCTTGCATGAACTGCTGATGAAAAAAGACTTTTCTATGCTGTTTTCCTCTATCAATGATCGTAGAATGGTTGCCTCTAGCTGCAAGCTAAACATTAATGAAATACATCCAAACCAAATTTATGCAATTTTGAAATCAATATGCCAGCTGTCTTATGCATGTATAATGTCTCCTAGTGAGTCTAAAAAAGGCAAATATTTTGCGCTTTTTATGTCCTTTTCCCCACTAATAAACTAATAATAAATAGGGTGGACTAAACTCAGAGCTGGATTAACATTTCTTAATTTTCATTTCAACAGCTTCAACAGTTTGTAATTCAGCTGCAAATTTTTTCATACGATAAAACTTGCCATATGAAATCTTAGTCTAGTCATCTTTTTTTCTTTTTAAGAGAATAAGAGGCTGCTCAGTTTTAGAGTAATATACATACATTTTAAAAGACTATACCTAAAAGAATGAAGGCTGAAGTGGAGAATTATTTTGTGAGCTACCATAAGTAAAATCCAAGACTTTAATTCATCCTGCTGTAGTTATAGCCATGATCCACCCTGATATTGAATATATGTGGTCTGGGAGGTGGAGGGGTCTATTCCATGTGGAGATTTAAGTCATGTTTTTTGTCTGATTCAGACCTTAATTATATAAACAACACTTATTTCTATGTTAACTGTCATGAAACATTGGATCAATTTTTAATAGCCTCTTCCACTAACAGGTTGCTCATGACTCGTCTTGTTTCCTGGGACATGGATAAGATCTTTTGGACCTCCTTCACACCATGTCTTAGTTGTCTTCTAAACACTTTGTACCAGTAGATTTCTCTTACCTGATTTTTCTATGGTCACCTTTCATGCCTCCAATTTCTATTCTAAAACAGTTAAAAAGGAATCAATATCTAAGGAAGGTCATGAAAGTACTTCTCTATATTTTCTCTATATTTTAAACCATCTCATGCATCTCAAAATAGATGCTGACCACCATCAACAACCCCATGCAACGTTATAGGCTTGGGGAGGAGTGTCTGGACAGCTGCCCGGCAGAAAAAGACCTGGGGGTGCTGATTGACAGCCGGCTGATCATGAGCCAGCAGTGTGCCCAGGTGGCCAAGACGGCCAACAGCGTCCTGGCCTGTATCAGAAATAGTATGGCCAGCAGGAGTAGGGAAGTGATCGTGCCCCTGTACTCGGCACTGGTGAGGCTGCACCTCGAATCCTGTGTTCAGTTTTGGGCCCCTCACTACAAGAAGGATGTTGAGGTGCTGGAGCGTGTCCAGAGAAGGGCAACGAAGCTGGTGAGGGGTCTGGAGAACAAGTCTTATGGGGAGTGGCTGAAGGAACTGGGGTTGTTCAGTCTGGAGAAGAGGAGGCTGAGGGGAGACCTTATCGCTTTAATCTATAAGCATATCTTTGAATTTTACATGTTGCTATCATAGATAGTATCATTTACATTATATTATGTTACATAGCAAGAAAGAAAAAGAAGAAAGATTCCTACCTAATTGCATGGTTATAGAGGCAGGGGCCTGAAGAAAAAGGACATGAAATTCAGTACAATCCATAAGAATAGAGGGGTGAAATGAAAAGGCATAGGATTGAAGATATAGAATGAAAAAAAATTTATGAATGAGGCCATGATTAGTGAACACTATGAATGAAAACCTAGGCCCCAAGTCTGTTACTACCATTAGCATAAAATCTTTGTATTAGATTAAAAATGAATGAAGATGAAAATCAGATTTCCTCCTGTACTGGACAACCAACTATTTGTATGTATGAGAAGTAAATGTTTTATCTGGTCTGTGTGAAATTTTCTGGATTAAGATTCTGAAGATGACTTTCAGTAAAATGACTACCTGAGTGGGGGACCTCAAAGTTTGCTTTTTGTGGACATCAGCAGGACAAAACCTGGAATGCTTGAATACTTGTGGAAAAAGAAACAAATAACACAAACAGATATAGAAATATATATATACATGTATGTAAAATATATTTAATAAGCAATCCTCAGAAAAAAGGGATTCTCAGGTGATGTAAAGTCAGTGGCAGGGGAAACTGTGTTTAACTAAGACAAAATTTGGAGAACTTCTCTGAATAACAATAGTAAATGAAAAAAAAATAGAATATATTCAATGTTGGCAGGCAAAATATCTCAGTAATTTTGGTTTTATGTGACAATTATTTCCCTACTGTTTTGCATGCTTACAGATAAAAAAAAATTTCCTCTGATTTAATGTGTGCAACTGTTGGATGGCAACCTAAATTGAACAAAAAACCAGAATAGACAACGTTTCTTCCCTATGCTCTTTCTATGTGCATTGATTGCCATAGGTGTGGGGTTTTTTTAATAGGTTTATCAATAATGATACTAAAGAAACTTTTATTCTTTTTTAGTTTGCTTAAGCTGTTTATGGGATTTCATTTAAGAGGTCTATAGATCACTGTTTATTTAACTTAGAAATATGGAAGAGCTTTAATCTTTTTCATAAGCTCTCTTTCAAATGCATGTCTTTTTTTTTTTCTATGACAGTTACTCATCTGGCTGTGTCAGAGTCAACTGTATTCTTACCATAAGATTCTTAATATAATATGTAAGAAAAATGAGTACTAAGTATTGCTACAAGCAATGTGTCAAAAGTTTTTGTCAGATTATTTGTAGCCATTGCTTTACCTTTTTCTTTTCTGGGCTTCTGATAAATGTGGTATTGTGGTATTCATGCAAATTAACATCAGAATTGGCAGCAAGCGCAAATTCATAAGGTAAAATCAGTTGATGCACTTGCAAAATGCATGACTGGAGAGAATATGGCCAAATATTTCTTCAGACACTGTTCATTTACTTTCTGTTCTTGTTTCTTCAGTGCCTGAGGATGAGCTTAATTGTGGACATGTAGTGTATGCTTATGAACTGGGGAGATAAGCTTTCACTGAAATATACTGTGCATACAAGGACAGTACATTTAAAAAGTGTGGAAAAATGTTTGATGAAAAAGTAGTAGCTTGGATGTTGAAGTTATAGCACTTGCTGTGCTGTGGAAAAATGAACTGCAAGTTCGCTGTGCATAAAAGAGAACTTTAAAAGGATTTGTCTGGATTACCTAGGTGAGGTAGGTGAGCAGAATTTAGTTCATACTGGGAAGGGACTTTCTGAAGTTTACAGAGCTATGTCTCCATGAAGACTGTGAGATTTGTTGATATTGCCTAAGGTCTGAAGATCAAACATTTGCTGGATTTATATAAGCACTTTTTATCATTTTCAAACAATGTTTTCTGTCCTGAGCTCAATGTCTTACGCTTAACTAAGACATATGCACTAGAAAAGTTCAAAATTTGATTAGGAGGCAATAGCAAATGGAGGATCCAATAATATGTTTTTTTAGCAATGTGCTTTATTTGTAGTTTGAACTTGATTGACTGCAAATTCCATTCATTGGTCATCATTTGATGACCTTTGTAAGCAATCACCATCTGATTTTAGAGCAAATTTGCACTGTGGAGGAGATCTCAACAGACTGGAAACTCCATGACAAGAACATTTGCAAGTATCAAATAGTAATGCCAAACCCAGGTTAACTACATTCACCTCTGTTTATGAATACTGAACATTATGATTGATGTTCAGCACAATATTAACCTAACATTTTTATGTCAGTAAAACTAATAATCAGCTAGGAGATACATGGTTTTATGTCCCCTTTCTTACACTGAGAGAAACCGGGAACATGGTGAAGGCTTTTGAAATATGGTCCCCTGGTAAATATTCAAAGTATGCTAAGGTTTCTGGAAGGACTCATGTTCAAACTTCCCCAGCTGTACAGACGGATGGAAGGAGAGATGCAATAAAGAGTGGATTATAAACAGCAATTTTCTGTGTTAAATTTAGGGATTTATTGCAGAAGCAGAAGCTGAGTTTGGAAAGAGATAGCAATTGACTGGTTAGACTGAAATCACACCATTAGAGCTTGGGTAGGAGTAGTATCTGTGTTCACTTAACGACAGTTGAATACTGAAATGATAGATTTTTGCATTAACCCATCTGTCATCAGGCTTCATATTGTAGTCCGTTACCATTTCTTTCAACTTAGATGTATTTTGTTTACATCTTTTGCAGAGCTTTCATTGACAATGCTGTGATATTTAAAATTCATATTTCTTGAAAGAATTTGAAAGCTGCTGATGAAAATGGTTACTGTTATGGGCTTTTGTCCATGGCTGCTTTTCTACAGTGGTACACATGGAAAGTCTTTTTTTCCTGCTGTTGTTGCCATGAAGACTAAAACCCTACCTTTTATTCAGTAAAAGCCAGGACAAAGCTAGGTCAAATTAGGTCATACTAAAATACTGACCTTTTTAATTATTTCTATTGTACAAACCATATTTCTGGTGATAAATTGTAAAAACATAATTAGCAAGTCATCTTAGGAACAAGCTACACCATTATGTCTTAAATGGAAAATATTTGTATCTTTTCAGAATCATATAATTAGGACATAAAAATCTGGAAATATCTAGAAACAGAACAGCCTTTTTAGTATACATTCATTCTTGACCTAATTCTGGTTAATAGCAAACATTGCTTTCAGTACAAGCAAATAAGCTTACATCAGGCATTATTTATAAATTAGTACTTATGCATTTTCTACAAACACATATGATTATAGTACCTTAAAACACCAAAAGAACAGTGCTGATTGATTGAAAACACTGATTAATAACAAGAATTGTTACAGTTTCAGTACTTCAAGCTAATCATTTTGGCTTAATTGCTGAAGCAGAAAATGTTAGCCCACTACTCTTACCAATATTCTCATGGTGCTGAATCCAGGACTCTGAATGGAAATCTTTTCAAATGGCTTCCAATGGGCTTTGCATCAGGCCAGCTGGACAAAAGTTAATTTTTACAATTGTATAGGGGGATCTTACAATTAATCTCTCTACATTACTTCAAAACACTATTGATTTAGCTTTTATTAAACTTTTCTAAAAAGCAAAACCTTCAATGACTCATGCAATAATTGCTACTAAAATATGAAAATTTTGCTACTAATATGTAAGACAATGGAATCTGGCTGGCATTCCATTACTTTTTGCTGCTAACAGTAAAAACATGTTTTGACAGTGAAGTAGAAAAATATGATACACAGGGAGAAATTCTAGGATCATAAATAACAAATAAGAGTGGTATTTTGCCCTTTTTACACAGTAACTTCATTGACCGTAGTGGCAAGACAAAATATAAGAATTATGAGGGGCCAGCTCATCTGGTGTAAGTCAACATCACAAATCAAAACTCATGTGAGGACGTTGCAAGTTTGTTTTGAAGAGCGCTGATATTTATCTAGTGAGTTTGGTTATTCCGGAATGCAAGGGTGTCCTGGTTTCAGCCCAGTTAAACCACGACAAAGGGTATAAAAAAGGAAAACAGGGACATTGGGCTGAAACCACTCTAAATGACTGGAAAGATTTCCTTTTTCTGTTTTTACAGTAGAGCCAGTTGAATTCTATTTTGCTTCAGATATCAGCAAAGAGACTGCAATTTCTTTATTTCTTGAGATAGGGTTAAACCAGTTTGACTTTTACAGAGTGAGTAGAGTTTGCAATTGTAGGTTCTAGAAAATCCTTAAGTAAATAAAATCCTAAATCCTTTTTTACCCCGTCCTTTAGGGGTAAGGCATGTGTAAGCCCTGAATGGATGTGTGCCCTGATGATAAAATGAAGAAGTGCTGTAACAGTAAAAGTAAAAACAAAGGGAAAGATTTGAATATTTTAATTAAGAAGCACAGTCCAATAGACAGTATTTTGCATACTTTTAATTTTAATAACTTTATTTTCTTCCAAGTTTTCTACTTCTAAAATCAAGTGTGAATAACTGTGAAGATGATTTGAAAAAAATGTCTACAACACTCAAAAATTAAATTTAAGAAGATTGAAAGAGCCAGTTTCTGTTAATCAATCTTAAAGTACTGGATACATATATATGAATAGAGTTACTGATTTCAGAAAAAGAAAAAGTAACATTTTATAAAAGGGTGTGGAGTAAATATTGAAGGCCTGTGTAACAGGGCCGATTTATCTGATCTGAAAATGGAATTAATATAGCAATTCATACATAGCAAGCCAAAACCACTGGATTTTAAAATTTTTGATTCAGCTTTGATGACTAATTATTTATACTGAAGAACTGATATATTCTTCATATTGAAGAAATATTTTAGTGAAAAAAAAAGAATAGAATAGATCAGGGAATATAAAAATCTTCTGTGACAAAAGACTAATTGAAAAAGATATATTATTTTACTAATAAGGAGATACTTTCAAAGACAGCAATAGTTGTAAATTAATAGAAATTAGCCATTGTTTTATCTGAGGTTGAAAATATGCTGATATTGATAAATTCTTTTCTAAGCTCAATTTTTGTCACTGAGATTTGTTTTGGGGAAAAAAACCACCACAAAACCTAACAATAACAAAAATCCCCAAACTATCTAATCCATTGCTATAACATTTTTGTACCAAATCCTTTTTGTGAGGCGCTCTGGAAATCAATGCCCTGACCTCATTGGACTTTACCTCTACTTATGGGTTTATTAAGTCATAAAAAAATGACCCAATATAATGTATTTTCACCTGTGTAATTATTGTTTTCTTTATTAAAAGGTATAAGGTATGCTGAGTAAACTACCAAAAAGAAATATTAAGACCCCTTATGTTACCTGTCACAGGTAATTTTATTACAGTTAATAAGTTGCATAATATTATTATGCATTATTGAAAATGTGAGAGTATTTTTATTAACACATTACTTTTTTTAACAATTACTTTCTCAAGGAGCTCCTTTACAAATTTTCACCCCTTGAAATGACTTACTGTATTCCTTCAGTTTCATTACAAAGAATTATAGCTCTCACAGAAAGAAGTGACGAAAGAAAGGAGCACAGCAGTAAAAGACAAACATTACAAATAACTATGGTAAGAATCAATGACATTATGTTTATGTCTTCATGGTGACTAGAAAGGTGAATAATGAAAAATATTTGGTACTTATATTTCTCAAAGACAGAAGGCTATAATGATGTGTGACATATGCTATTTCAGGAAAGAAATAGTCATACAAACATTCCTTCTCTGCTTTCCTTTCTTTACATTTGTATTTAATTACTGTGGATGTTTATTCAGTGAAAAGCATTAACAGTTTGCAATCTTCTTGATGACTCTGTTTCAAAGAAAATGAAGAAAGCAGTTTAATTTTGTTTTTTTTTTTTAAAGAGGTCAAAAGGGAGACCAGTGTAACAAAGTTTGATAAGTGATCATGAAAGCTGCTTCTGGTAATAATTAAGATAGTCCCTTAAAGGTTTGACCCAAGTTTTCTTGAAGTTTGTGAGAAAATCTTCACTAACTCAGTGATGAGTTGCTGTGATGATCAATACTAATTTGATATCAGTGTTTCAAGGATTACAGTTTGGGCAAGGGACATACTGAATAAACTGACTAACAGCAAAAAGTAATTTCTAATTCTGTTATAATAAGAAAAAAAGACATTCTGGAGGTTAACATGCCCACCAGCCACCAGGAGAGACAATATGCTAGACTGGACTCACTACTAAAGCTCAAGCATTATTGAAGACACAAACACTGTATATCGTGTCTGAAACTCATTTCTGAAAACTGAAGTATCACTGTCTATGTATACTAATCAGCTGTGTCCAGTACTAGAGTAATATATTTCAATTGTTTTATATTGACTTCAATAACTGGAAAAATAATTGCAAGTAATATTTCCTTCAAGCTATAACTCTGTAATGTTCTGATTACTGCAATCCCATACTGGCTGTTATAGTTATGCAGAAAAGCATGAATGAGAACTATGAAATACTCCAATTCTCTTTACTACTGGATTTTACTGTTATTCATCTTATCTCCAGTGTGCCCTTAGTCTTGACAGAAGTTCTGTGTATGCCACCATCTTTGGAATACCCTGACTTTTCTTAGAACAATAAAAACTTGTAGGAAGGGAACAGAAAGTATTTGTCATACATTTTGTAAATTAAAGAATTAACTTTAAAAAGTAACATTATACAAAAAATGCAGCAATAAGAAAAATATAAAAATAATTAAGAAGGCTTCTACTGTTTGGCAGCTAACATTCTATAAATTTGTACAAAGAAATGGAAAACTGTGGAAACATAACACACAACATTGAAAGTTCCCATTTAGAAAGACTATTTTGATATGTTCTGGTAAGGAAATATTCCTCGGTATTTGAGAGAAACTAAGATTAACCATCTAAAGGGAAAAAAAAAAGAAATAAATATAGATATTATGTCTGTCAAATGGAATTACTGGAAGAGAAGTAAATGAAATAAGGAATATTTTCTAATACAATAAAAGCTGCCATATTAAAAGAGACAAAGAAAGTAGTTTAGAGAATTACTGTGGGTAAATAGTTAAAGTTACAGTTTGATAGGATTTATTATAGTAAGTAAGCAGAATTCAGGGGTTCACAGAATCACAGAATCATTAAGGTTGGAAAAGACCTTTAAGATCATCCAGTCCAACCATCAACCCAACACCACCATGCCCACTATATCATGTCTCAAAGTGCCATGTCTACACATTTTTTGAACGCTTCCAGTGATGGTGACTCCACCACCTCCCTGGGCAGCCTGTTCCAATGTTTGACCACTCTCTCAATAAAGACATTTTTCCTAATATCTAGTCTAAACCTCCCCTGGCGCAACTTGAGGCCATTTCCTCTTGTTCTGTCGCTAGTTACTTGGGAGAAGGGACCAACGCCCACCTCACCACAATTCCCTTTCAGGTAGTTGTAGAGAGCGATAAGGTCTCCCCTCAGCCTCCTCTTCTCCAGACTGAACAACCCTAGTTCCCTCAGCCGCTCCTCACAAGACTTGTTCTCCAGATTCCTCACCAGCTTCGTTGTCCTTCTTTGGACACACTACAGCACCTCAACGTCCTTCTTGTAGTGAGGGGCCCAAAACTAAACAAGTTTCTTTGAGAGTACTGAATACACTTGAGCATTTATACTCAGCTCCATTGAGTTTTCTTCTGCTGTTGCATATGGGTTATTTCAAACCATTGGCACCAGGCAATCAGTGCAGAAGTAACCAACTTTATTCATGTTGAGCGTGGAATCACTAGGCCTATTGCCAATTGACTGACATTTCCCACCGACACTACTGGCACGAGCAGAGTGAAGCCTTTAAATTTGGAGCTGGTGGAGGCCCCACCACAGTCACCTAGAAGCCTACCAGATTATAACAAAAAAACATATTTCTCCTAGAATAACTCTCCCTTCCCTTCCCCTTTCCCTTCCCCTTTCCCTTCCCCTTTCCCCTTTCCCCTTTCCTTTCTCCTTCTCTCTCTGTGTCTTTTATTCTCTACTCCACTCCGGTGAGACCCCACCTGCAGTGCTGCATCCAGTTCTGGAGCCCTCAGCACAGGAAAGACATGGACCTGTTGGAGTGGGCCCAGAGGAGGCCACAAAAATGATCAGGGGGATGGAACACCTCTCCTACAAGGACAGGCTGAGAGAGTTGGGGTTGTTCAGCCTGGAGAAGGCTCCAGGGAGACCTTATTGCAGCCTCCCAGTACTTAAAGGGGGCTTATAAGAAGTATGGGGACAGATTTAGCAGGGCCTGTTGCAATAGGATAAGGGTAATGGTTTTAAACTAAAAGAGGGTAGATTCAGACTAGATAAAAGGAAGAAATTTGTTACACTGCGGGTGGTGAAACACTGGCACAGGTTGCCCAGAGAGGTGGTAGATGCCCCATCCCTGGAAACATTCCAGGTCAGGTTGGACGGGGCTCTGAGCAACCTGATCTAATTGAAGATGTCCCTGCTCACCGCAGGGGGGTTGGACTAGATGACCTTTAAAGGTCCCTTCCAACCCAAAGATTCTATGATTCTATGACTGAAATAATAATTTTATTCATGAATGGTCACTATGCAGAAATTAGAATTCATAAAGAAGCACAAGTATACAGTGATTTCTATTAGAAAGTAACCCCATTTATCAAGCTGTATAGAAAGTTATGATTATTCTGAACAGAGCTCACAGAAGAATGCAAGAAAATACCAACATCAAAAGGCAGGAAAGTATGAATAGAATCTAAAAATTAAGAGTAATTTGAAGGAAGTTTATCAAAATTGCACGGACTAGAAAGCTGTGAAATCTTAATGTGCCAGAAAAATGTATCAGATGGATTTACTAAATTATACTCCAATAAACTTCAGCAAAAGTGCAAATAGAATTAAGACCATATTTTTTCATTTTCCTGTACTCTCTTTCTTGCTACCAGTACTCTGGAACTTGTCTGTGATGGTAGCCTGTGTCAGCTGTTTCAGAAGAAGTTGTAAAAAAATTCACTCCAGAAAATAATGTCATAACCTGCATAATGAGGAACCTTTCTAACCCTTTGGTTTAAGAGCAGAAAAATATCTCATCTTATAGAAACCAGCATAAAAAATATCTCATTTTAGCAGAAATCTTGTTATCCTCTGAGAGCATATGAATAGAAGCATGGTTTTTCTGTGCCTTTGTCACACTACCTGCTACTCATCTTTTCAATGCACTTTTCTATGGGCCCTCTTTATGTTATCCTTTCTGTCACTTTTCTCTGAACATTTCAGTTTTTATATAATTTATGGGCAGAGTGACCAGAAATCATCGACATTCAAGGTGAAGCTTCACATAACATTAGCTTACATAATATAACTCTGATATCTCTAGTACTATTTTCAACCATGATTTTATGTATATGTAAACATTTCTTTCTTAGTTGATCTCTAAAATCATGCAGTTTTTCTCTTTCAATTTCCTCCTGTCCTGAGTTCTACAGTTAAATTACAGTTGGCAGTTCAAAATATACTTTTTAAGGTACGCTACCTTATACTCATGAACAGGAAAGTTTAGTTTTCATAAACTCTTCCTTTACTCTACTAGGTTTACTTGAAATCATCACAGTCATATTGGTACAGACTAACTTAAATAATTTTGAATCATCTGCAGATTTTGTTCCAGATCATTAGCAAATATTCCACAATGGTCAGCAACTGTACAGTCCTTGTACAGAATATGGGTAGTTGCCACTTCTACCTTGTAAACTGACCAAATTGTTCATTTATTCATAACTTCGGTTTCTATCTTTTAGGCATTTTGTTCTCAGGATTATTTGTGTGTGTGTGTAAGATATATGAAGTTCTCTAAAGTTTGTTAGACTTGTCTGAAGCTCTTACTGAAAAAAACAAATGTTTGCTCCTTTTAAAGCTTTTTTGCTCTTAGATCTCTCATGAATCTCTGTGATCTATATATTCACTTCTAAACCCCCATCTTCCCGAAAGCCCCTAATATCTACTCATACCCACATCCTTTTCTAAGTTGTTCCTTCCTTTTTCAGGCTTCTGAATTATGGGACAGAACTGCTAAAAAAATGGATTGTATCTTATAGAAATTACTACATCAAAACAGAGGATATGATACTGTTTTGTTTCATGCTGAAAACATAGAGGTGACAGGTCTCAAACAACAGGGTGATATATACTGACTTAGATGGTTAATGTACAATATCAATCTCCTTTCTTCTGGTGTATTCACCTCTTTTAGTCTCCATAAGAGTTCCCTTATCTAAATAATTTCACAGAATCACAGAATCACTCATTCTAATCAAATTCTCCAAAGCCAGTCCCGTGTCTTTACTACTCACCCTGCCTGCTGATGTTTTGAAGGTTAGGGATTCATATGTCTTCTCAAATTAAACTTACCCAAAAGAAAACAAATTAAAAAAAAACCCTAATGAAATATTTTCTCCATCTTCATTTCACTCCCTGACCACTAATACTTCCATTTTCATTGAAGGTGGGTAGGCTTTCAACTTCACTTTCGTTTCAGTTCTCTCTTTCCAAGGCTGTATTAATCCATTAAATCTACCTACCTCATCCTTTATGACCTTCCCATTATTCACTGCTTTCACTGAAAAAAGTCCTACTGATAGAAGTCTGTTCATATCTCAGTCATTGCAGAAGTCTATTCATTTCTGTCATTGCTGTTTGTTTTCTTCCATAGCCTCTTTAGCACTTATATTGCACATGACAAATTCATCCACTATGTCTCCGCCACCATGATCTTTCTGACTGATTTTCTTCTGTCGCTCTCCTTACATCCTTGTGTTATACGGAGGGTTTTTTTTTATTAATTTCAACTCTATTTTACCTTCAAAATTAGCGACCTACCTACATTCCAGTTACAATTTTCCTGGTTGTGCTTTGTCTTCAGTCAACATAGCATGAACCATTTTTATGCTATCAATAACTTGACTTCTTCCCTCATACTGATCTCCTTTTTATGTCATGCAACTTGGGCATCGGCCATGCAACTTGGGTGTTCAGGAGTGCAGAGGTACACATACTGAAGTTTCCCAAGGCACAGGGTTCAAGGCAGCAGCTTTGCCGGCTGTTTTTCTCCATGGTGCAAATGTGAGGGGGAGAAGTGACAGAGAGAAGCCACTTGTGTGCTATCTCAGGCAAAAAAGGCAGATTATTACTCTTTGTGTGTGACAGCAGAAAGGGCAGGAATCACCTATCCTGTAGAACAACAATGTGATATCGAGTAAACAACTAGCACAGGATCTCCATGTGTTTCTTTCTAGAGCACTTAAAATACCCTGGGCAACCTGCTCTAACTTACCATACTTCAGCAGATTTGGACTAGATGGTCACAAGAGGTGTGTTCTGGCCTGAATGATTCTGTGATTCAGTTGCTTGTTTTTTTAGAATCCTTTTTCAAAATCACTTCCAGTTAATTCCTATTTCTCCTCTCCACTGTACTTTTTCTACTCTTTTACTTTTTTAAGCAAATAAAATGATACATTAATTTAAAACCTAATGGAAAAATAAAACCCCCTCTACACTGCTGAGAATATGATATTAATAGATTGTGGTTGCACAATGGCTGATTTCATTATTTCTCCTCCTTACTCTTAAGTTTCCATAATCATCTATTCATATTCTTCTTTTTTCTAATGTAGAATAGGGAGCTACCGCTTGTTTGTGAAAGTGCCATGAGTACCTGTAGCTCTGATGAAATAAATGCTATCTGTGAAAACATCACTTCCTCACTGTGGGGTGCCAAAAAACTTTATTTTTGACTTAACAAGGCTTTTGTATCAAATGAACATTGCTGGCTGATGCCCAAATACAAATCAAATACTTCTACATCAATTGCGGGCTAAGGTCATGATTCAAAGTCTGATTCTGCACTGTGATTCTACAGGGGACAGCCCAGAAAGTACAGCTTTGTAAAGTAAGTTTACTCCTGCAAAATCCTAGACTTCTTTGAAGGTCTAAATGATGCTTATTAAAGTAGTTCCCGACCACTAAAATGCAGAAGATCCTATTTTCAGCTCTTTGCAGACTTCCAAAAAGAGGTACTGTAAAGCTGTGAATCATAGATAGTGTTTCCAACCTTTTCATAGGAAAGTCTCACTAAGAAAATTGTCAATGAAGCTGTGTACGCAGTTGTTCAGCTTTACCGGTTGTTCTTGGGGATTGCTGCTGCTTGTTCATCACTGCCTCTAGCACAAGTACATGTTCAGAAGCGTTTATTACTCTTTGTCCTGTGATTTGCTTGTACTGCACTTATGAAACCCAAATCACAAGTGGGAAACATTATTATAAATCAACCTCCAAGATTCTTATTGGGGTTCCTTAGGTAAAGGACAAAGTGAGGGTACCCATTTTGCTTTTAGCAAGTGAATGAACGTTTTATCAAATGTTTTGCATTGCATTGAGCAAAACGAGTTATGATTTTTCTTTTGTTTTTAAATAAGGCAAAGATCTTTAATATTTCATGTTAGACTTTTTTTTATCAGATTGTGCATCTAGACTAAAATCTCTAAGCAGTTTGATAATGCAGCCAACATAGATTGCTGCTGGGTACCTCCCTAGATGCAAAAGCAACTGTGAAAACACCAGGATGTACATTCTCTTCATCTTCATGAACATCAAGATGAATTCAGTTTCAAGGGGCACAAAACAAAGCTGACTCTTTTAAAGATGGTCTAGAGTTATGTGATGCTGATTCAGAAGGATAAGACTTACTTGTTTAGACAATATAGTGCTTTTCTGGTTGGTGCAAGTTCTCACAGAAACTAAATTCTCACAGAAACTAAAACTCATGCAAACTTATGGCATTTTCTACTTCAAATACCAGTGGCAGTTCTCTGATTTTGTTCCCTGTAATGTAAACAATTTACAGCTTAAATTGAAAACAACTTCCCTGGAACACTAATACACATACAGTTCTTTTCCCCATTACAGAAAAAAGAGAAAGAACAAATCATATGACAAAATTGAAGCTATTACAAATGTCCAACCTAATCTCAGTGAGCTGTAAGCACTTCAATGAGACACCAAAATTAGGAATCTGAGTTATCTTACAGTGCTGTCAATTATGAAAATAATATAATGATTCATCCTCTCGTGAGAAAATTGGTATGGGAAGTGCCTTACTTTTAAAGTAAGTCTCACAATGGACTAAATTCATGACTTCCATGAAACAATTGAATGTTTAAGCTGGGCTCCACTGAAGAAAATTCAGGGAGCACAGCGGTGAAGGCTTTCTAAGGAACCATGTAACAGAACAAATTAGAAAAGTTTGTACCCCCAAATGATATGGGTTTAAAAGAACTACTTTACTCCTGGGGCATTCTACAGTACAGAAAAGACACTGATATGCAGCATCCCAGGGCACTGTTTCAGGCAGCAGCTTTGCCAGCTCCCTTTGCCTTAGTCCATGGGGCAAGTGTATGACCAGGGGAGAAGCAGCACGTGCTGTTTCAGGATGAAGACATTGTTACTCTTTCTCTGTGCAGCAGTAGAAACATCAGGATTAACATATCCTATAAAGCAACACTGTGATACAGAGAAAACCATTAACATGAAGTCTGGATGTGTTTCTTTCTAGAGTATTTAAAAATCAAATTTTATTTCCTAACACCTTCATCTTCTGGGGCCATAGCTCACTTTTCAAAGAGCTGTAGTGATCTGACCTGTGTTTCATTTCAGCCACGCTTTTGGATGCAGGGTTCCACTTTCCTTTTCTCCTCAGGGCTCAAATATCCCTTTTTTTCCCAGTCTCATGTTTAATAGCAAGTATAGAGGATTAATTCAGGTTTGTTAGACAAAATCAGCCTATCAGGCAAGTGGCTGAAAACGTAAGGGGGTCATTTGCCTGACCTTGTCAGTGGAATGAACAGTGTGCCGCTCCTCGTGCAAGCAAGCTAATGAAGGTTTAGTCGTGTTAAAACTCAAATATGTCTCCTATAAAATGCCTGTATGCATTTACTATATGTGAAATGAAATAGAAGGATATATAGAAAGATTTGCTTCAACTGTTGCAACAGTGAAGAATATTTCAGTCACCTGAAACAGGAAAAGTGCCTGTGGCATAAGAACAGTAGGACTCTGTTCATATGCGTTTTGCTTCGCAGTACGTCCAATTATTGTGATGACAGAGCCTAATGCTAACCAAGAATGTCTGTGTGCAGTACTGTAGCCTTCTGCTGTAGAGTTTTGAATCACCTGCAAATTGGTGCATCACTTGCATTTAAAGAAGTAACAGAAGACATACCCTGCAGTCATGAACACACTCCAGAAGTGTTTTCAGAAGCACTCTAATGCAATAATAGAATGTTCATGTGGTCCATTAAAAAAAAAAAAGTGGTCATTATGCACTGTATTCACTGTATACACTGCAGAGGTTGTAAAAGTGCTTAAAATGGAATTAAATGTAAATATGTGTATATGGCATTCACTATATGGACCTATCTTTACAATACATAATTGATTTAGAAGTGTAAAAAACATTGTTTCAATGAAGATGCTACTGCAAGAAAATAACTATGTATTTTGAAATCTTGGTAATGTCTGTTATAGCCTCTGTAAAGGATGAAAAGAATTGTAGTTTATGTGCAAACTTCTTCCTGTGTCCATGTTAGACTATCGGGCAGTTCTGACTTGTTTCAAAAAGGACTTGTGTATCTGTGTTCATTGAGATTATAACTGCATGAAAATCCTCTCTAACCAGTTAATCTATGATAAATCAGGGACTGAAGCTATCTGAAGGTAGTCAATGGTTTTGGTAAACATTCTGCAAGTGAATTAACTTCGTAGTGATAGGTTCTGGCCAGAAAGCCCTAGAGGTTGTAGTCTTTTCATTTATCGACAGTATAGATTTAAAAGAGATAACAGGAGTCCAAATTTCTCTCTGTGTAATTACTGGCATGCCTCAATCCCATCATGAAAGTAAAATAGGATCTGCATACTTTTAATCGTGAGTCTCTTTTCTTAGTAGAGGACACTGTTAGTGTCATTTGTGTCAGTATGTTTTAGCTGGCCTGGAATAAGACCAGTTTCTTGTTTTCACATGGGCTATGAGACAGCATTGAAATAGTAAAGACTTTCACGCTGCATTGTCTTAGAATTTGAACATCTGCTCTAAGGAAGAGAGAATCTATCCTTTTCCCCAACTAAGCTATACAGGTGCTCGGCCAATTTTTACACCACATGTGCCTTGGATACACTGGAAGTGTAGAAGTTTAGTTATTCTGTTATTGTGATGTGTGCTTGGATATGCTAATAATTCTAACCATAACACAACTGAGATGGTGTTGAACTGTGGTGAACTTTCACTTCCTGGCAACATGAGCAATATTTTGTTTGATAATTTTATTGTTAAAAACCCTTATTCATATTCATAAACTAAAATTGCCCCCAACTATAATTTTAAAAGAAATGTTCTCTTTAAGAGACACTTTTTTAAACAAAACCCTTATGCAACCCACCACTAAAGAGTTTCTTGCTAATTTCTTTAACTCTGTTAACTTATAAATTGATAAAGTTATTGAATCATAGACGCAGAGAATGGTTTGGGCTGGAAGGAACCTTTAAAGGTCATCTAGTCCAAACCCCCTACCATGGGCAGAGATATCTGTCAGTGTTTAAGAGGCATTTGGACAATGCCCTTAATAATATAGTTTAACTTTTGGTCAGCCCTGAAGTGGTCAGGCAATTGGAGTAGGTGGTTGTTATAGGTCCCTTCCAACTGAACTCTTCTGTTCTGTTCTGTCCTGTTCTGTTCTGTTCTGTTCTGTTCTACTCCACTCTACTCTACGCTGCTCTACTCTCTTTCAGGTTGGTCAAAGGTCAGGAAACCAGGTTGCTCAAAGCTCCACCCAACCTGATCTTGAACATTTCCAGGCATAGGGCATCCATAGCTTCTCTGAGCAACCTGTTCCAGTGTCTTACCACACTCATAATAAAGAATTTCTATAGGCCTTGGTAAAAAGCCTCTCTCCATCTTATAAATCTCCTTTAAGTATTGAAAGGCCACAATAAGGTCTCCCCAAAGCCTTCTCTTCTCCAGACTGAACTATTGCAACTCTCTCAGCCTTCTTCATAAGAAAGGTGTTCCATCTCTCTGCTAATTTTTCTGGCCCTCTTCTGGACCTACTCTAACAGGTCTATGTCTTTCTTGTGCTGGGGACTCTAGAGCTGGATGCAATATTCCAGGTGGGGTCTTACAAGAGCAGAGCAGAGGGACACAATCACCTCTTTGCCCTCTGGCCATGCTTCTATTTATGCAGCCCAGCATAAGTTTGGGTATCTGAACTGCAAGCACACATTACTAGCTCTTATCTAATTTTTCATGTACCATTATCCCCAAGTCCTTCTCTGCAGGGCTGCTCTCAATCTGTTCATACCCCAGTCTGTATTGACATTAGGGTTTGCTTGACCCAGGTGCAGGACTTTGCACTTGGCCTTGTTGAACTTCATGATGTTCACATTGGCCCACTTTTCAAGTCTGTCAAGGTCCCTGTGGATGGCATCCCTTCCCTCAAGCATATCTTGCTGAGGGTGCACTCAATTTCACTTGTCAATGTCATTAATAAAGACATTGAGCAGTACCAGTCCCAATACAGACCCCTTGTTACCACTTGTCACTGATCTCCATTTGGTGGCTGACTGCAACACTTTGGATGCAGCCATCCAGCGAATTCCTTGTCCATTGAATAGTCCCTCCATCAAATGCGCATCTCTACAATTTAGTGACAAGGGTGTTGTGTGGGACAGTGTCAAAGGCCTTACAGAAGTCAAAATAGACAACATCAACTGCTCCTCCTTTATCCACCAATGCAGTCACTCCATTGTAGAATGCCACCAGATTAGTCAGGCATGATTTGCCCTTTGTGAGGTCATGTTGGCTGCCTCTAATAGCCCTGTCATCAATATACCTTCACATAGCTTCCAGGAGGATGTGTTGCATTATCTTACTGAGCACAGGGGTGAGGATGAGTGGTCAATTGTGGCGGGTTGACCTTGGCTGGATGGCATGAGCCCACCAAGCCACTCTATCACTCCACCTCCTCAAGTGGACAGGAGGAGAAGAATACAGTGAAAGACTCATGGGTTGAGATAAGGACAGGCAGATCACTCAGCAATTTCAGTCATGGGCAAAACAGACCTGACTTTAGGAAATTTATTTATTTTAATTTATTTATTTGTTTGTTTGTTTAATTTATTGCCAGTCAAAATCAGAGTAGGATAATGAGAAACAAGAACATATCCAAAACACCTTTCCCCCACCCCTCCTTCTTCCTGGGCTCAACTTCATTCCTGATTTTCTCTACCTCCTCCCCTGCAGTGGTGCAGAATGGGGGTTGCGTTCAGTTCATCACACATTGTCTCTGCCAATTCTTCTTCCTCAAACTCTTCCTCTGCTCCCACTCACAGGAGACCATCCTCCATGAACTTTCTCAATGTGAGTCCTTCCCACGGCCTGCAAGTCTTCAAAAACTGCTCCAGCCTGGGTCCCTTCCATGGGGTGCAGTCCTTCAGGAACAGACTGCTCCAGCATGGGTTCCCCACAGGGTCACAAGTCCTGCCAGCAAACCTGTTCCAGCATGGCCTCCTCTTGCTCCGTCGGTCCACAGGTCCTGCCAGGAACCTGCTCCAGCACAGGCGATCCATGGCGTCACAGTCTCCTTCGGTCATCCACCTGCCCTGGCATGGGGTCCTCCATGGGCTGCAGGTGGATATCTGCTCCCCCGTGGAGCTCCATGGGCTGCAGAGGGACAGCCTGCCTCACCATGGCCTTCATCACAGGCTGCAGGGGAATCTCTGCTCTGGTGCCTGCAGCACCCCCCCTCCTCCTTCTTCACTGACCTTGGTGTCTGCAGAGTTTTGTTTCTCTCACATATTCTCACTTCTGCAGTTGCACGGTTTTGGCATTCCCCCCCCCTCTCCCTTCTTAAATATGTTATCCCAGAGGTGCTACTGCTGTTTTTAACTGGCTCGGCCTTGGCCAACAATGGGTCCATCTCGGAGCTAGCTGTCATTGGCTCTATCGGACAGAAGGGAAGCTTCTATCATCTTCTCACAGAAGCCACCCCTGCAGCCCCCTGCTACCAAAACCTTGCCACATAAATCCAATACATCAGTGGCTCTCAGTGTCCTCCTTTTTATTTTTTTTTAAACTGAGTGTAATGTTTCCTTTTTTCCAGTCACTGGGAACTTCGCCTGACTACCATGACTTTTCAGATATGATGGAGAGTGGCTTAGCAACTACATCTGCCAGTTCCTTCAGGACCCTGGGATGCATCTCATCAGGTCCCATAGACCCATGTATGTTCAGGTTCCTCACATGGTCTCAAATCTCATCTTCTCCTACAATGGGTTGGACTTCATTCCCCCAGTCCTGCCTTGAGATCCAAGAACTAGAGAGATATGTGAAGAACAGTTGCCAGTGAAAACTGAGGCAAAAATATTGAGTTCTTCAGCCTTCTCCATGTCAATTGCCACCAGATCCCCCGTCATTTATTGGTATTGTTTTAAAGCATGAGATTTGGAACAGAGCTGTCTCACCTCCCATCCTAAAAGGACCTTTTGCAGAAATAAACCCCCAACTTTCTCTTTTCTTTTGTGCAAAAGCTTCTCTGTTTTGTAGTGGTAATGCTACAGAGGATGTAATTAATTTTAACACAGATAAAAAAAGAAAAGCACAGCTAAGAAAAGGTGAGGCATCAGCTATTTCAGATGCAGTTCTCATAACAGACTAATTCCTTGTGGATGTTTTATCCCCTTCGAAAAAACACCATATAATTTGCCACAATTGAAAGGCTTTGGCTTAGACAGGCACACATCTGAAATAACTGGGATGCTGCAGGTCAGATATATACTACACTGACAGAACTTACATCGCACGCTTATCCTCAGTGAGGACCAAATACCGTCCTTGAATGTGTATGATAAAAAATCCTATTAAGTTTTGTGAGAGCTGCTAATTCAGCTTTAGGAGGACAATATTCCTCATGCTTGTCTAGACTTGGAAAATCACTTGTTTTTATGACCATTACTAATTAGTTAGAAAAAAAGAAAACTCTTCCTAAGGAAACTTCTCGCATCTAAGAAAGCTTAAATAAATGGAAATTAATCCTAAAGAAACCAGAGTGCTGAGTTTGACTACAATTCTTTAACGTATCTTTAATGCAACTCTTTATGTAGTGCTTGGTATTGGAACTTATGAATGAAAAATGATTTATAAAATCAAAGTGATGCGGCAGAAAGATATGGTGGTTCATAAAAATATGAATTTTATTAATTAATGTCATTAAATGAAACTTTAGGACAGGTATAAATATAGATATAATAAATCCATGTGCTTATGAATTTTCATTTGATAATAATGAAGCTGATCTAAAATGTCTACTAATATCCAGAGTACAGTTTTATTATTAGTCAGAAAATAATGAAACATTAAAATTTGAAAAAAAAAGTGAAGGAACTGGGTAATAAACTGATATTTATTTAATGGCAACATGTATTAATGGTAAGGGCATTTATCTAGGTCTGAGAATTGTACAAACTGAATTTCATCCCAGACAGAGAATCAATACACCATTAAGATCTGTTCCAAGAACTTAGATGGCATCTCAGAAGTACATTGATATTTTGCTGGCCCTCTGAATAAAATAAAATGCAGCTCATCAATGTCTGGATCTACATACATTTCAGTTTGGGCTTAAATCTATGCATGAGGGTTGTCTTGGTGGAATTCATGGCCATAATTACATCCTTTACCTGTAAGTGATTTATGCTCAGCACCTCACAGGTGTTTATCCATGAGATAAACAGAATTGTCCTACTACCATAATTCACTGTGGGCCAATGTGGGCAACCTCAGAAAAATAAGAAGTACTGAATCTTCAGGTTAATCTGCTAGACACCCACCAGTTTCTACGGTTCAGTTCTTCCATCTGCAAATAAAGGAAGTGCTATTCATGTCCTTTGAAATCTGTGGACAGAAAAGTGTGATAGAACAGCTAAATATGCCATTAACTTAATAGGAATCCATTTATTCTATCTTTTTTTCAGGTCAAAACACTAGCTGTTAGGAATTACTCCTTTTTACACATTAATATGTAACACAGGTTTTCAGATATTTTAATTAATCTTATTTTGGAATTTATTTTATCTCTTTTTGACACAATACAGCATGAAGACTACGTGTAACTGCAGAAGATTAACTAATTGGAAATAAAACACAGCAAATGTTATTAAAAGAGACTGATCAAGTAAAATACACATTCCCAGAAAGATTATGTTATTTTCTGCATGGGTACAATAAAAACACAATTAGAAATACTTAAAAATATGCTTTCAGTTGCAAAGAGAGCCTTTCAGTTACACTGAAATGAAAAGTGTAATGCTCAGTCAGTTGTTGTTCTCCCATGAGTGATATTTTGTGTAAGTTGCATGTAAAATCAACTTTTGGGCCTGTTTACCTAGGTACTCAGGGATGCTGTGAGAGTAACAGGAGAGGAAAGAGATGAAAGCCCAGAGCACTGCTGCCCTCCAGCTCTAAAATTAGAGCAGTAATGAGGCTACCATAAATTGAGCCTTGGTTTTAGCTACATGCCAACGAACAGCAAAGTGCAAGTGCAGTCCACAACTTGTAACTTCTTAAAACTGTTAAATGTCAGTGTTTTCTGGCTGACCACTTTAATTGTGAAGGACTGATTTTTTACCAGAGCAATGCACAGAGGTTTCTTTTGAAAAACTATGGATAACGAACATTTTTAATGGATATATCCCATCACAGTTTCTAAATAGCTGGTCCATAAAGGCCTTCCTTACCACAGGAACCAAGATGGAGATGAAGAATATGGTGTAAATTTCAAATGTTCTTACTTTTTATTTCCCTTACTGAGCAATGACTACTCTTTTGAAACTATGATCTATTATTTCTAACAGAGATATTCTTCTACAGATAGTTTAGACCAAGCCAAAAATATGCAAATTACTCTGAAGCTTGAATTATCCCTTTGTAATAGTCACATGGTTGGACAAGAAGACCATGGACCGTGTTTCTGCTGCACAAGCCATAGACACATGGAAAATTTCACTTTCTATGATCTTGTAATTTTGCACAAGTTAAGAATCGTGATAGGTATCCTCAACCTGGTTGTTGGCTTCCTCTAAAATGTCTCTTTCTAGAGAAATGTATTTCCATTAACTTGACTGCAAAGAAAAAATAACACGGACACATATAATTCTCACAAAAAGAAATGCCAGACTTAACACTAATGGACAGGAATTTTTTTTTCTTTCTCAGGTATACTGGTGTATTGAGCCAAACTTGAATGCAAATAAATGATGTTATTTAATGATGTGTTAACTGGTGTTGATCGGTGCAAATGTGCTTGTTATTTAGCAATATCTTTCTAACATTTAGGCATTTTTTAACCTAGTGGTACTTAACGAACTGTGTTTTTAACTAGTTGTGCTCAGCTTATGTAGCTGGGCAGGTCATAAAGCTCATCCTACTGCTAGGAGAAAAGGAATGCTGGGTTTCCTGCCCTGGTGTTTCCCAGGTAAGCACAGGTAAGCCCATTTCTACTCCCTGGGGAGGATGGCAGATGAAAATAAGCCGAGTTACAGTAAACAACACACTGGAGAAGAGCTGTGGGGACTCCCTCTTCCTATCCCTTCTGTCCCTAAGGAGGCATTCAGGAGCAAACTGTAAACCAGATGAATTATTCTGTACGATCTGAGCACTGGCTGAGTGTTCTGTATAGAGAAGAAACCTGTTACTAGTTGCTCAGGTTGCATACCCCATTTTGTGTTCTGTTACTACTTTCTACGTCAAGTAGTATTCTTTCCAAGCAGTCTGCTTTCCATAGCAATACCCTGCTATGGAAGAAAATAAGCATCTTCATACAAAGAACTGCTATTTTTATACACCAGTGAAAATACAATGTCCATGTACATTCAAGTTTGCCTGTGAAAGGATCACAGGCAAGGCTGAACCTTACAGCCAGTGGCAAGCATTACCTACCTTCTCCCAATTATTTCTGAAATCTTCACACTTCTTCCACATCAAGTGTTTTTATGATCTCCCAAATAAAATCAATCAACTAAAAAGTAGAAAAGCACTTTTTCTCCTCTGAGTTATACATTCTGTATTGCTCCTGATACTGTTCCTTTAATCTTGAAAATGAGAAGGCAGATTCCCTCTGCTTTTTTTCAGGCCAATGACTATTCATAGCTCAAGGGTTATTTGTTTTATTGGGCTACAAGGTGATGCACATTCTTAACTTCTTTTGAAGTACAAGAAGAACCAAACAAAGAAAGCGAAGAAGTTCAAGCAGTGGGGATCTTTTGTGGTTTTGGCTGTATTTGGCACTATATGTGAAAATCTACTTCAAGACTGTGTGCTTCAAGAATTTTCACAATGGATTATGACGTGTTTTGTGCGTTGTCACAGAAAAAACTAAATGGTGAAAAATAGACATGATTTACAGAATTCACAGAGCTAAACTCTTAGTCTACACAGTTTTGCTAAGGTTAGCAGATTACAGGATGTATCCTAATTTACTGACAAGATACTTCTACTAGAACAGCTTTTCCCTAGTTGACTTCAAAATTGTTAAGCTCTTCCAGTTATAATATAGGAGAACAGCTGTTTAAGAAATGTTGGCATTTGAAGTAGCTCTTCTAAGCTTTGCCCTGAGTCAAATTTTCACTCAATCACAGTTCTATTACTGATTTCACTGTCACCAGTGGACAAACAAATTTTTGCAGATGGTAGAAGTGTAAGATTGAAAAAAAAAAATTCCAAAGCATTTTAGACTTTTATTTCTCTGTTCATCTGTTTCTTCATGAGTGAAAGAAGAGTAAGAATACATTCCTATCCTCTGAAGGCTTGCTTACACTGCACATTTTAATAGGAATTTTAATAGGATACAGAAATCTCTGGTTCCAGCCAATGCTGTATAGAGGAGCACACAAGGGAGCTCTAACGTGGTGATAAAAGCTCAGATCTGAAAGCAACAGCTCAGTGCTGGAGTGGTGTTACATTTGTAGAAACATGTCAGGCCACTCATAAATGCTGAGTGCACATAATCATGCTGATGCAACCAAACTACTTCTAATTTTGGAGCAGACTTGGTTAACACTTAATACTAACTTCTCTGCATTGTTCCATTTCACTGCATAGTTGCATACCCCAGCATGGCCATCCCCAGGAATGTAAGATTTAAAGATTTAATGCTTGAAAAAGTCATACAATTCCTGTATGGCACCAGAGTATTCCAGGAAACTTTGAGTCAAGAGACTTCTTTGGCCATTGTAGCCATAAATAAATTGTATATTTAAAAATAGAAATAAAGTATGGTAATACGATTTTGAGGACAACACATGCTATAATAAAGCAAAAGTGTCAAAACAACAAACATGCTGTAGATTACCTCATAAATGCATTAAAAATTGTAAATGACCAGCATTGAAGTTCCAAAGCATTTAAAAATCCCCTCAAATTTAAGTACTTTAAATGTAATACTTCAAATACAGAAGCTGAGAGTCTCAGAACTGCTGAACTCCCAGACCAGCAGGAAGAGCCTTGGGAAAAGAACTTCAGAGGAAAAGAAAAAAAACACCTTATACTTAGTGGAAGTGCGGAAAGGTCACAGAAGAAAGGATATTGTGTGTTGTCAGTTACACGTGTTCAAAGTATGGATGAGGTGGCCAACAGGGAACATGTACATTGTGGATTGGCAGCAAGGAGTGAAATAGTGATGGCTTATAGCTGTGATTCATTGCTAGGCTAGAAGCACTATTTTTATGTCACTGAAATCTTTGAGGTTTTTTACTGTAGTCATTCAGAGCTAGCTTAAACATACTTGCATGTTGTGCAAGAATGCATCTGTTGTGATATAGGCACACCTTAATGTTGTGGTAAACATTAAATATTCACTGTTGCTTACATTTATGACATGACAACTTTTCTCATGCTGAAAGTTTGTATGAAAGATTTTGAGGTTTGGGTTTTTTCTGGACTGATGTCATATATTTTTCTAGGTTAAATTGCTTTATTTTTAATGAGCAAATTATTGGTGTTGGTTTTGCCCTGTTTGAAACTGTTAAAGTAGAAAAATAATTAATAACACATTTCTTCTGTGAATTTTCGGATATTAATGTTTGATTTTCCTATCCTGAAATTTTGGAATTCAGAGAGGTTTTAATGAAACACTCGTTATTTTAATATTTTTAAATAACATGATTATGGTTAGTATAAAGCTCATTACATATATTTGTGAAATGCCATAGGCAAGCTTTATTTTCAAATAACTTTTTTGGACTATTTTAGAGACATATTTTCCATTCATATTACAGAAAATTGGCTGGAATTTTAAAGATTACAGGTCCATTGATCCTCTGAGCAGATGTCCTCTAGAGAAAAATGAAAGAAAGTATTAGAACTGGTGTGAGGACCCTGGCAATGGCCTGAAGATGGTGCAGGGTCATCTGCACATCATCAATGACAATACTCCTGGGTAATGACATTTTAAGTATACTTAGAACTACTATCTTTATTACCGTACTTTTATTTTTCACCATTTATTTTTTCTGTGACAATACACAAAGAACAGTATAGAAAAAAATCTGAAATGCCGTAAGAGTTGAAGTTCCCAAATAAAATACAAAATGAGCTGTTCGGTAGTGAGCACCGTAGAATAAAATTGGTAGTACAGTAAATTTCATTTATTTAATAAGTTTCTGGAATTGTGACATGTCTCATTATGTACCAATACACAGATTTTGATATGTTTCCTCCAGGCTGCTAAGGTGGCTGCTTGCTGTCTGCAATATATCCTTATTCCTGCAAAATATCTTGAAATATCATGTGTAGGGTAAGCTCAGCTGACTTTTATAGAAACTCCTGTTGTGCTAGTAAAACCCTAAAACACACTCTTATTTTATTATACGAAGTAATAGACATACTGCAATTTAAAAATAACTGAGACAAAACATGACTTGAAAACCCAAAATAGATTTGTTTATTTTACTCTCACCTTTAATCAAAACCAGAATTATTCTTTACTCACAAATACAGTAAAACTAAGATTTTAGCTGAGCATTTAGTGGAACATCTACCCAGTAAGCTTTGCTTATGTTGCAGACAGCTACCCTAAGGAGTGATTTGAATTTAAATGTGATTCCCTTATTAGTTTCTGCTAACTGCAAATATCCCAGGCTCTTAATTAAGTGGCTGAGTAATGTATGAATGCTCACTTCTGCTTGTCATGCAGAACAAAGTGATGTATTTAGATTCCATACACAATATGAAATTTAATGACACAGGCAACAGTAATTTAGAAAACCTTTTTCTTTTTATTATCCTTGTTTTTGCTTAGCCAATCTCCTTTTTTTTTTTTTTTTTGTAAGTGTTTGGCTGCTGCAACGTTATAAAAGTTTGCCCAAACACTGGCTGTTAGCTAAAGAATTTTCAGATTAAAACATAATGTGTTACTAAATGCATGGTTACGAAATGCATAATAAGTTGTTTGTATCTTCACCCCTTCATTTTTAGAAATAATACACAAAAAACAAAACAGACCTTGATGAAATGTTCTTACTTGGTTTGGCACAGAATCTGGTGTTAGATTCAGTGAGATTCTGAATGGACTAAATAGTGCACTGTAAGAGGTTTTACAAAGAGGAAGGAAAGAAGAAACAAATCAAGCTTTTCTTTTGGTGCTGATGGTTTCTGAAAGCTCCAGTGACTTTCTGTAGTCATCCTGATCTCTTTATAGATTTTATAGCATATATTCTGTCATCAAACCTCTCTGGTTCTGCTCTGGTATTCAGTAGTTTGCATGTATAATTTTCCCCAGAGATATGTTGCTAATTTTTCCCTATCCTGAAATTTTTCTCTTTACCCTTATATTTTCTAGTGCTCACAGAATCCTCTGCAGACTCATAATCTGAATGTATGTGTGTGATTTTGTAAAAATTAGAGTAGCACATATGTACAGTAATTTGGACAGCTGTTTGTGTTGTCAGATTTTCATGTTATAGTCATGTATAACTAAATGAATTAACGAC
The DNA here is from genome assembly GCF_964289735.1 of Phaethon aethereus. Lineage (NCBI taxonomy): Eukaryota > Metazoa > Chordata > Aves > Phaethontiformes > Phaethontidae > Phaethon > Phaethon aethereus. The sequence continues at coordinate 33,185,944 of NC_138579.1, read as the reverse complement.
CTATTGCTTTTTCTCCTTCAGTTCAAGTTCTAGAACTTGGCTATCTCTTTAATTAGAGCTCTAACCATCTCTCATGTCTTGAAATTCTCATTTAAATTGCTTGAGTACTTTCCTCAACAAACCTTCAGCTGTATTCTTGGCAAATTATGTTCCTGAATGATGTCAGATTTTCAACTGCCTGTATCTCCAACCAGTCTCTAGTATGTAAATGGTTGCCAAAGAAATCTCATCTAAATAGTGTCATTCTCCATTAAGTGTAGAGATAGATTTAAATAGTTGTAATTTATTTTCTTTTTAAGGACCAATAGTTGATACTATTATTTGTATTGCAGTACTTTCTACCAGTTCTGAGTTGGCTCAGGACAGTGTGTGTTAAATGTTATATTTAGATTTCTGTGTGCCTTAGACAGTAATAACTACTTGGACAGTAGTCTCCAAGCTCCTCTTCTTACAGGTCTAAAGCTCATATTCCTCTTTTACAGAAGGGTCCTACATATGGAAAAATGGATTGAGTATATGATTTATCTTATTTGTCTTTAGCCATTTTATAAATTAGATACGTATTCTAAGCAAGTCATCTGAGCACTTCTTAAGCCAAAGGGAAAAACCAAGTTGTTCCAAAGTATGATTCATCTCAGCAAATTTGACACATATTTTAGGATGGCAGGAATTTCCCTCTGCAAGTGCCTACCACTCCATAGGCCACAGAGACAGCTTGATTAATGAATTGAGACTAAATACTTTTTATATGAAAGTACCTTGGCATCACTTGTTTATCATTGCTTCTACCAGGTATTTGAAGACAGTAAAAAATTATTGAAATTTAGAGAATCATAAAATCACAGAATCTTTGGGTTGGAAGGGACCTTTTAAGGTCATCTAGTCCAACCCCCTTGCAGTGAGCAGGGACATCTTCAACTAGATCAGGTTGCTCAGAGCCCCATCCAACTTGACCATGAATATTTCCAGGGATGGGGCATCCACCACCCCTCTGGGCAACCTGTGCCAGTGGTTCATCACCTGCACTGTAACAAATTTCTTCCTTTTATCTAGCATGAATCTACCTTCTTTTAGTTTAAAACCATTACTCCTTGTGCTGTTTCAATAGGCCCTGCTAAAAGTCTGTCCGCATCTTTCTTATAAGCCCCCTTTAAGTACTGGAAGGCTGCAATAAGGTCTCCTTGGAACCTTCTCTTCTCCAGGCTAAATAACCCCAACTCTCTCAGCCTTTCTTCATAGGAGAGATGTTCCCTCCCTCTGATCATTTTTGTGGCCTCCTCTGGGCCCGCTCCAACAGGTCCATGTCCTTCCTGTGCTGAGGGCCCCAGAGCTGGATGCAGCACTGCAGGTGGGGTCTCACCAGAGCAGAGGGGCAGAATCACCTCCCTCGACGTCCTGGCCACACCACTCTTTGGATGCAGCCCAGGATATGGTTGGCTTTCTGGGCTGTGAGCACACATTGCCAGCTCATGTCCAGCTCTTCTTCCACCAGTACTCCCAAGTCCTTCTCAGCAGGGCTGCTCTCAATCCCTTCATCCCTCCAGCCTGGATTGATACCAGGGGTTGCCCTGACCCAGGTGCAGGACCCTGCACTTGGCCTTGTTGAACCTCAGGAGGTTCACACAGGCCCATTCCTCAACCTTGTCCAAGTCGCTCTGGATGGCATCCTGTCCCACCTTATTCATCCTGTAATTCATCTTACCCTTACCAGTAAATTGACATCAAACATGAGATACATAACTAAGGTAGAAATTATACATAGAACACTGTCCCTGGACCGTACCCTGCCAATTAGAAAAGAATTGGCTCTGTCACAGTATTTGTATTCTTACATAGCTGTCCTTAATTCTTGACCACATAAATAGCCTTTGGCCTTTGGCCTTTGGCCACAGACAAGCTCCTTAGAAGAACATAGACGAACAATTTTCTTCCACCATATTTTCTAAAAATAGATTAAGAATGTCTAAATAGATCACTCGAAGAGTGGAAGAACAGAGGTTTCATTTTGTGTGGTATGCAAACAGGTATAAAAGATGATTGAAAACTATTAACTAAATACTGTTTGTTAAATTTTAAAAATAAGTTCATCATCACTTCACAGTGTTTGAGGGTGTGGATTTTTTTTATTTTGTGGGTTAGGTTTTTTCACATTATTCAGGCTGCTCTAAACCTTGACATATTTTTGGACAGTGTTATAAACCATGATGTGTTCTCTTCTTTCTAGAAAAACAATGATTAAATATCCAACCCTCATATCTTCTTTGCTTTGGTTTCCACCATGAATTTCTCATCATAATAAAAAAAAAAAAAAGCACAAATATGTAAAATTCCATCTAGTAAGAATTTGTTAAATAATTCATCCCAGATCTATTTACATAAATAATCTTAGTTCTTGTGTATCTCATCTGTCATTATAAGCTACACCCATGTAACGGAGCTTGTAGGATGATTTTCTACACATACTTATTCCCACAGTCTACTGTTCAATAATAGAACCAAAGTGTTCCAACTCTCCTGTCCTTCCTCACTGCAAGGTACTAAGGCAAGCAACACAAATTACTTTTCAAACCAAAACAGTGTTAAATCTGCACAAAGTAAGGGCTTATTTGGATCAGAAAACATGAATCACTGTTTGATTACACAGTTCTTACAGAACTTGATTTCTTCAAACATTTATATTCTTTCCGGAATCAAAAGTGCCGTACCACTGGTAGACTTCTGTAATTGACCATGAAATTCCTAACACAATTGACTCAGCAAAAGAATTCCAAATAGCAGGGCCTTAGAAGCTGCCTGACAGCACTCCTTGTAGACATATTTTTTAAACTGGTCTTCTTTTCCATTAGATTTGTTTAACTTTGGCTAACTTGCATTGTAGAACCTTAAAGTGTTAGAGTGACAGCTAGAGTAGATCAAAAGTATCGACAAGAACCTGGTTTCACTCAAAAGCAACACAAAATTTTGGCACAACTTCTGTAGATTTTTCCCATCTACTACTGCCAATCTCAAATTCTAAAGTACTGTCCAGCTTAATCCCAGCCTCACTATAGATAGGACATTTTGTTACTCTTACATTTTCCCCTACAATGTCTAATCCTGTCGTTTTTTTCCAGTTATTGCTCCTTTAGTCACCATATAGTCTAATGTGGTACAATGAACAGTTGCATAGAGCTAACTGACCCCAAATGAGTTATATCAGGTATTAAACCAGCAAAGGTATGTTAGCCATGTGCCCCAGAGGAATTAATTTGTTCTGTTGGGAAGCACTGACACTAGATAAAGGAGTGTGCTAATAAGACTATCCTTTATTTGGTAGCTAATTTAGCATTGAATTCTAACTTGGATACCTCTGCATCGGACCTCACTGTGCCTCTAGGTAAATCTCTTTAGACTGACTGCCTGGGAAGTGCTGATGGGAGAGAAAATCACTAAAGAATAACAGTTCTTTATCCATGCAGTCAACTATTATGTACTGCAGATGCTTTGAAGGTTCATGCTTCTAAAACTACTTTAAGTTGTCATGCCTTTGAATTCAGGTAGTCCACTCAGAAAGTCAGCTGTATCATTGTCCATAAATTCATCTCTTTCTTCCATCCTGTGTACTGCTGGAGATTTCAGCTGCTTTCTTACGTTTCTCCTGTAAAGGTAAAGGTCTTCCTGGTTAACTAGAAGATGTAAATGCCATGTCAATCCTTTTTCCATGATTCAGTTACGTAAGATTTTGTTTTGTGTAAAGAATGCCATTACTGATGGTAAAGGAATGGCATTAGGAGTGGCATAGTTGCAGATAGACAGAAAAAGATGACCCTTGCACCATTATGGTGTTTGTTAATGAATCTCTGCAATCTAAACCATGGCAAAATCAATTGCTATTATACTTGACTGTCACAAGTCAAGTTAGATACAATAAATACTACTTAAAACCATCAGTTGATGACTATCCTAAACATATTTCTTTATGCAGACATGTAGAAGCCTCAAAGTCTGGTGCATGTAGAATTAATATGTGCAAATAATGATAAAAAGTCTCTTACTAGTGAAGAGAGTCAGCTCTAGTGTGATATAACTAGTGTGAGGGTAACAATTTACCTTCTCTATAACATGATAGATATTTACTTTGAGAACATGTAACTATTATTTTAACTGTGCATATTCTTGACACACGGGAACTTAATGGCTATTAATACATATTTTATACTAATAAAATAAATATGGCTATATTTTGCTATATATTTTAGAAATCAATGTATGTTTGTTAATTATGTATCTATATAATTTCCAAGAAAAACACACAGACACACATATATATTGCTTGACTAACAGCTCTGCTTAGGCTGAAATAAGTAGATGTGACTCCAGGACATAAATTCAACCTGTAAACAAGGTTTGAATATCCATCTAAGGAAATCTGCAGCTAGGGCTACCATTATGTGAGCTAGGATTGTTAACGAAGTATGTCAACATGTCCTACAGTCCCAACTGGAATTGCAACGTAAATATAGCTTGTGTTGATAAAGGCAAACCTGTTTAATAAAACCTGTCAGAAAAAGTTATTTCTTCTACAACACACTTCTAGCTCAATTTTTGTTTTGAAACACTGAAATATTTCATTTCAAATGTGCCCAATAGTTTTGTTTTAGTAGACGATAACATTAAATGTACATGAAGATTTCTCAACATGTCTTTCAGTGCCCTCTTGATTTTGTGAAATGCATTAAAAAGTTAGACTTGAAATTATTTGTTTGGATTTTCCCCCCTGAAATGGAAAGCCCAGAGGGGTACATTTGAATAAAACATCCTGAATCTGATGACTGCTGATCTTATGACAGAATGAATATTCATTTCATAGTTCTTTACTGAACTACACTGCATACTCTTACCAACCCAACCACAGAATATATATGCCAATATATATCATAAATGTTTTAAGATGGCATATGATATATCTGTTTATATGCTTAAAAACAGTCAATGAAAGTGTGGTCTGGATAATAGCTGTAGTTAAAAGAAAATAACAGAAAATTAAAGGAGCAAAGTGCTGAGTTCTGCTTTTTAAAGCATATGTTCTTTAACTGCACTTTGCTGGGCAGAGACTCCATGAACTGAAGCTCTCCTCCTTCAGGTAAAAAGCAAAAAAAAAACCCCAAGTACAACATTAATCCTTAGCTTGCAACTATCTTCTAAGAAAAGTGATCAGAGTCACAATACTATCTTGTATCCCTCTTTGAATCTTGGGATTTCCTAATTGTGATATTAAAACAGAACAAGGGACTATTAATAAGAATGAAAAAAGTTGCTTTTTCTCCTCTTCTGAGGAGTTCTTTCCTAGAGATCTAAGAAATGTGCAAAGCATTTCTCTTACATATTTTTACATATTTTATGTATGTTATGTGCATATCTGGTAATGTGTTATAGTCAACACATTAACTCAAGGCCAATCAAACACAAAAGCACAGATTGTTATTTTCCAATATGTTAGACTTAGGAAACAAGCTTGTTTCATACCAGTAATTTTGTTTCCTACTGCTAAACTTAGTAGGGATGGAAAACATTGCAGAGGTAACTGAAAAACTATTCTAAAGGAAGAGCTTAAAAGAACGTGCGTACCTATTTCCACATGCAGTGAAGCTGACCTAGTCTATCAGCATGATCCAGCACAGGTGTGAAGTCATGGTTAAAATTCTGCAGTGCAGCATCACTTGCTGCAAGAACTGAAAAGATAATATAAGTATTTACTTCATTTAATCTCTCCTGTTCTTCATTTCCTGCTGGTTCTTTGTGCTGAAAACTTGATTCTTTTTACTTCCAAGTAAGAATTATTCACAATCAATAATGCCATTGCAAATTGAAATCCGTGGTGTAGGAACAACAAATACTCTGTTTTTCTTACTTTCTAGAAGAATACGTAAGTATTGAATCCATTCTGCTTGTAAATAAAACAGTTAAGCTAAAGTCAGATATGAAATTGGTTCAGCTTCTGCAGTTATGTGCATAAAGCCATAAAAACATTTATGTAGATGTGTTACTTTACTCACATTAGGAAACCCACATTACTGCGACTAAAATGGCACATGGTTGTTTACAGGATCAAAATAAACATGTGGATTTACTATCATTCTCCTGAAAATGTTGAGAATATTATAATTTTTGTTCTTTTTACAGTCCAGGAACATTCATTTTGTACTTCCATCATCAAAGGACTGGTGTATGTACAGACACCTGCACACCCCCCATTCTATGGAAGATATCACAAGGCTGTGATACAAACAAAACATATTTAATTTGGTGGGTAGTTCATAAAACCTGCAAGCTTAATTCTGCTGAAAAGAATGTCCAGTACTCTCTTTGGTAATGTTTGTTGTAATTTCTTTTAGCTTTTGTCTGGTAAATTTAAAAAATATTAATATTAAAAATATTATCTTGATATATCATGTTAAAATATTACATAATATTAATGTATTAAATTATGTTAATATATTAAAAGGTTGCACTTTAGTAATTAGCTCATCTGCACAAAATTTGTCGTAATATGTGAGGCCTTCCAATGGTCTCAGATCTTTCTTTCATTTCTGAATCACAAGAATACCTGTACTATGCTATTTTAAAGACTGCAGTGAAGAGAAGAAAAAAAAATTGTATTGTGGAAGGATGCTTTTAGCTGTACTAAACACCATTTAAGTCATTCATTGGTGAATATGGAAAAATCTGTGTCAAATTTTTTTTCTAAAAAGGCACATGGATTTTGTGAATTCTATTAAGTATTTTAATCCTAAATCAACTAGCCATTATATTTAAAACTGAGTTTTATTTAATGTGTTAGTGTAACAAGAAGACACTTCAAATCCCTCTAGCTGACATTGGAGACTAACACATTTTGCACCTTCTTCAAGAGGTATAATAATAAACCCGTATGTGGTTACTCACAGAAAATTACTTTCCTTTCTCAATTTTGTAGGGACAAAACAATCTATTTCCAAATAATGCAGAGACTTTGACCTCAACTGAGATCAAGAATATAGTTTAGGGAAGAGTGTTGTTTGTGTCTTAAATGGCTATATAGCCTTAGGTCTCTCATATGGACTCTGTTCTCCACTGCCTTTTGAGAACACAATCCCACTACATATGTTGCTATCAAGAAGGATAGGAATTTCAGCTGACATTGTGGTTATGTAAATGCAGTCCAGGGAATATTTGATTAAGGAGATTATTAGACAGATTGCTAGAACATTTCATATGTATATAAGGAAAACTTAGGAGAACAGAGTAACACAGACTTAATAAATATCCACATTGATACAGAGGTATTCTTGACCTGCTCCAGGGTCTATTCCACTAATTTATTTGGGTTACTCATTAACACCTATCATCAGTTAAGCTGAATCAGGAAGATTAATGTCCAATTCTCTTTGGATGCCTGGAATCATCATTATTAAACTCATTTCAGGTGAGAGTCTTCAGGGTAGACTTGAAATGTGGTGCTGGAACCAAAGAAGTAGTCCTGTTAGAACTGGCACTAGTATCAGGGTTAACTGTTGTCCCTTCAGCTCTAAGACATTATTACCTAGCCTTTAGCCCCGTTGTGGCAAGCTGAATATCAGCTGAACTCCCAAATACTGTCAGTGAACATAAAATAGGAGAGCTTAAATTTTATCTTAGTTAAGAGAAGTAGGGATACATTTAAAACAATTAGTTAGCTACTATTGTTCAGATAATGTTTTCTGTCGTCTCCTTAGTCACACCAGCACAAGATGCAATTTCACAGAACTTCTTATTTTCATGTTTCATTTTACATATATGGTAAAGTTTATTGGAGGAGAACAAAAACAACAGGACCCCTGCTCAGTTAGGAGAGAAAAGGAGCTAAGCAATAATATTAACGTTAAAGGGGTAGCTATCCAGACTTTCTGAAGTAGTATCTGGTACAGAAGAGAATAAAAATATCCTGGACTCATAAAAAAAAAGTGAATTCAAGGTGTTTTTTATGGAGCAAGATGCATATATTTCAGAGCTCAGCAGTTCTTTCTGCAGAGTTGTTTCTATTAAATACAAATAGATATTATGTGTGTTAATATTTAGGTTTCACCACAGCAGCTGTTTTAAAAAGGTAGATAACATATGAACTAGCTTGTATTCTTCCGTACTGATAAATGATCCAATGGCTGATCCAAGTGTTGATTACATTGGTCCCTTAGGTGACTCTAAGTGTTGTAAATATTAATTTTCTTAATCACACATGCTTTAAAAAAAGTTAATAATAAATGTTGCATCTGAATTCTCATCTACTACCAAGTCAGCTACTGCCTTTTGACTTACACTGCATCATTTTTAGAATTTATGTCAAAGTCTGCCACAAAGTCATATACGGACGAGTTATGTTTGATATACTACATGGAACAGTGGTAAACTTCTTTTAACTATGTCGTTGTGCTCAGATACTACTAAAGTTAGCTGGTTAACTAAAAATGTCAGTTTGCATTCAGTTGAGCTATAGCTGTTTTTTAGAGTTCTTAAGGTAGAGAAATCTAACTACTTTTAGAATTATTTCTTAAATTTTTACTACTAGAGTCATGACACTGGTATACATGGAGTTTCCCTTTTATAAAGACTCATTAGAAATTATTAAATTTATGAGTGATCTGTGAATATAGATGAGTATATGCTTTTGAAAAAAGAAATTATAAGAAACTTCAATGAAGAAAGTAATACTAATAAACCCTTCACAATGGAGGTACACTACCCATAATATAATCATTATTGTTATAAGAATGTTAATAGTAAAATATATTATCTTTGAATGCTATACACTGAAGTTGCTGGTTATGAGAAACATGCAGAAACAACTTGAAATAAAAGTGTGTACCTGTAACGTTAAAATATTATCTCAAAGGGTGACCTCTCAATGGGTTTGGTTATTGCACTTTATATGATAACTCTTCTACTTATACTTTAGATATGTGCATGTATATATGTTTATAAGTATATGTGTCTGTGTACATACATATTTTTGTGTATGTATACATGTTTAGATATGTGTACATAAAGTCTTCACTTTTCCACTTTTATGTAAAATCTGAGTATCCTCTGAGAATGAACACGACAGGTATCAAGGAAGACAAGCTTCTCATGAATCTTCTAATTTCAGATATTTTTTAAAAATTATAAATGCAAAGCCTTTAGGAAGGTTGCTTAGTGCTCTTCATTTCTTGCTATCTAAGGTGCTACCTCAGATTGTTGATGCAAGAAAATGGCATTGTCTGGGGAGTCTATTTAAACTAAACACTGAGGTAAAGTTGACAAGAAAATATCTTTTGAATTCAGACTTTTACTTAGGATGTCACTAAGACACATGTAACATTGTAGATGTCAATGCAACCTGGGACAAAAATTATGCATGGATTGGAAGTAGGTAGATTGATATCAAAGAGGTACACTTAGAAAAATATTGGAGTGTCATGCAAAGGAATCAAGTAACAAGCAAACAATTCCTCCCTGTGGAAAAAAAAAGTAGTTGATAAAGTATACCAATCATGAGAGCTTAAATAAAAAATAGGTAAATCAGAACATCTAACTCATGTAATAGATACCTACAGACTGAATATTACTGGATGAAAATCACCCCCAAAGGTAACAATACAGCATCTCGCTTTACAGGTGGAAATATTTTTTAAATGCCAGATTTGGCAAGAAATTATTTCTTTGTTTTAGTCCTGACTGAAGTTTACCACAGAGACAGTTGGGGTAATAACAATTAATATCACTATTTCTGTAGAATTATATTAACTACCAAGAATTAATAGTCAGAAGATCCACTGATAGAAAAAAATGAAGAAATTAAGCAACAAAAACCATCAGGGTGTAATAACAAAGTTATATAAAATAAGTTATATTATATATATAGTTATATATAATAAGTTATATTTATATAATAAGTTATATTATATAAGTTTACGTATAAGGTATATTTATAAGTTTTGAAGGAAGTTGCAAAGGACATGATTAACATGGTTTACAAAATATCTGAACTCTTCCAATAAAGTGACTGAGAGTGAAACAGTCAGGAAGTAGTTTCAGGAACTGTATGGCTAATACATACCAGGAGGTACAGTGCTGGGTTTTATTTGAGAATCTAAGTATGAGAGAATGATTATTCACTTTGATTACTGTGTTTTTCATATAAAATAATATTTCACGTAGCTGTGGTGAGAACTCATTTTGTTTATTTGCACTTGAAAATTTCCTTTTATTAATATTCTTACCTGGCCGAATTGCCCATACATAAATGTGTTGTTCGCTCAAGTTTCTAAAACAGTCTTTCCTGTTGAAATTGCTCCACACATTGTAATATATTCCCACATATCTACACCTAGCACACTCACTGGAGAAGAGTTTGAGCTGGAGCTTCCCCTTCCGCAGTACGCTCATTACCGAGCCTTAAGGGCAGGCTCTTGCACTATCCTCCCCAGCCCAGCTTAGGTTCCTGCGCAAGCAGAGGCATGAAGCCAGTGTACCAGACTGTCCTGCAGTCTGGGCATCAGAGTTCTTAGCTAAGAGGTAGGATGAAACATGACTGCATTCCTTCAAGTAAATGGTGAATCTCCCTCAGCTGTCACTTCTAAGAAAATGTCCAATACAGTGCTGTCATTTCCACCAGTAGCAAGATACCTCAAGCCAAGAACTGTAACACAAAACATCGCAGCATAAAAGTACTTTTGTGAATTTATTCCTGAATGCGATCATTTGGAAAATGTTATTTGTTCCCACTGGTGGCAAAATCAAAAAAAGAAAGAAAAAACGTTTAATAGTTTTTATATTAACTTGTTTATAAGATTTATTTTTTTAGGAAACTGTTCATAAAATATTAACTGCTAGAATGATTTTTTTTTTCGGGAATGTATTAACTCATAAGCACATGGAGATATCATTGCAAATGTTTTGGAGCTTGTGCTACAGCACTTATTCTCAGGAGAATTCTGAGGCAGAGCAGGAAGCTATTTTCTTGTGAATTATGACAGAAACTACAGAAAAGAGTAAACAACAAAAACCTACTTTTTACCATTAGATGCCTAAATAAATAAAATATTAAATATACAATATATGTTTTACAAATAAAATCATTATGCAATAATAAAATAGCTATTAGCCAAATATATTATCTTGGCTTTTCTGACTAATGAGACTTTATTGAATAATATGACTAATAGGGTGATTATAATCTAATGTGAGAAGAATGTTTCAATATATGATTGAAATGAAGTATTAATTTTAACTATCTATTTGTGTGAACATATTGGTTACAGTACGAGTTTCAGTAATACGTTCCCTAGCTTCTATTTTGTCATATTATCTTTTTTTTTTTCTATATAGAATCATTAGATCTAGCCCCTGATTTCCCTAAATAATTAAACTTCTAAAATTAATGCACTGAATTTGGCACGAGGCATTGCTTACTCCTGGGTCCAGTCACAAGCATTCTCTCTGATTGATACTGAAAGGGCAAAATATGTGGAAAGATGTGAAATCCCATGGATAGGTTAAGCTCTGTTCTAATCAGTCAGAATGAATGTTCAAATTGAACATTCTTGTCTAGAATGTTTCTCGATCAAGTTAATAGGGTTTCTGCAGAAATGGAAAATACCACAGAAAAATAAGATTAGCCAATACTTTCAATCCTGAAAGCTGTAAAAAAGAATAATGTTATTATTACTATTTTTATTATTATTATAATGGATATTTGCTTTTGTTTCTGTTCATTCATTTCCCAGCAGGTGTCTCTATACTGCAGCTTTACTGAAAAAGAATGAGGAAGCCAGCTAATTGCATTAAAATGTTTTTTTAAAAAGGTAAAGAAAAAATAGGCAGATTAAGCCTTACTATGACATCACACAACACCAAAAAAAAAAAAAAAAGACTGAAAAGACTCTAAAGAGAGTTGTCTGATGAGCTTTGGGGTACAATCACATACACATGTATACAGAACAAAAATGGGCTTAATAACTATTGATTCCAACAAAAAGAGATGTTAAAAATGGTGCACTGAAAAAGCAATGGTACAAAAACTAAAGCCTGAGGCTTTTGTAAGTTCTGGGAAGAACAGTAACGTCTCCTATTTCCACATACATAAATATATAACTTAACAACTGCTGAAATTTATCTTCAGCAGCAGCTAGAGTGAAAATATTGAAGTCTCACAAAGAAAATGTTACAACATTTGCTGGGAACATAAATGGGGTGGTTAATGAAGACTGCAGGGGTCTGGAAGAGTTGAGGGGAGAAAAGCACAAGTAGTAATATAAAATTATGGTTATAAATAAGAATTCCAGTTTGTCTTGGCTTAGGGCAGACCAAAGTAACTTCATTTCATTTGCAACCAGATGCAAAAAATTAACATCTTATCACTTAATTGGCAACACGTAATCTATTTAGCCAAATAAAATATATTCTTTGATGGATCCCAGTTGTATTTCTGCACATAGATAAGTGGAATGAAAAATCCTGACTTACCATATAAAAGGACTAGAATTCTGTTTAGCATTTGATTTTAATTGCAGATTTCATGGACCAGAACAGTCTTAGATGAATAACTGATGATGCTGAGAAACATCTGAAATTCCATGTATGATTCACATCTAGAATTAGACCTCTGCAAAGTTGTATTTTAAAGTCTTATTGTTCACAGAAACAATGTTTCAAGGTGAGTAAAAGCTGATACTTCTCAGTTTGTCCATTAATCAATAGTTCACTGAGTATTTGATAAGAGCTCAATGAGCCATAAAAAGGAACAACATGACAAATTTTATTGATTGTCTCATAAAAAGGGTAAAGAAGTGACAGATGACAGGCCCAGTTAGACCTTTACAGCAAGCAGTTACAGTATTCATGGTACATTAGTTACAGCAATTTCTATTTTTGGCACAGGAAGAGGAAGTGATATAATACCACACGTGTCACTTGCATCAAATTTATTTCTCACACACAAAAAAATAGAAATTGATTATAGTTTTTAAAAAAGTAATGGGTTTAAATAGGATTATATCATTGCAACTGAAATCAGACTCTGATCTGGAATTCTGCTTAAAGAATGTTGTTTCTTGTACAACCTCACGTGCAATGCGTTGCATGGTATTTATGTTCCTGGCCTCTATGTTTTTTATTTATGGACTCTCACTGTTCTTCAATATTATTTATAAGGATTCTCTCAAATCCCAATGTGTACTCAAATGTGAAGTTATTCAATAGTTTTTGGTCATAAATCATTGTGCTGTTATTAGGACTTTGCTGCCACCTTAATTCTTAAACTTTAAACATAAGAGCAAGCAGTGGAACATGGGAAGTTAATGAGTCAGAGAAGACCTTTACTTCATAGTGCTGTCAAAATCCAAAAGTTTAAGTCAGGTTGGGGAAACAACATTCTGCAATAAGAGGAAAGCTGTCACTGAGAAGAAGTTTAAGGCGTTCAGCCTAAAACAGTCACACAGATATTTGTATCTAAATTTTTTTTGCCATATTTCCTTTATGAACATTTATTGTCCCTTCAAAGTCTCTACTGAATTACACCTCTCCTTGTTACTTCATTCCTCTTGCTTTTTTTACAGGGTCCTGCTCCACTAAGGAATACTGCCTTGTTCACTGTTACCTGTTCACATTTACCAAACATGAAGAATGTACTTGAAAAATAGTTAGATCTGCAGAGAAGAGTTTACAGATGTTTAGTTTGTTGATTCTGCAGTGAGAAGTCCTTACTTCCCTCAAGATTCCTAAAGTCAAGTGAAGCAACACTGAGCTTATTTTCACTTCAATCAGAGAAAAGAACTCACTGACTCTTCCTCCTCCAAAAACAGCTGGTTCTTTGGTGTAAGGAAAATTACTTAATTCTTAAAGAAGAAATAAGGAGAAGGAGGGAAAAATCCTTGAGATTTCTCTGGTTCATTCTCTCTAAAGTATTTCTTGCAGGACTGAACACTGGCAGTGGGATGAAGGCAAAGAATCAGTTCTTTCAGATAATAGTAGCCTATAATGGGTAATGATGAAGCTGGATATCTGTGCCTTAAGATCAAACATGGGAAATATTAAGAGAATCCTGATTTGAGATGTTGCTGTAGGATTTGGTTTGGGTTTTTTTTCCTAAAAGTATTGATAGGTCTGCTGGACTTTAAATAAACATTTATTTGCTAGTTGCTTAGCTAGACAGCAGGTTTAAATGTTTTAGAGTTCATGTATGTTTAAAATTTCAAGCTTTCACAAAATTATCTATCCTGGCCATATTCTATTGCTCTTGGTCAGTTTCCTTCTACAAAAATATTTTCCGTCTTGGGTAGGGGGAGTGGCTTAAGTTTGAATCGCCTTATTTCATGAAATAAATTGATTTTTCCCCCCCCCCCCAAGGACACCTGTAATAGCTGGTGTTCATTTGATAAAACTAGTTAGCACTCATCAATGCAACAGGGTTATTTCAAGATAAGTCAAAGAAAAGCTGGAGAAAATAGCGTTGTGAACTCAGTTGCATAGTAGGTTTTATGATACTGAGTATATACTTGCCAAAAGGTGACTTATTTTGTTGAGCTATCATCTGAAAGTTTTACTTTTGCTGTGTACTGATTAAAAGGTACAGGGTTTCTATCTTCAGTTACAGCAATATCATCACAAGACAGCCCTCAGGAGATGCATGCCAAGTTCATGCTTAAATTAAATATGTGCTGAAGTGCTTTTCTGAATCAGAGCCATAATTGCAACAATTTATTTAGATCATAATGTGGTTCCTTAAAGAAAAGAAAATCCCAGAAGGAATGACTTTTAAAAAGGCAACATTTCTTTCTTAGAATCTCATCTCTATGACAGGGTTTACTTCTACTCTTTTTTTATATTCTGGCATGAGTAAGTATTTACAAGAGTACACAACATAAATGATACTACGTTGTATTTTCTGTCATTGCTGCATATCCTTCTTTAAATGTCCCATGCCACTACTTAGTCAAGATATCAAAGTCTTTGGAAGTGTGATCTGGAAGTTAAGCAGTGAGCACTTGAAATTAACACTTTCTGGCACTACTATTCTGAGTCTAGCCAAGTTTTCAAATATATCAACTATAGAGTGCACAAATCCAACCAGAGGTACTGATTATCATGACTCTGTAGATGGAGAAGAGAGGGGATGTGGGATGGAATGACTGGCTGGTAGTGCTGGCGGTTGCAGGAGATCTTCCATCTGGGATGCTTTCTCATGAGTATCCGTTTCCTTTTGCCTTTGTTACTGCATCAGTGATTGAGCTGCTGAACATCCTTTTGCCAGAACACATCATCTTGTTCTGTCCTGCCAGTGAATGAGCAGGTGGCAGTGATGACATGGTGCCAATTTCAAGTGCATGCTAAGGAGGAGGCTAGGGGCAACATGACCTATTTGTTTTGCATAACACCAAGTCATTACAGAAGCTAACACACCTAATCAGGCACTTTTCAGAATAGCTTATCAGTCTCGATGATCTGCCTTGTCTGACACAAATCCTGCATGAAGTATCATCTAAGTGGCAATGCACTTGAATTGGTTAGAAGATCAAGAGGAAATGAAAAAGGCCAAGGGTGAGGAACAATTTTTTTGTCATTGCATCATTTGTTGGCCAGAATGCTTGGTAACTGTGTGTGTTTCCATTGTTGTTGTTGGTTTTTTTTAATAAAACAAAGACATGAACTCTGAAAATAGTGTTGAATGTAGAACTGTAAGGCACTTAACCTGAACTGATGAAGTTTGCGCTTGATATGAGACTTCACATAATGTATATTATACTTTGATATAAGTATCAAAGTATAATATGACTGCATGACTATTAGTGGACTATTTTTACATTACTTGTGTACTTTGTAGCTGGACCACATCATATATTTATCACAAAGAGCCCTTTTAACCTAGGGAAAGGGCAAGACAATCTGTGTTGCACATGCACTGAATAGAAAATTACAGATCAGATAGGTGACAAAAAGGGATATCTACAGAGATGACATTTCCTAGAACCAGAATATTTCTTGATATTTCTCGTCCTTTAGTTTCTTCTGAAACTCAGTTAGAATTGGACATTTAATCATTTTGAGGGTCTTTTGAAAAATTTGTTAATAACTGTATGGATTAAGTACACTAACAGTATATTTTTAATGTTGAATCTTCTTGTCAATCTGCTTATTCACAAGCAGGTTGGTAAAATCAAACTGCTAGGAAACTGTTTAATGGAAACTGTTAAATGAAAGATTATTGTACCTCTTTTTTCTTTCCTTTTTTTTTTTTTAATATATTTTGATTGCATATGGGAAGTGAGCACAAGGCTTGGCCACTGGATGTAACAGCAGCAAATTGGAGAAGAGAAAGCTGAATGTGAATGTTCGTAAGATGGGAAATGTGAGAGGGTCAGACTGGAGGGGAGTTTATCTTAAGTACCACACCTTTGAAAAACAACACTTTGAAGTGTTTTCTCTAAACCTTTCAAAGTGACAGAGACTGAAAAAAGAGCAAGAGCTAACTAAAGGATAAGTACTGGGAGGATAAGCCAGCTGGAGGATAAAACTCTCTTTTTAGCAACTGTGAGTGAGCCCTTTAAAATCTAGCCGATTAGATAGGAGGCACAACAACTGAAGTGTTAAACATACAGCGTATGTCACTGTCCAAGTGCCACTCCTGCGTGCCGGCAATGTGAAATGATGGCTGCTATATGCCCTATACATCTGGAATTATTAACAAAACATTTGAGAACAGTTATTAATAAAACACCATCCGAGTGCTTTTTAAATTGTATGAACGGTGATCAATTGAAGAACTACTGAAACGCAGTCATTGCTACAGTGAAACCCAGTAACTCTTCTGCAAGGCACAGCTAGAGGCAGAAATGGCACGTGGAACCGCAGGGGATGTTCGTCAAAGGGAATGCAGTTCCTTATAAGACTGGGACAAACAGCCATGACAACCTAAAGGCCTGTTCAGCAATAACTGAACTCAATAACCATAATCAGGATTCTTTTTTTAAAAAAAATGTTGTTAGAATTAGAAATAAAGAATCATAGTGTAAATCAAGAAATAACTGGAAAGTTTCCGGGTCTAAATTTGAGCATGCGTTAAGAGTTGAAGTATGAAACCTGATTTCCCAGACAGAATTTATTTAGCCATCTTCCAAACTACCTATTTGCATTTTCTGTCCTGAACTGGAGAGAGGAAAAAAAAATAGACCTGAAGTCTAATCCTTGTTCACCCAAGTCTGAGAAATAATTGATACAATCTTGAAGGACATGCATTAAGAAAACATTAGTTGGGTTGATAGATGACAAAAATGTAGATTTTGCATGAATTTGTCTTACATTTCTCTTCTCCTTTTAGTTCTGTATTTTTATCCATATTGACACAGGTGGTAGATGCCCCATCCCTGGAAACATTCAAGGTCAGGTTGGATGGGGCTCTGAGCAATCTGATCTAGTTAAGGGTGTCCCTGCTCATTGCCAGGGGGTTTAGTCCCTTCCAACCCAAATTATTCTATGATTCTATGATTCTATGACTCCATGACTTACTCTCTCATGCTAATTGTCCTTTGGAATCTGCAATCTCCTTTCTCTTTTTTAAGTTTAACTGTAATTGGAGTCAACATATTTAATGAATTTAATCTCATTTTTCTCTGAAAAATATCTGATTTTTTGCAAAAACCTGAGTTAATTTTTCTGCCTATGATATAATGCACATAAACTTCTTCAGCTGCTGCCTGTGTTTCAACCCCAGCTCATCTTCTGGGAAGTAAAGATTGCCTGTACATTAAAAACTAATTTATTTGAAACTATCTTAAAGATTTGATTTAAAAGATGAACCTGATGTTTGTAAGAAGTGAAGTACCAAGTCTATGTGTAAATGTAGAATGAAAATTTTCTGTCAAGATTGTATTTTTCTGCCTATATACATGTGTGTGTTTCAAATAGTAATTTGACAGCTTTATGGAGGTGGAAGAGCTTGAGCAAACTGTGAAATATAATCTGATGTATTTACTGTGAACAAGTTGCAACAATACCAACAATCAGGAAAGGATAAGAGGAAAGCTCAGCATGGGGTTTGGTGGGATAATAAGTTTTTTGATCTTTGAAAAAACAGAACAGATTATCAAAGGAAAAGGACTTGGAGCTTATGGTATAGAAAGAAAAGTTTATAGTAAAATACATGCTCTTCAATTTTCTATGCCTAAAATGGAACAAACAGGTTTGCCAGAGTAATTTCATTCTTTTCTCACATGTACTACCTCTATTCTGCAAACAGCAGAGTGAACAGTTTGTCTCTGCACTCTGATAGACTCTAACTTACAGTGTCTTGCTAGTCACTTAAATACGTTTCTTGGACTACAATTATTGCAGAATGGCATTAAAAAAACACTATAGTTTAATGTAGGTTCACCAGAGTCAGAATTCATTTAAAAAATGCTCTTTACAGCATCTCTTAATGGACTTTTCATCTTTTTTTAGCTACATGTCTGGGCAATACAAAGAAAGGAATGTAGGGACGTGTAGGTGACATCTTCTGACTTGATTACGAGTAATAGAGAGGTTTGTGATTTCACTCCATCACAGTTCTTAGATTAGTACCACTGTGATATTAAGTTAGTGATGGAAAGACAAGTCCCAGTAATAATCACAAGCACGATATTATTAACATTATGCAACCAGTTGCATGTTCATGTTTAAGTATTAATTTTGAGCTAGTAGATCAAATATTTTCACGGGCTTCAACAAGCAGTCCCTAAAAACCAATATCCAAAGATAATAGTCCAATATATTTCCTGTCACAGAGTCTTTTAAAAGCTTGAAAAGTCTTCATGAAGATTAGAATGTGAATATTCCGAAGATGGATAAAGAATTTTTTCCTGAGAAATTATGCTGTTTTTTAGAAAAAAAAAACTTTGATTGACCTCATATTTTTTCTTACTTTTTGGTGACATTTAGTGTATTGTCTTTTTATTTGTCTCTTTCACCTTAGTGAGAAAATTTCACATAGATATTTCAATACATTGTTTTCAGAATGAGGAACATCATTGGCTAAATATGTGAATGATGTAAAAAGGTTTCAAAATCTGGGGGCTGGTGTAGACAATAATTTTGAGATCTATCTTTTACTTAACCATTTCTTTAACATATGTTACAATATAAAATAAGGTTATTGCAGAGCAAAACAATGTGCAAAACTCTCCCTGTAGTAGGTGAATAAATCTGTACTTGCTAGTGTATCTTCAGCTGCATTAAACTGTGTTATATATACGGTTACTGATACTAACATCATCTACTCAGCACTATCAAGTAATGTTTTCTTCCCCCTTGTTTGCTGGTGCCTGTACTCATTTCTCCATGTCATTTGGTTTCTACCTGACACTATCACAGGGGACTCAAAGTATGCGCTCAGTTACACAAACTTTTTGTTCAGTCTGGTGAAAACCAGCTACTGGAAGTTATATCTGAGATCCAGGTGTTGTTGAGAACACCTTTCTTTTGGTGGAAAAAAATAACCTGTATTTTATATATTAACCTAATTTAACTTTAGATATCTATACTAAAGATGTATGACATTGCCTTAGGTGTTGCTCTGTGGACAAGAGTAATGCACCTGTCAGGGAGCCCATGGGAACCATCATAGCCTTCTATGTTTTCTCTATAGATGTATTAAGCCAGGCAGGTGAGGTGTATCTCAGCTATTGTTTCAAAGACATCTTTTTTTCTACAAAACACTTTTAAACTCTCGGTCATGTATCAATATACTTGAGTTGAAATGTCTCAGTGTTGGCAGGAATCTTTACTGTGAACCTTTGAGTCCAAGCTAAGTGAATATAGTCTGTACTTTTCCTCACTTTGTTATTACTGCATTTCTGAGGTTTCCATGCATCATTAAAGTTCTGTTGAAATTGGTGAGCTCTTCTATTATATTAAATATTTTTTCTCTCTTAGTTTTTCAAGGCTTTGTGATAATTTTGAGCCCTCAATATTAAAAATGAATTTTTTCTCCTGTATTTTTCCTCAGTTGTGTCCATAATATTAAAAATATTTTTATTTCTATCTAGTTCTTTATATTCTGGATGTTAGCAGTGATGAAAGAAAGAGAAGACAGATACTTTTGATGTCTTCATGTCCAGCTATGTTCTTGTCCTCGGAACATTAGCAACTGCAGAAATGCATTCCGAAATGTGGGTCTACTCTATTAAACACCTTGGTCTATCAAATCAAAGATCTACCAAATATCTGTGGTCTATCAGTCGCCTTGGAAATTTAGTCCTGCTATTGACCAAAAATTAATTTGAAGTACTTTTCTACCAGGGTCTTCAAAATAAATGTTCTACATAAAACCTAATTGTCCTAAATCCAGCTTGTTCTTCTTCAAAATTTATATACACTATTACAGTAGTATGATTTCTTTTGAGCTTTTGAAACCATTGAGAAATTTCAGTATTATTCCACTTTTCCAAGTATCACCATATATCTCTTTTTGCACTGTGCTTTCACACTACAAGGCACACTTGCTTTTCAGTGTTTTATCTGCTTTCTTTTTCTTTGCCTCTCCTCATTTCTTATTTTCCTTAGTATTCTTTTCTAGTGCTCTTCTTTGACTAGCTTCCTCATCTTTGCCTTGAAGTACTGAAGCTTGAATTCCATTATGTAACTCATTTTTCTTCCATTCTAGTCTTTGCAACTGTCTCTCATACTCGGTTGATCTTGAGATTTGTTTCTTAGATTTATTTTCAGTTTGGCAAAGTTAAGATTGTGGCTGTTCTTGTTATGACTGTTCAATGTGCTTTTACATTTGTTTGAATATAATCCATTCGATTTTCTGATTCACCATCTGGTGAGTTCGTGTTTGTTAGGTAACATGAAGTTGGAAAGAACTAGGCTGTTCACTAAACACAAATCAATGAGTTTCTCATCATTGTGATGACAATTTCCTTCCAATGCTTTCCCCCTGTTCTATCCACTTCTTCATTGTAACATCCTAAACTGACATTTACAGGAGGTAAAACATGTATAGATATTTTTTCAAATAAGCAATGGGGGAAAATGTGGAATACAACTTTGTTCCTTCTGGTTATGTTTCTGTGTAAGGGAATAGCATGTCTCAGTTGATATCCTTCATAACCTGTTGTTGAGTTTGGGATACATATTGCATTGGTTGAACAAAACTGATGAGAGGCTAGCTGAAAGGCACTGTGAATGCAACTGTCTTGGAGATCTTTTTGTCACTGAAGCATATATAGATAAAATGGAGATACCTGAAATATATTCTGTCTACCCCACCCATTCATTATCACTGACAGCCTATCTATAATAGTTCAATGCAGTTTCCTACTGATAACATCAATATTCTGAGGAATCTGGGTTTTAGAGGGTTTTTTGTTTGTTTAGTTCTGTTTTGTTTGCTTGCTTTGCTTTGGTTTGCTTTGTCTCTGGAGCTTTAGTACAGGGTAGGGATGGACTAGGTTCTTGTGAATGGTCATATTACTAGAACGGTAATTTATTCCTTCACATATAAATAGCAAAATTTTTACAAGTGAAGACTTCACATTTACACACATTTACATCTATCCAACCTTAGGAAAGCTGCTCTACAAAATAATCCCCTCAGCAGAGCAATTATTTTGTAATATTGGTGTACATTATAGTTAGATATTTAAAATATTTTAAAGCAGGTTTCAACAACATTGCTTATGAGCTCATTCAAAATAAAAATTTATACTACTTGCACATATCCTATTTCTATTTCAGAAAAAGGCACTTGAAAGTCCACTGACATTTCTTTCATAATATGGTAATAGTTTTCTCACAACTGTCATTGCTTTCAGCTTAAGTTGAATGTCAGTAAGATTGTGGTCAAGAAATCTCCTCTTGAATTCTAATGGATATGGTTTGAGACTGCTATGTACTTCCCTTAGAAGAGTGTACTTAATGCAATGGCCTAGTCTTCCTGAGCCCTGCCTTCTTGTGGCATAGTCTCTTCAGTTAAAAAGCGGTGCCCCCAGAAATTCCCACAAAGCAAGTTCCACTGTGGCGAGCGCTAAAAGAAAGCTTTGCAAATTTCTTGAAAGCAGTTTCTGAATCTGAGCAAAAGTCAAAGTTGTCTATTGTGTCCATGGAGACACAGAAAACCACTTCAAGCTATGACAGCCTCTAGTTCAAGTGAATTAAGCATAAGAGAGAGAAGTGGATTGTTGTACCCCTTGCCACAGGATGCTCATTTTGTGCTTCCTCAGTTTTAAGAAATGTTAAATTAGGTTATAAAACATTCAGCACATAATATCACACCCTTTTTATGGAATTCATTAAGACAAGTTGCTAGTGAACAGGAGCAAAGAACCAATTAAGAGGATGTTACAAAACCAAATGGAGGGAAAACATAAGCTGGTCAGAAACTGTAAGTGCAACACCAACAGCCACAAGAAGTCAAAACTAAGGGGTGAAAGGATCACTAAACAAATATTTTTAATAAGGCTTTATTAGAAATTCTAACAGTTAGACAGTATTAGCTCATACATGCTGCAGAAACACAGGAGAGAGAATATGAACTGCCTTATTTATAATACAACAAGCTACAGTACCTCCAGGGTGTATATAATTCAAATAATTTTATTTTGCCACTCGCTGCTGCATTTCTTGAATGTCAGCACCTTGTTGCCTTACCAGCTGGATTGGTACAAAAGATCTTGCTATTACTATAAGTAAGTCATCCCCAGGGCTGTTGACCTGGCTCCGTGTGACCCTCATTTCAGCTGATGGAGGCTAATCCTGCATATGCCAAAGCTAGCAACTTCAACGGGGATAGGATAGCACTTTACGAAAATAACCCTCTCCACAGGTCATTGACTCTTTTACAGTGCTGAACATCACAAAATTGTCTTTAAGTGTCATAATATCAAACATTACATGCAATTAGTGGTTTTATAAATGCAATGCATTAAAGGTACGTGCCTTTTTAAAAAAGTTACTTCCTTCTGAATTTGCCTGTGCTAATTTTGTGTGAAAACCTTCAGTTTCCTCAAAATACTGCTGAAATAAACTTCTAATTCCAACCTCTACAACAACTTCCACCTTGTATTTTGTGACAGCTCCTGCCCTTGCAGCCCTAAGGGGGACTTAATGAAACAATTATAGTCATAACAAAGAAAGAGTTATATTTCCTCCTGGGAACATTAACTTGTCCCACAATCACTAAAATGTGAGAATTTAAAGAATATATATCAAGCATATTTTCAAGTTCTGTTTTTCAGATTACTGCTTAAATGATAAAAAATACAGAATACTGTGTATACATAGTAGAACAAAACAATATTCCTAATGGGAACTCTGTGTTTAAATAACTTTTCTGTCCTGTTAGTATCCTTGCCAGACATATTCTATTTCTTTAGCCTTTCGTGGATGTTAGACATGTGCTAACATGTTCACACTTCTATACAGAGAAGCACCTTTTCTTTTTCTATTTACAGGGAAAAAAAATCCTTCCTGAACTATAATAAATATAAAATGAAAAAAATTCAGCTGGGAAAATTTGTTTTAAAGAACATAGTTCAGCTAGGTGGATAAGTAAAAAAGTAAGAAAATGTTAAATATTTTGTGAAACCTAACAAATTTGTCATATGTATTTTAAATATATATGCATCTTATATGATCAGCTTTTTGAGATGCATACATAGTGTATGAATATTAAGTTTTAAGTATAAAACCAATCAAAGGAATTTCAGCTAGACTTAGCCTCTTAAATCACTTAATTCTAAAATGTGTCTGAGGAGGCAAATAGGTATTTCTTTCTCATAAAACTCATATAACCTCAGCAGGTTCATCTTTTTTCTGTTACTTAGATCACCCACAAAAAGTTATACACTCATACAGTCAATATCTCAAATTAATAATTATGTTTAGGGCTTGTTTTTAACATTTGTGCTTATTAGTTATTATTGTTTACACTAATCATGTGGTTTTATTCTAAGATAGCTTGACAAAAGTAACTGCTAGAGTTAGGTGGAACTGGTGATCCTACTGAGATCTAAATTTCTCAGGAAGTGGAAGTGACTTATGATAAAGCATCAGGTAAACATGACATGAGAATTTTAGAACATTTTGAGTCTTTTTCAGACTACAAGTCCTTGTACAGCTGTTGTGGTTTAACCCAGCAGGTAACCAAAACAACCACACAGCTGTTCATTCACCCTCCCCCCTCAGGGAGATGGGGGAGAGAATAGGAAAAGAAAAAGGGTAAAACTTGTGGGTTGAGATAAAGACAGTTTTATAGGACAGGAAAAATAAAAAGAATAGTGATAATGATAAAAGAATAGACAAAACAAGTGATGCACAGCACAATTGCTCCCCACCTGCTGATCAATGCCCAGTTAGTTCCCAAGCCACAGTCCCTCCCTGGCCAACTCCCCCAGTTTATATACTGAGCATGGCATTGTATGGTATGGACTAGTCCGTTGGCCAGCCTGGGTCAGCTGTCCTGGCTGTGTCCCCTCCCAGCTCCCCGTGCACCCCCAGCCTGCTCGCTGGCGGGCCAGATCACGGAAAGCTGAAAAGTCCTTGACTGCTTAGCAACTGAAAACATCAGCACATTATCAACATTTTTTTCAAACCAGTTCCAAAACATAGTCTCACGCTAGCTTCTATGAAGAAAATTAACTCTATCCCAGCTGAAACCTAGACAACAGCACACTGAGGGGGAAAAAAAAAAAAAAAAAAAGAGGCTTACCTAGGATTTACTAACACGGTGAAGACTTTTTAAGGTTTTTCCTTCAGTCACAGAAAAAAGTATGTATGCATGATTAAGCCAAGCTGTAAAGAGTACAGCCAGAGCCCTCTCTGACTCATGTAATTGCCTCTGTGCCAAAGTTCCAGTGAAGGACTTCGGGAATATTGTCTGTCTCCTGTCTTAATAATTAAGGTTCTATGCCACATATAGAACTTGGCATAAACAACTTCTCATGTGTGTATAAAATTTGCCATCTAAAGTATCTAAATGAGCAATCCTAAAAAATTTTTTTATATGAGCATTAGTGCAGGTATGACTTGACTTCTGGAATGATCTAAGATAGATGACACAAGAAAAAGGAGGTAAAGACACTGAAGTGTCCAAAGCTGTATATTATCATTATTTAAATAATTAGCTGTAAAACAAAGACCGCAAATTTTATGGATGAGACAAATAATTATTTGCAATTTGGACTTCAATGAGTGTGATATATCTGCAGAAAGAAAGACATTATGTAAGAACATAAGAGGCTTTCAGGAATACATATAAAAGATAAAACCTGAACAATAAGGGCCTGATTCAATCCATTAAAGTCAAAGGAGTCTTCAGACTAAAGCCTAAGAGAATAAAAAACAGTATCTTATAAAAAATCCATATTTTTTATTTTGCAATATATTTTGCCATCATATATTTTGTATCTTAACGATCAGCTATTAATTCTACTCCTCAGATACTCAACTATTAATTGAAATAATTAATAATCTAAAATAGTGCTACAGTCAAGAAATTACTAAGGGAAAGAATGCAGTTCTCTGCATTGAATTAGGCTGTAACTGGAATTCAGATCTCTGTACTTATTCCATCAGATCTGGATTCTTATCTTTCCTACTGTTTTACCAGCTGTGTGGTTTGGAGAACAGTAGGCAGATGATACTCAGAAGTTATAGGTGATATTATTTCAATGTACAATTTGTCTGGAAAAAAGAGAATATAATAAAAGGGAGAAACATTTTTTTTTTCATTGAATATGCAGCTTTTTGGATATATAAGTAAAATAAGAAGAAGAATGTTTCTTTTTCTTTTTCCCACAGACAGTGGCAAGTCTTTGATTCCTAAGTTTTTCGAACTAAGGAAATTGCTCTAATGTTATGCTTTCGAGATAGGCTATAGAAAGGACACATTTCACAGAATAAATCTCTTTACTAGGTGAAACAAAGATGGGTTTTTTTTTTCCATTGCTGTGGAGTCCTTAAATTTTGGAAAAAAAAAATCAAAGAAAATTTCCTGGAAAAAGCTGTGAAGCCATCTCAGCAGAAATGTTATTTAAATACAGGGAAAATGTCTATATGACTTCTCTCACGTTTATCATTAAGGACTGCAACTGCCATTACCTTACCAGTTTGTTAAAGGTATATATTTACTGTTATTTTGGAAAGTTACTCCTCTGAACATATAACATGTTAATATGTTTACTTACCTATAACCAAATGAAGAAAATATGAACAGTTGAAGTCATACTAGAGATATGCAAGGTAGATTGTGAGGGAATCTGTACAAAATGTGTTCAATAATATGAAGGACTTATTAAAATTTTTCTAAAGTGATTGTGCATAAAATCATATTATTATATAATGATTTTCACATTCAAATCAAAATTACAGATTTTAAAAACTAATTCCTGAAGGACAGTGGATCAGTAATCTCACTACATTATCTGTTAGTATCTGTACTGGAAAAATTATACAGACCATCAAATTAAAGACAAAACTTTTTTATTAATGACCTTGTGTCCATCTACATACAAACACTCATTTAGGTAAATGACAAAAAAAAGCTCAAGGAAACCTTAAGGCATATGATAAGTGATAATCATGAACAAATCCCCGTAAATTCCATTATTCTACCATTTTTTTTGCTTAACATTTTAACCTACTGTACTTCATAACACACAGCTGAAGAAGTTCTGGACCATCCAAAGTTGATATTCAGCTAAACTTTACAAAGAAAACAGTGTGAAAACCCAGATAGCAAAAGCTGCAGTTTTCTGACAGGTGGCTGTTGTCCATACCCAATAGTGGTCCATTGAGATTTAATATAACAACCCCTCCAAACTATTGCTTGCTTAGAAATATATTTATTTTCTGAAAATGTAGCAAATGACATTCAAAACAGCTAATCTTTCTTGCAGCAGTAAGTATACATGGTTGTCGACACAGGTGTATCTAACATCCCATGGGGACAACAGGTTAAATATTAATATAGAACTAAACGCAATCTGTATATGGTCTGTCTGATGCTTGTATCTATTCAATAGGTGAGAGCAAGACATCAGGTACTATGAAATAATGAAAATGTGATTAGCATCAAGGTCAAATTTTCTGAGAGGACAAAATAAAATAGGAGCTGAAATATCATTCTGAAGGTAGTGGTGCCTAAAAGCATAAGTCACTTAAAAAAAAATTGTCATCTCAAACCATGTGAGAATTTTATTTTTAGTCAGACTAAGGTAGAATTATAGATATGAAAGTTACTTTAAAAGGTCACTTATCTCATTCTCCTGCCTTAAAGTCAACTGTGCTTATGACATTTCTGATGTCTTTGGCTTAATATTGAGCATCCAGGGACAGAAATTCCATAATAACTGGTACATTACAATAATGCAATTTTCTCCTTAATGTTTCTTGCTCTTAAATAATGTATCCATGTCTATCAACTTAATTTTACTGGGCTTGCAAACTGCCCCTAAGCATTTCATGCTTGCTACAATTTTCGTAATGCATAAACACTCTGCAGAAACAGTGTTTATGAAACTATGCATTTAAATTCATATTTAAATCAAAGAATCTTTAACTGGACTGTGTGCTTTCATTGAAGACTTTTTTTCCTGTTCCTCTCAATGAATAATCTTAAACTTAATAAAGAAGAGCCTTAGTGGGCCTTGAGTTTTGAATCTACAGTAAAAGACATGAAAATACACTTTAAGCATGTATCAGTGGAATATGTCTCACTGTTCCTGTTTTCTGCACAAGAAATGCATCTGAAAACCCAGGAGTACAAATAAAATTTTCTATAGAAAAATATTTTCTAAATTACATAAGTTTGAGTTTTAATGAAATTTAGACATTCAAAGATATAGATAGATGTAGAGCAGATTTTGCAACAACAAAAGCATCTGAACACCCATTGGAAAGGGTAGAAGTTGGCTGTCTGGTCTATTTGAAAATCTTAGGAGGCAAACATGTGAAAACCACTAATGTACTCTAGTATCTAGATTCTTCATGTTGATACTACTTTCAGAGCCAGTCAATTTACCTGACTGAAAACATAAATCATAGTTCAAAGTTTTGAGACCTTTCAAACATTAATGTTGATAGTCTACTGGTCTTCATCTAAACTGTTAGGACCTGACATTGTAGGACAACAACAGCGTCCTGGCCTGTATCAGAAACAGTGTGGCCAGCAGGGGTAGGGCAGTGATTGTGCCCCTGTACTCGGCACTGGTGAGGCCGCACCTCGAATACTGTGTTCAGTTTTGGGCCTCTCACTACAAGAAGGATGTTGAGGTGCTGGAGCGTGTCCAGAGAAGGGCAACGAAGCTGGTGAGGGGTCTGGAGAACAAGTCTTATGAGGAGCACCTGAGGGAACTGGGGTTGTTCAGTCTGGAGAAGAGGAGGCTGAGGGGAGGCCTTATCGCTCTCTACAACTACCTGAAAGGGGGTTGTGGCAACGAGGGCGTTGGCCTCCTCTCCCAAGTAACTAGTGATAGGATGAGAGGAAATGGCCTCAAGTTGCGCCAGGGGAGGTTTAGATTGGATATTAGGAAAAATTTTTTTCACCGAGAGAGTGGTCAGACATTGGAACAGGCTGCCCAGGGAGGTGGTGGAGTCACCATCTCTGGAAGTGTTCAAAAAACGTGTGGATGTGGTGCTTCAGGACATGGTTTAGGGAACATGGTGGCGCTGGATTAATGGTTGGACTTGATGATCTTGAAGGTCCTTTCCAACCTTAGTGATTCTGTGAACATATTTAGGACATATGTAGGACATATGTAGGGCAACAAAGTGAGGAATTAGAGATTAGCAATTATTTGTTGCCATAAAGGTTGAAAAGTAATCCTGAGAGAGAAAATAAAAAGAAAACAAGAAAAAAGGAAACTTTGACACCATATGTGAAGAAATTACAATTTTATATATGCTTTCCAACACATGCACACTGATATACAAGTTATATACAAATACTTTGCCTTTTTGTAGCAAAAATTTGGAGATATGTCATACATAATTTTTTAGCTACCAGCAGTCAGTACAAAAAAATTAACTTCAGAAAACATTTGGGAATATCTAGAATAATGTGCTACTTTAATGTGACAAGTGGTTATCAGCTACTTTTACTGTTAATGTAGGTTTTTCTTCCCTTGTAAAGGGGCTTTCTTTTCCTTGCTGAATTTGTTTCCAGTAGAAATAAATTTCTAGAGAAGTCAGTGAGACAGAACTTTTTCTTTATAATTCACATATTGAAAAATACATTTTATATAATAATAAAGATAATGTTAAGCTTGCTTTAATCTTTGGGAAACAACTAGATTTAGGCTAGGAAAAAACTATAGAATTATTTTACAGTTTTAACTGGTATATCCAGTTGGGTTTTCTTCAACACGCTAAACAACTTGCAGTTGTGCAGTATCAGGTTTCACCAGTGCCTATATGAGACAAGAAGTTTTACTATTGTCTGGAGTAAATATAAGAAATGCGAAAATTTCTTCCTACTCTTTCATTGCTT
Organism: Phaethon aethereus; assembly: GCF_964289735.1. Taxonomy (NCBI): domain Eukaryota; kingdom Metazoa; phylum Chordata; class Aves; order Phaethontiformes; family Phaethontidae; genus Phaethon; species Phaethon aethereus. The sequence continues at coordinate 33,156,447 of NC_138579.1, read as the reverse complement.
CATTGATTACTAAATGAGGAAACTGAAAAAATTTGAATGTGTGCTTACTTTTCACCTATGGTATATAAACTATATACAATTCAGGGAGGTGACAACTAGGAAAGAGAGAGAAAAAAATTTATATTATCTACTGGTTGTGTAGCAAATCATATGTAGTGTGCTATTTCAACCTGAGGAACCCAGACTGCACATTGTTACACACATACTGCATGATGTCATGAAGAGTCTGCACTTCAGCATTAGTGTACAGTTCACATAGTACTAGATTTGTAGTTTGTTTGCTGTAGGCCAGTGATCCTAGATCTTAAACTGGATTCTGGTTGCCATTTATCTATGTGCTCTCAACAGAACCAGAAACAGATATACAAGTTCCACAGCACTTTGAAAATAAGCATATTAACCCATTTTTAGCAAAAAGTTATCTAAGGTCATGCTTTCTAGTGTTTACTCCTTTGCATGTATTTGTGATAAAATGACATACGTTTGTCTGTATGAACACACTGTAGTACCAGAGATGTAGTTATGATATTATAACCACAATGTTATTGTGCATAAATTAAATGCATAAACCATAATGAGTCATGCCATTTGTGTTAAGAAAGTGTTTTATGATGCTTCCTATATACATATAGAGTTGGCCTGATTGTTTTCATCATACAGATGAACCAGAAATTAATTATTGACTAACAATTTTACTTCCTACAGCCACCTAGCAAGGAATTTCTGTTTTTGAGGCACAGAGCACATCTTCTATATGCTAAATTGTTAAACATAGGTTTTAATAATTCTATTTTCTGTATGTTTTATAATGGATCTAGATGGGAGGTCTGGAACTAATTTCACCTAATTTTAGACTTCTAATAGTCATCTGCATGTAAATTAGTCTACAAAGTTCCCATTTGTAGTCAACAGAGAGAGATAAGTTTCCCTGTTGTGATAGGACAAGGGGTAATGGTTTTAAACTAAAAGAGGGTAGATACAGACTTGATATAAGGAAGAAATTTTTCACAATGAAGGTGGCAAAACACTGGAACAAGTTACCCAGAGAGGTGGTAGATACCCCATTCCTGGAAACACTCAAGGTCAGGTTGGACAGGGCTTTGAGCGACCTGATTTGGTTGAAGATGTCCCTGCTCACTGCAGGGGGGTTGGGCTAGATGACATTGAAAGGTCCCTTCCAACCCAAAGATTCTATGATTCTATAAATACTTTTGGAAATACTTTAATTACATACCTTAGGGCAGGATGAACTATATTCCATAAATTCATATTCTTCGTGACAGTTTTTAAAGAAAACCTACTCCCTGAGCTTAAATCCCACCCTAGGTCTTTTTCAGTTCATATCTAGGTGCTATCTTAACATATAACCTTAGTAATAATGGAATCTTCTATTTGTTTCTATCTGCAGCCCTCAGCATTGTACTTTCTGAAAAGTTGACAATATTAGTGTGCTCTATTTTCTTTACTTTCTTAAGGCATGGTGAAATTGTGCTCACATATACAGATAGGGAATTATATATCATAAATAGCTTGCTAAGTCATGAGAAGAAGTTTCTGTACATGGGCAATATTGATTGAGGGTATTGTTTTGAAGGCCAATCAATGTCTTTATCCTTTCAATTGAGGCTACAGCTCTATAAATTCTATTATGCAATAACAGTCTATTGCAACTTTAAAGTTAAAGACACAATTACAAAGACTTTTGTTGCCCTGGACAGAGTTCTTATAATTTACATATGTATACTTTATTGAACAGATAGACTATGAATAACATCTTAGCTCCACTTCTAGGCAAGCAACTTATTTACACTCTATCATACTTAACTTACTTTTTGACATATTTCTGCCTGTAATGTGCAATCCCAGTAGTCTCCTGCAACAATTAGAAAGAAAAGATCAGCTGAAAGAAAATATGTGTAAAAATCATAACCTTCTTTAAAACATCCTATTCAATATTATAATCAAAGATGAATTCCAATAATCTTTTAGTTACATTTTTAAGGCAGAGTAACATACCAGAAATATTCCCAAAAGATTTGTCTATTGGGATCTTGCCACAGAACTTGGCATATTTTCACATTGTACCAGCTGAAAAGCGTTTGCTTTAGTCTGTAGCATTTTCCTAATTCTCAAGCTTTCTACAGGAGATAAGGATGCCAAGTTAACAATATACTTATGGTTTATTAATGAGATTTAACATACTGCAAAGTGTGTGTGGGGGGTGACAATACTGAATGGAAAAGATTGAAGAGAAACAGCTGCATGTTAAAAATACTTTCTTTTTAATATTTAATCTTTTATTATTGTGACCATATGTCTACAGTAAGGTCATACGGAGTTCACGCTTGTAAAGTTACATTATTATTTTAAACTACTCAATTGGCCTTTGGAAAAGCAAATTAACACTTTGATGTTGAGGTAGGTTAAACTGGCTATTCAGTAGTAGGGTTAATTTGAATCATAACGTAAATATCAGGATAGCTCTCAATAAATCGATAGCTCAAAATACAATATTGACTTTCTGAGTATTAGGTCTGATAGGCCTAGAGCTGATTTCCATTTGTTACTAGTTATAGAGTTAGTTCCCAAAATTAGAATTTTATATTAGTTCCTTTATTACCTATGGCACATAAAATCATTAATTTTATATCATAAGCAGGTTGAACTAAACATAAGAATGTTGCTGTTATTATTTTCTAAAGTACTGTTAATTTACTTTTCATAAAACAGGACCTGATCCATGAAGTCAGTTTCAGTCAAACTCATCCAATATTTTTGTGACCAACATCTGAATAACAAAAAAAATAGAGTATTTTATCTAACAGTTGAGTTTCTAACCTGGTTATGAAGCAAAGATGTATACCTTAAGAAGGTGTGTAAAATGTCTGTTCTTTCTGTGCAGAGTTATTAAACTACCGGAATTAACCTAATTTTTGTCTGGAAAGTCAGCAAAACCATAATTTCTAATATACAGAATTTCTCAGTCTATACTGATGGACATTTGTTTACATAAATGTTAGGGTTTAGTGTACAGTTGTCCTAAAATATGTGGAATACCAAGCTGAATAAAAATGTAGATCTAATAAAAAGACAAAAAATTGGTTTGATGAGAAAAAATTTCAGTGTGTCTAACTGCAGATGATGAGGGCACAGCTGTAAAAACTGAAGCAATCATGAAAGCGAATGTTCTCTTAGAGTAGGCTGGACTGAATCACTCAGAGACATACCAGGTGCCAGACACTACAGGACTTGTATTTACCAAGGCATTGAGAACTGCAAGGCACTGACTCCCAAGCAGATTTTTGAGGGGTAATCATAGTTGGAATAAAACCGTAATGAAGCAGAACTGAGTAGATTTGGGAAAATGGATGTAAAATGTGAAGAAGTGTGAATGTACTAGAAAATAATTTTAAAACACCTCCCCTGACTTAGGAACAAAACCACTATTTTAAAAACAATTGTATAATCTTTGATCATGCACCAGACTTATACCAGCATAACAACATACTTCAGTTATTTTTCCCCATTCTAGTTATAGTGTTAAAAATGTTCTTAAATTAGAATAGAATATATCAATGTCGAAGTCACCCCTATAAGAGAAACTCATGCATATAATCAGTTCCGACAATGTAACTCATTCTGCTTGAAAGAATACCGTACTTCTGAATCAAAGTATTCAAAGGTCTACAAAATTTGTGTATTTGCTGTGCTTCAGAATGGAGGGCTTGGCAGGTGCAGAGATACACAAGCTGGTTCTTCACAGACTCTTTTAGGAACAGAAACTCTGCTGAATGTGGTAGAGGAGTGTGCACTCCAAGTTTGACTGCAGTCTCTGATATAGAGATTAATTTTCCTTAGAGAAACAAGTACAATGCTTTTCCTAACTACCTTCATTTCTAGGCTCAGAAAGCTATGAATCTTGACTTCTGAACCATAGAAGGTCTTGCATATAGAAAAAAAAATACAGAAATATTCCTTACTGAGATATGCAAGCCTTGGGAAGGCAAATGCACAATTCCTTACTAGACAAATCCAGCTGACAGTTTTTAAAACCACTTAGATTAAGATTATACTGAAGTACGTACCATAACCCAAAAATCATACTGACATCTTCTAATCTTCTGTGAGGACTGTGGATTCCACCATAGGAATCTACATTTAGAGACTCACAATCTGTATTTTTCCCATCAAGTCCTTAATTAAAAAATGGACATAAATTCCTAAATGTATTCATGCCTGATTGTTCAGTCTATAATGTGGTGATCAGTCTGCTAAGGCTACAATTACCTTTGTTAAAGGGTGAACTAAATGCCTTAGCTCTCAAGCTCTCAAGCCCTCCATACTTCTTGACAGATGAAACTTATTCTGAAGGTACTCCTGTACACTTTACATTATGCCTTATTAACAAGGCACAATTAATAAAACAAATAATTTTTTCTGGTTTTTACAACTTAGTTCTGAGCTTTGCAACAATTCAAGACTTCCCAGTCAGCAAGATGAGAAATGGCTTCATCTACCTGATAAACTTTCTGTTTCGGTAGATTGTCTTGTGATGAACTAACAAGATTTCATGGGGAGTGTGGCTGCAGATCTGCTTCCTTTGCCTTTCTTCTCCTCTATGAATGCTATTTTGAACAGGATCAGAATTGTCAGAATCATGGATCTATAGTTTCAGGGTTTCTGGGAATTCCAATGACTAAAGGAAACCTCAAAACTTTCTTTGAAACTTCTTGTCTTTTCTTTTTACTAACCAACAGAACAGAGATGCTTCACCTTTGCTCATGCAAGAACTGCTACTTCATTTATTGCACTGGTTGATGCTTAACTATAATCCTTAGTTACAACACCTTTGAAATTTGATGTCTCAGAAACTGTGGCTGCAGAAACTATTCAGTAACATCACAAAACTTTCCTTGTCAAGCTATTGCCTTTACCTTTTAAAGGTGGGTTACTTGTGCAGTTCCTGTGCCAAGAGTGTGAAAGACCATGAAATACTGTGAAAGACTCGGTCTTTTAAGTGGAATAGTTAACTCCACACCTGCACTTTAAGGAGGTAAATCTGCTGGGCATTAAGTGTCCTGAATTTAAATATTCTCTGTTGTACTAGCAATTAAACCTTTTTAAGGATGCTAGCTAGTAGGACTTGTAACCTCTGAAGAACTATTAAAATGCTGAGTGTTGTATTGGAAATCATGTTAGCTATTGTAGACAACCAAAAATAGTTTCTTAGTGGCTGTGAGTTGCATTTCTTTATTTGGGTAGGTTGTATAACATTCAATATTTCTTTTACAACTGTCAATTTGAGATAGTAAATGTGGGTACTAAAGTACTACATGAAGGAATTTAGGATATATAAATATATACAATATATTTATTGTATATAAATTTTGTTACAAAACTTTGCTTTATTGTCACTCTAGTATATTCATAAATATAAATGTAAAAAAGTAGAGTTCTTTAATGTTGAATCTGTGCTCTTGATTAACAGCAACATTTGCATTTGTATGTGTTGTCCTAATACATACACATTTGACTTCAGTAATTACAGACCCGTTTACCCATCTGTGTGAAGCGCATTTGGTAGGCATTACTGTCATATGTATAAAAAACATCACCAGTTTGTGATGACGACAGATGGCACAGGAACTGACCACCAAAGTTTGCATATCTAGAAATATCTGCTTCTTGCTAATGACTAGATTCAGAAGATGTTGTCCCATTGAGATATGGCAATAATACTGTTTTATTCACTTGTAGGACTAATAATGTATCTTATGATTTGCTCCAGTGTGTGACTGACAAATCAATCCCTAAAATGGTATAAAGCTCAGAGGAGATATGCAAGGATGATGCATCTGTGAAGCTCAGAGAATAGTGCAGGGTGTCACGGACCAGAGCTGTAGCTTTATCTCAGCACAAAGGGGACCAGAAGGTGGCCTACATTTTAAACAGCTATCAACAGTTGAGTGGATCAACTGGTGGTGTAAATTATTCTCCCTGGTCCATTCAAAGAATGTGAATGTCTCCCTGAGGTAGTCAGACCAGTATTGGGGGAGTGAATTAGTGGTTCAATCACAAATTCTAAAATGTCACAATTAGACAATTGTATCAATTTAAAAATTGCAGGTGCTTCTTCATTCTTAAACACCACCAAGTTCCTGTTTGGGCTTCTAGTCTAAGCAAAGCAACTAAGTTTGTGAGTTCAACAATGTTGTCAGTAGCTTCTGGACCCATTAGGAGGCAGACCTATTATTTCCTACAGCAAGGAACCTGTTCCTTTCATTTAATAATGCTTATGCTACTGTCCGATCTAAGAAAGTCATAGATGTCTTCATAATAGCCTGATAAGAGACATGTCTTCCTGGGTTTCTAGGATGCCAGCCTCCTGTCCCCACTATTCACTGTACATCAGTTCCACTGGTCAAGGTTCTGAAGGACTGTTACGGGGCCTTGACTGGTTCTCAGCCTAGATCAGCTCCCACTATAACTCCTCCATCATTTTTTGTGACTGTTCTGTTTACGCTCAGGGCCATCAAAGCTGAGAGGATGTGTCCTACTCACAGGTACTAGCTCTTCTTTAAAGGGAGAATGCAGGGAAGAGGTGAGAGTGCTGAAGGCATGCAAGGAATGAAGCTAGGGATATTGTTTAGTCTCTGTGAGCAGTTAACAAGGTGCAACCTTGAGGGAAGGAACAAGATAATCACAAAAGGAACACAACTACTGAACCTTGAGTGAACTATCCTAATTAACATATAATTAACATATAATTACCATAATAGAAACCTGCCCCTGGGCAAGGAAAGCTGCCTCCTCACAAAAGCCCCCTCCTCACTGAGCATGCCTAGGAAAAAAGAAGGATGCTGTGACTTTAAGTGGAGACGAGTTTTGTGAGAACCAATGGGAACAAGGGTAGTGGAGACAACTTGCAAAAATACTGATAACTGTTGTTCGAAATGTATAAATATTTTCCATGTGTTAACCAAGGTGTGTTAGCGTTGTGGACCTACCACCTAGCACCCAAATCTGTGCAGATTTGGAATAAAAGCAAATATCTCAACTCCGTGTGCTTTTCGGCTCTCTGCACAGTGGGTGGAAGAACCCATATTTGGGACAAGAAGAGTGTAGGTGGTGCTAGACGTGGCCTGTGGGGCACACCAGGTATCTATCTGAATCCCAAGGCCGGTGCCTCTATCTCTACATATCTTCCTAAGAGCTGAAAGGAATCTCACTAAGTGCTCTTGATTTTCCTGAAATGCTTTCCCCTAAAGACAATATTTTAGACAAATCAAGTGATCTTACTCAAGAGGTTGTATTTTTGGTTTTGTTTTTTTTTTTCCTGTCATCAACCTTACCTGAACTGCCTTTCACTGCCCTTCTAACTCCCCTTCTAACTCCCCTGCTCAAATACTATTGCACTTGCTTTTATACATCAGTTAGTTCTTCCTGCCTGGATTTGTTGCACCCCAGGTGCTGAATGCAGAATATCTGCAAGGGCACACTGTTGAGCTTTGTACTGCTGGTTCTGCTCCTTAATCTTTTTCTTGAATTTCAATTACTCGATATCCTTGTGATGAGCTTGTGATGTAAATTTCTTCCCAATTTCCTTCTTGACTGTCTTTAACAGAATACTCAAATTTTTTGCAACTTTACACAAAGTTGTACTTCAGATGCCTTAAGCATCTTCTGTAGATTTAGTGTTATCCTGGGGGAATAAAAATAATTTTCCTGCTTTTCACCCAGAAAGGCTTACAGCTTCCTTTGCAGATGAGCTGTTCCTCTAAACTATCTTCTAGGCAGGAGAAAGTGTGTGTGTGCCTCTCTCAGTTATCCACGCCACCCTAATAAAAACACATTCCTTACATTTCTAATTTTCCTGCTTCCACATGTGGTGAGACATTTAAACCTGTGTTTTAAGTCCAAGGCAACAAACTGTATCATACAGTATTAACTGGAATTTTCATATCTCACAGTCTTCCTCCTTTCCAAAATGCTGAAGTTTATACAAACACACACAAAAAACATGTTTTTAAGGAAACTGAACTGCGGAGTGTAAGGAGCAAACTTTAGGTATGTTGCACTGCATACAAATTCTATGCTTCTAAGTAGTTTTCTAATATATTAGAAGCACTAAATGTAAAAATTTTTGTTGCTACACATAAAACTTGAAAAATAAGTGATTATTGCAGTAAGTTGTAGTTACTGGCAGTACGTTGTAGTTACTGGCAGCAAGACAGCTGACAAGGGTCCTGGAGAGTGGCTGAATTTGATTGTTATTACCCTGAAGATTGATATTCACTGTCGATCTAGCATGAGATAAAGCGAGAGATATGTATTTAAGCTTTAAGGAAAGATTTTACCCAGAGGAGCTATATACAGAGTTTCTACATTGCTATTCTATATGTTTCAGTTTACATTCTATCAGAAATAAGAGTGTTGATCGTACAAATTACAGAGTAAGCTGCTCTTTTTTTTCTTTTAAAAAATCTATAATTCGCTAGTTCTGCTTCAAGAACCTTTGATGCTGAGTTTTGTCAAGTAGATAATTTCTTCACTGTATGGTAGCATGATGACCTTTTTCTTAAACAAGCATTTTGTCACAATTCCAAATGTTTTCTTGCAAGGAACAGCTTGAAATATCATATATAATGCTAAACTACATTAATGAAAGTTCTTGGGAGATTATAACTTTTCCTTACAGCAGCAGAAAGCAATATTTCAGATAGACTGGCAGATCTTTATAACTTGAAAAGATTTATTTGCATAGTCATGATGAGACAAAGCTCACTTATTCAAATTCTTCTGTTGCCCCAAGTAAGGTCATATTGCCTGAGGTAAAGGGTTACAGTTAAGTGAATTGTGCATAACTGTTTGTGCAAAACCTGTTCCTCTTCACTCCTTATCCATCTGAACAGCCTGGCTGTAGTTTTTCCCTGTTATGCCCCCACCAGAAGAACTGTCAGGTTGTCCAAAGCCTGTTGGCTCAGCAGTACGTGTCTCCCTACAGCATGTAAATCTCTATGAACCGTGGTGAGATGTCACTGCCCACGGAGCTGCTGAAGCAGGTGACACCGGGGATCTTGGATGGCTCTCCATAGACCAAGAAATCATCCAGAAGGTACAGGGCCTTTAAAGAGCCTGTTGATTATTTAACTACTGAGTTATCTCCTTATTCTCCAAAAGCATCTAAAAGACACTCCAATGTCTTTTTAATAATTTACACTGCCTTGAACTAAAAGAAGTGTATCAGAAATTAGCATTTTGTTATTACTTAGCTCAATCTTAATTTTTTTGCATGGTTACAGTACCCAAAACATATTTAATTGCATTTGTTCTTTTTAAATTTTATTTAAGTTTTTATCTACCAACACTCAGTTAATTTCCTTTTATATTCTTTGCCGGCTTTTTTTCCCATATAAACTTTAGAAAATTGAATGATACTGTTTATTTGGGTGACAATATACACGTTACTTTGGAAAGAGTTGAAGATTGTTTGACATTAAGCAATGTACACTCTACCATATAAATCAAAGTAAGTAGGAGTCTTTTTCATTCTCTCTAGTCTGAAAATGGTCATATGAAACAAATAAGGTACAAGTTTATTAAAACAGACATTTAATCATATTTTTAGGCAACCTTCACCTAAAATATAAAATTAAGGAATGAATTTAAAAAATAATTATAAGCTGTAATTAATCTGCCTACATGCATTACAAAATAGTAAATTAGAGGACGTGAACAATAGACAGCTAAGAAAATCTTAGTTAATTTTCTCCAGTGTAAAACAAAATAACAGATTTGGTAATATAATTCTAAACTCAGATTGTTCTGATTTTAGTTCTTCACGGTTTCTAGAACACTAGAAGAGATACCTGTCTTGTTTACATTCTTTAATTTAATTTAAATACATTTTCACCCATATTTTTCCAGTGGGATAAAAATATATCTACAACTGAATCCAGAAAAACCATTAAGTTCTAATCCTTTGGCAAAGTGCTCTGTCCTTATGGTTCTCTGCTGAATTCTGTAAATATATCAAATAACTCTCTTCCGTATTTTCTGACTGTGACACTGTATGACTTTGTGTGGTCCAGCTGCCTTCTCCCTGTTGTCTGTTAATATCTCAGTCATATATTAAAAAAGATAAGAACATTGAATTAGCTGATAGAGTTTTTATGCCAATTCTTTTGTACTGACAGTATTCAGCTCAAAGCTACTGAATTCAGGAGCAGTTTATTGCCTCTGCTAGGGCTCCAGCTCTATCAAGAGGAGGAAATAAACTGCATTAATCAAAGGCTGATCATCTTTCGGTTTACTTCAAGATCTGATTCTTTGAAAAGTCTTTGATTCGTTGAATGGGATCAGAGTGACATTTCAGTAATAGTTTTCCTTTCTTCCACTTGGCAGAACAGCTAGACTATCTTGTAACCAGCCTGCAAAAAAGGCAGGAAGAATCAACAGAGCTACTGACTTTTAGATGTCAAAATGGTTTACCTGAAAGCTACTTAGGTATTTTATGAATGCCTTCTGTAAATATCCATAAAAGAGGTGATAACTATGGGCTTCAGTTCAGGATCTGTTTGTTTTGTAGGTTTGGGACTCAAGAATAATTCTATAAAGGACCCTTGGGAATAACCCTGCAGTGTCTAACTTTTAGATATTTTTCTTGTTTGTGTAATCTTCATCTTCATGCATTGCTCTCTACACATTGTGCAAGCACACCTATAAGCATAAAACTGCAATTGTAGAACTGACTTGCACCTTTACTAAGCTAAGTAGCTTTAACTCAAATATCTGAAAATGTCAGCTAATTCAAATTGAATTCCTGCAGCTATTATTGTTATTAATAATAACAACAACAACAATAACAATGACTATACTACTACTAATAATTTATTACTTTTGTTATTATTATTACTTTACTTTGCCATTCCAAGAAGACTGTATGGTATAATTTTTCCTCCTTTCACTTTCAGGTGCCGTGGAATTCCACCATAGAAGAATCAGCCCTGCACAAACTGATATATTTTACCGCATGTATTACTCAACACGTAAGACTGGGAGCTTTTAGCCTGAAGTGAGGACTTAGACTTAAGGTTCTTATCTAATACACATAATTAGATGAAACCACTGGGTTACAGGTTACACAAGCAGGGCATTTTGCTGTATCTGGAAGAACTTTACCGATCTGCAGTCCTAACATTATATGCTCATTGATTTAAAAGGCTAGCTATTTATTGATAATTCTACCTTGAAGTGACCTGTAATAAAGAAGTGTGTTCATTTTTAAAGTTTAACTAGTTTATTTGACTCAAGAACAAATATTTCTTTACATTAATTTTATGTTTGATCATATATTGAACAGTTACTAAGCCCTTAAAATAAAACTGTAGGTGTGTTTGTTAAATAAAACACCTGGAACTATGTAATAGACCTATGAGTCTTGCATCTTTTTGCCAGGTCTAGCAGTTTTAAGTAAGTTATTCTGCTGTCTGAACATTCTGAACCGCTTACAGGTTCTACTAGTTTTGTCTTTCGTGGGTTTTTTCTCTTTTTAACACACTTTAACACTTTATATTTTTCATATAACAAAAATATTGACTGTGTTACAGACCTCCCTTTCTCTTACATCTCTAATATAGACAGCTTTAAATATCAGAAAATTATATAGATCTGCACCATCATCCTTTCTCTTTTTTCCACTCCTATTTTAAAGACACAGGAGTCTCTAAGAAATTGAAATTTGGTATTTATTCTAGTTCACCCAACAAGAAATCAAGAGAGCTAGTTCTGAATGCTGTGTCTCTATAATATAGAAGGACTATTTGAGGTTCTCCTTGATTCTACCACATACTGAGTGGTACTAGCAAAATAACTGAGGTGCTGGGTTGGTTTTTTTTAGCTTTATCTTGCGCACCAGAATTCTATTCAGATTCTTTGGTATCTGGCTAATTCATCAATATAAGACCTAAAATCCTGAGATTTATTCATGCATTTTATCATTCTGCTATTTATAAGTTAGAAAATGTGACTTTTTGAATGTAATTATTTTCTTTCTTTTTTTCCCTCTTTCTCTCACTTTCTCTGAGCTTTTGTTTTAGAAATATTATGGCTAATACAGATATATTTACACTCATTAATTAATCCAACCTGTCAGGTTTGGTTTTTTTTTTTTTTGGTCTCCAATTAGCTTTGTAGATGGCAGAAGGAAAAAAAGAATGTCACGACTGTTGGTAAATAAAAAATCCTGCATGAGTGCTTTATAATAGCTTATCATCAACATGTAATCGAACTGAATAATTGTTGCATAAGAGAGTGGCTGTGAACCAACAGCTGCCCCTAGGCAGTACTTTGTTGAGGAATGTCACTGCGACAAAAAATGCTGGACATATAATACATCATCAGCATTTGTGCTATAGGCATGTCATGTAGGTGGATAGGAATCACTGGGGTGTGGTAAATGTAAGTGTGTCAATGACATCTGAGTGGTATTAGATGGATAGGGGGCAAGTAGAAAGGCAAAGAAGGCAAAAGACAAAGACAACAAAAAATTGAGGAAAACCGCTTTTACACTGAATGGAAATTACCTTCAGTGCTGCAGTGCACCACTGACTTTGACAGCTGAAGCAGCAGTGGAGAGAACTTGACAAAGATATTGGTTATAGTGTTTTCTTTGCAAGCAGCTAAGTCTGTCTGACTTTTCTACTAACAATATTAATCAATTGTACTTTCAAAAAAATTACACTGAACAGAAGAATAGTTTCTTAAAGCCGTAAGAAATTATTTGCAAGCCTAGATTTGTGTGTGTGAATGTGTGTCTGCATATGTTTATATTTCTGGACTCGTGAAGCATGAGAGTGAAAATAATTGTGTACTTTTGCTCATTGGACTACAGGCTATGCTGTTCAAAGTTAAAAGAAAGTTCTTTAATGAATATGTTTGTTATCTTTATTTATCATCACTTCCCCTTAATAGACTCTGTAAATCAAAACTAGAATCTTATATATTAGACTTAATTTAGACTTAGATACAAACTTACTTCCTTGCTTGCTCATTTCCTCCTAAATCTTTGTTTCCAAACATCTTCCTACAATTTTTCACTGAGATTTCAAAGATATCAAAGCTGAGTAAACCTTATGTAGTTATTACTATAGATACCAAAAAAGACCACGTACATATAATAACACTTCGCTATCATACTGTTCTTTCAATTTGTAGGAGAAAGGAAAATACCAATAACCATACTTTACATTTAGATACTTGAGTGAAGTGCCTTGTATAAAGTCATAGAGTATGCCATCAGTAGAACCCTGCATAAATCTAAGTCTCTGGATCTTCTGTTTAGAGCATGTTGCCTCTTATCCCTACTGTTTTCACATATCTTGATTTTCAAGTGCAAATCATGGTTTATGTTACCAAATGTAAAAATTTGTTTGACAATTGCCTTATAGTATTAGTGTGAAAAAAATTAACACATTCACAGGCCAGATTCTGTTCTCACGATTAAGGTTTCCTTTATATGAAAAAATTTGTCTTTATAATATAGAGATTCTATACTGCATTTTCTACTTAAACTGTCAGTCAGAGCATAATGATGTTTAGTGACAGATGCTTGCAGCAGCATATGTTTAACAGAACTGGCAGCAGCAGCCTTTAGTGGTCTAAACTGTTGTTCCTGAATTGCTTTGAGCCACTCAGCGCTATGACAAGTAACCTAAGCTGAGAGTTCGTTTCATTACTTTTACAGAAGAAAAAGCTGAGCATGGGTGCTCACTCACAACTTGGACGCTTCTGACAGCAAATTGCTTCCAGACCATCACAGTTAATGCGGGGAGGGAAGCATTTCCAAAAGTGTGCCAATCTAACTCTGCCTGTAGAAAAAAGTGAAATTCTTCAGTAGGCTCAAATACGTACTTTTATTATAACACAAGTAGTTTAACGTACTTGTCTGAGAGGCCAGCTTTATCCTGCTCAAATACTATGCCACAGAAGGTGGACTGGGATTCGCGTCCAGCATGCTTGCCTGTCTATACCCCTGCCTGAAGGTAACCACTCATAAACACAGCAAAGTCTGTGTGCTGGAATTAACAATTCACAGAAGCCGCCTCTGCTGTGGAGCAATTTTAGCAGGGTGTTGCCTGTCCGCTGACATGAGTTTTTACACGGCTGTCAGCTAACCCAAGGATTCGTATGTGAACTCCAGCAGCTGTGCCATCAGGTGGATATCTGATTCTGGCTGCAGACTTGTGGGCCTGTTAACCAATGAATGGGTCGCACTCATACATGCACATATTTTTTCACCTGCAGTAGTTAAAACATGGGCTATTTTCCTGTTTAATAACTAATTGCAGCATGTTGCTACAGCTTCTGATTGTAAAGAATTAGCTTCCGTTTTAACAGGGTTAAGACTGCAAGAATCAGAGAATAAAAGTGGAAGGAAGTAGCTTCTACTAGGAGATGAGAAGGGAGATGTCATGACATACAGTCTGGCTGCCGGTGAAGCGATCAACCTGACGCACACTCAGCTGCTGTGGTCGTGCACTATCGCCAGCTGAAAGCTTTGAGAGGCCTTTCCTTTTACTGAGAGGCTTTCTCATTTTACAAAATGCTACCTTCTCACTGAGAATGCATGTTGGGCATAAGCTGACACACTTCAGCTGACTGCAATTGCTGTAACCAGAGGCAACACAGTCAAAATAGCATAATCTGTACTTCTTGCTTAAATATCTGTTCATTATTATGTGGACCTCACAGCAACATGCAAAAGCATTATTTCTCAGATGAGGTCGGTCTGGGTTAGTAATCTCAGCTAAGTTATATCCAGAAATAAAGATGAAGAAATTTGTTTCCCCATGAGCAGCTAAAAAATAAAATAAAATACACATATATACACACACAAAGAAATCCAGAAACTCAGCCCTGAAATCAATAAAAGCGTAATATACCATTCGCTGGGTTTGGGGGTTCTTTGTGGGTTTTTGTTGTGGTTTTTGTTTGTTTGTTTGCTTTATTGTTGTTGGTTTTTTGTTTTGTGTTTTTTTTCTTTAAAGTTGGATAGACCTTACTTCTGGGAGACAAAGGTTTAATTTGGAGTGCCTGCAAGATCATGAAAAAAAGCAACTTAGTAAAGCAGTCCACTTTTTAGAGCTTCTGTCTCTCACAACTGCAAGATAAAGTCTTCCATAAATGAGATACCTTATTCCTCTGTGAGAGATGGAAGATCCATAATCCCAAGGTCTGTCTGAACTCTGAGTTTGCCGGAGGAGAAATCTTGCATACTCCTAATGAGCCCCTGAAGATATCATTTTGAACTATTGCTTCCCTCCTGTCCTGCTCAACATTATCTGTTGTAACAATTCCAGTCTGCCAATAACCAGGAAAAGAAGAAGCGAGAATTACAGGGACAATGCTTTCCTTCTCCAAGTCTGACTCTTGTTCCTGCCATACAACATAACTAACGGACTTCTTTCTCCCTGCATACACCTGTGGCGGACCAATATGCGGTTTCTGTCTTAAACGTTTCGCTGTTCCGAGGAGCCCACAGCTTTCTTGGTACAACGGCTCCAACATCTCTTGCTACGGAATGGACCCCAGGGAAGAATGAGATCCTGCAGAGCAGAGATACGGTGAGAGGAGACACCAAGGCCTGCATATGGGCTGTTGCCTGTTGCATCAGCCTGTTGCATATGCACGAAGTTTCTTGGAATACGGAGACTGTGGGACTCGGACTGTATAAAAATGACACCATCAGAAGCAAAAAGGGGGACCCCCCACCACCAAGGAACATCAAGAGGGCCAATGGGATGTCGCTGGATCCACGGGTGGTGAAATCTTCTTTGTGCTCTCTCTCTCTCGGTGTCTCTCTGTCTCTCTCCCCCCACCCCCCTCCTTCATCGAGGTATAAAAGACACGTTGCACAGGACTTGTTTGTTTAGTTGACCAAGAGAGACTCTTATGGACTGAATTGTAAGAAAATGGAAAGGTGTTTGGTGACATGAGGGAAATGGACTAATGTTCTCCCACCGAATCGGGCTGTTGGGACACCACAGCTCTGTGGTGGTAGCTATTGCAATTAATTCATTCTTTCTTTCTTTCCTTTCTTTTCTCTTTCTCTTGCATTTGCGAACCTGTTGTCAGGCAAATAAAGTTACTTGACTCCATTTTGACTCTTAATTCTGTTCTCAAGAATACGAACAAAACCTCGCTCCAGTCTATGGCCGGCACGCAACAACACCTGGAAGAGGTAAGGACTTGAAAGCTAAGTTAGAAAATCCTTAAAGGACGGCTTGTAGGAAAACTGTTGGAGACAGAGAGTTGTATAAATGACAGGTGCAATAAACTGAATGGAATGGATGCAACAGAAGATGTAATTATGGGATTAACTGACAGAAAACGGATGATGTAATGGTTTATACACAAATCTCCAAAGACAATTTTAACTAGGTGATGATCTAGATGAGAGAAAGGAAACTGAGAAGAAAGAGGAGGATAACAGTTTGAAACAGAGGTTTTGTAAGTCTTGGAATTTTGAACAGAAGGTAAGGAAACAAAATACTGTGAAGAAACAAAAAATTTAAGGTTACCATATAATGTTCAAACATTAAAGGCTAGAGGATTAATTTTGGAATTTATTATGGCTGCAACTATAGTTGACCAGCACAAAGGAGGAAACATAAGATAATTTGGGCAGGCAAATAACAACAATATTGGAGTACCAAGTTTGGAAAAGTAACTGAAAATATATTTGGGAGTTGTAGATGAGAAAAGATGAATGCAAGGATACAAGAAAAATTAGATTATTTTGAGGAGTGTAAAATAGGTGAAATGGCTACACAAGGATTGTATGGTATAACTAGAAATAAAAAGAAATGGAGGGACATGTTAAGGTCATACATTCATAGGGACAGATGACAAAACTTAGGAAACATTTTGACAATAAATTGAATGGAGATATATGGAAGTGGGCTGGGGTGATGTAAAGAAAATGTAGACCATCAAAAATGATAAGAAGTAGTCAGAAAAATAAATTCATGGTTTTTAAATAGAAAAAGGAAAAAGAAAAATAGATTGGTAAACTTAGAGTTTTTTTAGTGTCATAGATTTTAATGTAATAAGGGACCAGTAGCTTTTCTAAGTTAAGACATTAGAGTTATTTCATTCAGCTTTCTTTGCTTTGAAACCAGCAACTACAGTATTCTTACCTTCATGTACAACCAGTGTGTCCCAGAATGGTAGAACCACAAGGTGGAAATGCCATCAATGTCTCTTTCACTGACATAATTTTTTTTCTGTGAGGAAAAACTGAGATGATTCTAGTAGGTCGTCTATGCTCCAATGTGCAAATATCTATTTTAGCTAATTAGATGTTCAGAAAAATTTCTTCCCAATCTAATCTAGGAACCATTAGAACGATGATTCTAGAACCATTAGAGTCACAGCTAGCCAAACATCTATAAAAGGAATAACCTTCTTCTGTTACAATATGTGTTGAAAAACACCTGTCTATCTCAGAAAAAATATTTGTTTCATTCCTATCTTCTAAGTGTCTAAAAGCATGATAAGACTGAAGATAATTTGATTGATATTATTAAATAGAAAGAATGCAAACAACAAAAGTGTTGTCATTTGGATGGGCCAGAAATTAATTTAGAAACTTGGTTTGGAGACAGACAAGATATTCTAAAGCTTTAATATTATACATATTGAGAAAGGTTTCTATGGGAATCCTTTTTTCTTGTCAAGCTATAGAAAAATTTTGACAGCATCTAGATTTGCATCATTAAAGTCACAGACAATGATTTTGTTGGTTTCAGTGGAAATAATTTCAGACTTGCTCTACTGCTATAGATGAAGTCTCCAACCTCCAGTGCTAATCTAGTGATGATTAAAGTGAGTTAATGTACACCTGTATTTTCTGTTCTGTCAAAATAGAAAATTAAATTAGGTCAGTTTAGACAAAAGAAATATATGTTATATTGCATATTGACACAGCAATTGAGGAAAGCAATTCTTTAAAGAAGAGAATAAAGAAGAAAGTAATAATTTACAAAGAAAACTCATCCAACCTTTTGTTCAGTAGTTGAAGAAACTTTTTATATTTTGAAAAGTTGTAAATTTTTTTTCCTTTTTGACATTGTGAGTCTTGACATTAGCCAGGAGTGGAAAACAAAACCCATATAAGAAATTGGACTGAGATGTTTATGAGCCAGACAAACTAGCAAATACTGACAAATTATTAAAAAAAAAGAGACATTCCATTCCATTTCATTTTTAAGTTAATACATATTCCATTTAAATGTCGAAATGTTTGAAACTATAGCACACAAATATCTTACTCCACTTTTATTATACTACTTGTTAGATCTTCAGCTCAGCTCCTAAAAACTCTTCTTCATGAATTGAGTCTTGCTTACATTTAGGAAAAAAAATGACAAGATCGAGTCATCTATTTGGTGTGAATGTCGAGACCTGCTGCTGTACATATAGAGGTCCTGTTGATCACTTTTCTGCATAAAATGTAGAAGAGCACTCTTGTTTTTCTATGGGGTTTTTTTTAGCATCTCTTCTTTATATGTACTTTTTTTACTATGTGGATTGATTATATCCTGAGTTCTCGTGCATGAGAAAAAAGGTATTAGATAATACAGAGCAGAAAGGAAAAAGATAGTACAGATCCCTTTCAGTCTGAGAGACACACATGAGCCTTAAAATTTAACACATGCTCTATTCACTTTCCTCCACTCAGGATCTTACCATAAGACAGATCAGTATTGAAAGCTAACTGAACACCAGGTTGGAGTACAAAGTTATCTTGTTTGTCTTAGCCTTAGTTAAACTTGGCTTCTTTGCTAGTGCTGAGGAGTAACAAAGCAACAACACAGAAGAAGAGCTTGATTTAATGATGTTGGAATGATGAATGAGCAATTCATCCAAAGCTTCCTTTTGGTCGGGAGAACAGTCTCAGACCTGTGTGTGAACTACTCTCTGGGCAGCTGGGTAATAGGTCAAGGCAATGTCATTCCCTTCCTGAGTTAGAAAGAGTACTTTCTGTACTTACAAGAGATGGGCTCCTTCCAATGGAAGCAAGAAATACCATACACATGAGTCAGCCTTGAGTGTCCAGGTGGTGCCATTACTCAGTTTTTGGACACTGTGCTACAGCATACTCATACACTCATTCAAACACTTCACAGTTGTGTAAGAGGGAAACATCTTTTCACATTTTTTCCCTTCAAATTTTTAAATTAAGGACATTAAAACAGGCACAGTGCTCCTAGTTTCTGAGCTGGAGACTATCCTATCAGTTTGAATTTACCCTGCCATTTTTTCAAGTGTTCCTAAAGTGTGAGGAAGCAATAGGTTAAAACAAAACAAACAAACAAAAAAAGCTACAGAAGCTTCTCTCTTACTGAAAGGCAAAAAAACAGATTTCTGCCTCTTCAGTGTCAAAGTCCTCTTTGCAGCAAGTTTCCACATTGATATCTTAGACACAAGGATTCTGAAATGAAATAGAACTTGAATAATCTACCTAGAGCTCAGCTGACATGCATAACCATATCATTTTATTGTCATTGCTTAAAAAGAAATCAGAAACAGAAAAAAGATTGTGATATTTTGTATTTTGGCAAGATAAATTTCTTTACTTTAGTATAATTAAAGTCCCAGGAATCTGAACTACAAAACACACCTTAATTAATTTTCTCCAATATGCAAAGTAATATAATTTTTTTTTTTCTAGCTTAATAACTGTGGTGGGTTGACCTTGGTTGGGAACCAGGTACCCACCATGCCATTCTATCAGTCCCATCCTCAGCAGGACAAGGAGGGAGAAAATAAGATGGAAAAAAAAAACCCCTTGTGGGTCAAGATAAAGGCAGTTTAATAAAACAAAAGTAAAGGCCATGCACGGAAGCAAAGGCAAACAAAAGGTTTACCCTCTACTTCCCATCAGGAGGCAATGTCCAGTCACTTCCCAGGAAGCAGGGCTTCAGTACACTAGTGGTTGCTCCTGAAGACAAGCAATGGAAAATTAATGCCCACCCCCCCTCCCCTTCTTTTAGTTTTTATTGCTGAGCTGACGTCATATGGTATGGAATATCCCTTTGGCCAGCCTGGGTCAGCTGTCCTGGCTGTGTCCCCTCCCAAGATCTTGCCCACCTCCAGCCTACTGGTGAGGGGGAATGTTGGAGAGACAGCCTTGGTGCTGTGCCAGCGCTGCCCAGCAGTAGCCAAACCACCGGTGTGTTACCAACACCGTCCCAGCTACCAACGCGCAGCGCAGCACTATGAGGGCTGCTGTGGGGAAAATTAACTCCATCTCAGCCAGACCCAGTACAATAACTGGGTAGGGTACTACATCAGTAACATTAGCTTCATACCAGACAAGCACTTGCCTAGCTGCAAATGGGAAAATTATTTCATGGTCACTGGGTGGAGGTAAATCTCAGTGAAAAATCTGAAACGTCCATGGGCAAAGTCAGGATGGGCTATTAATTCTACTGGGTGTTACTAACTCTTACAAATTCCTTCTAAATTATTCATATAACCCTCTTATAACAGCTTTCTAGTTGTTGCTATGATGGGTAAATATTTTCTAATTGTTGCTATACAGTGGGCTCTCTTACATCACATGTATTTATTATACCAAGCATAAAGAAGAAAAAACTACTCATCATTTTATGATAAGTGGTGGTAATTCTCACTGTTTTATTGGCTGTGCCTAACACTGTCATTTCCAATGTCTTTTAACTGTGAAGAGGTGATGGTTTGCCTGTGTGACTGTTTTGCTTGCATTATTAAAAATACTGAAGAGTCCCCATTGTGCCGGAGCATCCTCTTACCCTCCAATACACATGCTTTAACTCCAGCTCTCAGCTGTCTGCCTTACTTCAACCATCTTGAAAAAGTATTTCCCAGTCTCTGAACAGTGAGTTTAGACAATGATTCATCTTCTAGAAGTTTGAAAAAAGCTTCAATTTCACTAAAAAAACATTGGAAGGAAAGACGTAACAGATGATTGTCTCAGGATTTATTGCTGAAAACTGAAAAACAAATGAGGGAACATTTACACCTATGTTTTGAGCTTTAGATATCCAGATGAGACTCGGTAAGCCTAGAAAGTAATCAGGATGCTTAAGGATTCAGAACAAATTTTCTAAATGGAAAAATCCCAATGATATTTGTATCTGGCTGTAAAAAGCATGCAAAAGCACGCATCATTAAAGGTACTAAAAAAAAATCATAAAAGCAGATTTCTGGGTTGGCATGGATTCAGGATAGAGAGGAGTAAATTTGTTAAGGGACAAACCATAGATGTGACAGAAGGGAAGAAATAAGAAAATTGGGATTGAATTTTTACAAGCACTTTCTGCTATTATGGGAGAACTTGTTTAATGTTTACTGGTTTGTGTATTTTGTTTTCTTATCCTCATTGAGCAACAGCTTTCTTGTATTCTAACCCCACACTGTACCTAAAATACACTTTAACTTCTTGACTTGGAAATCCTCAGATCTCTTGCAATATAAACAATTACTAATTACGAACTTGACCGCTTATGTTAAAACCAGTTTGCAATATTTATGTGCCCCCCATGTGAAAATTCAACACCTACAGTGCTGTGTTTCTAAACCAAATAAGCAGCCCTTTGACATGCTGGAGATTTTGCATGGTAAAAAGTAATGATTACTAGTATTCGTGTTTTCTTTAAAGTATTTCAAGGAGTGCTGAATTACTTTTTGCTGTGATGTGCATTACACTTGTGAACAACAGCAGCATAAAATATGACCACACCCACATAGGGAAAGGTACTTGTGGTTTTGAAGATGACAATGAAGACTATTGGGATGAATATTAATTACATTTTTGTAAACAACTACATTGTACCACAATGTTTATGTAGTATAACTTTGCATTGTACCCACTAAGACTGCCCAATAATTACACCTTATACTTTGAAGAGTCTGGAATGCTGGAGACAGTAAAAAAGACTTCTATCATCTTTTCTTATTCCCTAGCTGGAAAGCAAGCCAGAAGACTTGTGTCACAGTGGTTGAGTTGTTGGGAAGAGTACTACCAGTGATATTATAAATTCTACAAGTATATTCTAGTACCTCACCAGGCAGCACCACTAAAGACATTCATTATGTTTTTCTTATAATACTTTCCTCAAAACCTTGAAAAGCTGTAGAACAAAAAAGGAAGGAGTGAAGAGAACAGAGCACATGGCACTTCAGGACATGGTTTAGTGGGCATAGTGGTGTTGGGTTGATGGTTGGACTTGATGATCTTAAAGGTCTTTTCCAACCTTAATGATTCTGTGATTCTGTGTGATTCTGTGATAATGTCTGAAACACAATGGTTAATTTTTATTTCAGATTTTCTTTCTTGATTTCCATACACTCCAAAATTGTATGCTCTCTTCTTGTGCAGCCATAAGGATTTCGATGCAGTGCAGGGGTTTTTTGTATATTTAAAAACTGTTATAATATTATTATTCATTGTTTCACAAAACCTTAATTGTCATCTATTGAATAGTTAATCTTCAATAAATAAGATTTCAATAATGCAATGGTATTTATTTTGCCTACCATACCTGGTTTAGTAAAACCTAAACTTAGTAAAACCTTAATTAACCTAAATTAACCTAAATTTATCCATTTCTAGTGTCAGTCTTCAATGTTTTGGACTGTCTGCCTTGTGAAGTGGGATATGAACAGAGCTCTGTCAGTTCTTGAGATTTAATATGATATATCAAGGTTAGTGACCAACAACATCACTATAAGGTTTTTTCCCCAAAGATGTACATAAGATGAAGTGACAAAATGTTTAAAAAGTTTTCATCCCAAGAGTGTCCCTTCAGCCCAGATCTATGTAGTAACACATGCCCCTAAGATACTAACCACTGTAATTTTCTGGGGAGTTTTGAAAGAGGCAGTAGTCATGACATATCACAGACTGACACACAGTCAGCTCACTAAGTTCCTGAAAGCTACAGGCACCACCTCAAATTTAGAGACAAATCCTATTTGTTCTATGAGGTTATTTTCCTTAGGGACTAAATTTAAGTTAGAACATGGACTTTAAAAGCTGTGTTACCTAACCTGATGTAAAACATTCTCTGTAGACAGGTAATATTGTAAGCAACATGACCTTACCTCATTTATTGCAGTCAGCTGACAAAATAATGGAAGTTAGGCTACTATATAGACTATCTAGTTAAATCTCATACCCTAAGACAGGTAACTGTATCTATATTCAGATCAGCTGCTGTGTTTTCTTATCTTCCTAATACAGCCTTTCTAATGTGTTTTTAAAAAAGCTTCCTGACGGGCATTTCTGAAGTCTAACCTAACCTTCTCTTCAATTTAAGCTCCTATTTCTCATTTTCTCAACCATAGGTATGACAAACAGATTAAACTCCTTTTCATACTTAAAGAGAGTTATCATGTCTCTCTCTTGACTTCTCTGGAATAAAGAAGCTCAGGTGCATCCAGTCACTGAGCTTGGCCATTTTCTTTCAGCTGTCTTCAGCTAGTTCCTAAGTCACAATTATCGCTGCACACGTTGCTTACCTTCTTAAAATGTTAAAATAATAGAATTTCAAGATAAGTAAGTCCCAAGTGAATGTACAGTGTCTTTAGAAACCTCATTCATCTTCTCTTTTTGCCTTGACTTTTATATGCCAGAACGCCATGCAGCGCTGTACATTCTGTACTCTCACTGATTATTCTTATACCTTGACGCCATGTTCAACAGGTATTATAATCTTAGCAGATGAGAAAGTTTCCAGACTGCAAAACTCAGCTTCTGTCATGTAACTGAAGGAAACAAACCTCAGAAGTGATGGCCCAGAAAACCGCATTTCTATCAGCTTCTTCAGAGTCTATTCTGGAAACAGCTCACCCTTGCTAATAGTATTTATAAGGAAAGAGCATCTTGAAGCCACCCATGCTCTAAGCTACAGGAAAGGTATACGCACACAACATAGGGCTGATTGAGCAGTGTTACCAAATAATATAGTAAACAAATAATTTCCATAGTGAATGTCAAATAAATAATTTGCTAACAAATGCTTTTATTATTCCTCCATCCTCAGAGATAGTGGCATAATATTCAGCTGTTACACTACTTGTGGTTTTTAAATTTTTAATTTATCAATACATATATTTATTTATTTGATTAGCTTGGAGGCATATTTGTCGCTGTCCATGCACAATGCAACTGACTCAAATAGGCTAAATTCTATACTAGCATAAATCCACTGTGTTTGCAACAGGCTGGGCTTTGGCCCTTTGTTATTATTTAATGGGAAAATAAACATTCAGACTTGAATTTGTGAAAGGGGATGATAAGAGGGTTGTACAGGTCAGTTTCTTATTAATGAAATAGAGACCCTTTCAACTCTGAGCTACTCAGTTGAATCTGAAGCAGGTCAGAAGTAACCAAAAGTCGTTAACATCTGACAGCTGGATGATGGCCTGTGTAAAATGAGTTGGTGCTCTTAGCCTAGTACATAAAACATCAGAATAATTGGTGTTAATTTGCGCCCCTGTTGGCAGTCTTAACCCAGAGGCCAAAGATTGAATGGGCGTGAAAATTAAACTATCCTGTCAGCCATAAAGGTTCTTTCAGGTCAGTATTGAAGTGCATTAACAGGATACTATACAGGAATTTCCACTGTCAGTGCTGGGGCTGTAGCTGTTGGGTGAATAAGCCAAAGACTTTGTGACTAAATTCAGTAATACGATGCATTCCCCAGACATTACAACCACGAAGCGTTTTTCTTCTTTCTTTCTTTTTTTCTTCCTTTATTTGAGAGAGAGAGAGAAAATAAATTTAAAATAAATCAGAAATACAATAGTGGCAACAACCAAGGAGACCACCAGCTGACATCCACATCAAGTGCAAACTATTGTATCGGTGTCAGGATTGGTGGAGAATTGCTAATATATTTTTGCAACTGAGAAACCATAAATGGTAGCCTATACATGTGTGTTATGGCAAAAGAATTGACCATGTGGACAATTAGCCTTAGATATGTTATGATTCAGTGTTAACTTCTAGTACAACTTTTTATTTTGGTTTACTAATCTGGTAGTGACACAGCTTGCAGTCTTTTTCAATCTAATGCAATCAATATGTAACATCAGGCATGCCTGTTCCTTTCAATCCTGGTTGCACATGAGAATGAAGTTTGCAATTAAATCAGAAAGGCATGGAGATATTGAAAAGATGAATGCCTTCACATTGCCAACTGGCAGAAAAGATGGCTGGGGAGGTTTAATAATATTCCGCAGTTATGTGGCTCTGTGCTAAGGAAGATGACAGTCAGAAATGGAGAGTGGGTAAGTAACACCTCAAATTGTGTTTGCGTGGAGTATGTTCACCATTTGTCAAGTCTATCAGATATCCACAAGAAATAAAATAAATCCCCTGACGATTTCATCATAAGTTTAGATTTTCTTTGGTCTAAAAGGAAGGCAATCCTGAGTGAGCTGAAGAGTTAAGTAACGCGGATGTGGCTTTCATGTGCAAATTTCTTTTGACTCAGTGAAACAACAGCTCCCACAGTCTGGACTGATGTCCACACAACCAGGCCTGCATGTGAATGCAAATGACTTCATTATAGGCCAAGTCTCCGTGCACCAATGAGCTGTACAGGACACTTGCAGTGATACCAGCTTTGTGTGCAGCTTTCTTGCTGTTTCTGTTTCCTGTCTGAAAATAAGTGGCATCTTATCTGTTGCTAAGCAGTAGGAAAGGGATCCAGTGTGTCAGGGGAAGCAGAATTTCTCTTTTTGTTAGTGTATTCCTTTCACCCTGACAACTGATAACTTTTATATTACCTTTTTCTTCCATCATCTTGAATTTCATAACAGTCACCTCAAAATGAGTCTGAATTCTGTTCAGCTTGCTGTACTGCTGAAGTCATTGAATGCACATAGCAAACAATATATTCATCAACAACAGTAATAAAAAAGATCAGTTATTTACAGTTAAGTATAGCACAATCTTTTATAGGAAATATTCAAGGAAAATATAAAGAGCAAGGACGGTTCTTCATGTATATTTTTACTCTTCTAGCTCAGAGACCAGTGCCTCTGTACCGTGAAGAGAATTCCAGATAAGCACTCCAAGCTTTTGTTTGGTTTGAGAGACAAGCTCACAAGTCTTTTTAATTATACCACACAAGTAGAGCACTTTAACAGATTGGGTTAAGAGTACATCCTGCAGAGCTTCTTAGCAGTTCCTGTAGCTAAAGACCTTTTTAGGTGAGTTGGGAAATGTGAATTTGCATCACACCACTAAGTAATTGAATTTGGATTACTCAAAGCATACGTGTGGGCTGTCATCCCCCAAAAAAGGTTTTAGCACATACTGGGGAGATTTTAGGCACTTTGCACAATCTGTGGCTTGTGGACAGCAAGTGCATTGACAGTGTATTGTAAACTTGGTTCAGAATCCTAGATTCAAGATCAAGTCTATATCCCATTTGAATGGCTGAAATCTTCAAATCCATGCCTGATTGCTCTGGACTACAAAACTGCAGGATGTTCAAAAGGAGTAGTGCAGTGAAGCATAGACAGGCAACTAATTTTTCTTTCCAACTCCAAAATAGAAGGAAACATTTTCCCATGGTGCAGATATTTGCTTTTAGACAGAGCTAAGAAACAGTCCTTATAGAAAAATTTGTAGCCAAGTTCTGAAGATGATTTCCTTTTCTGGTTACTGATCATTGAGAAACCCTTTCTTAGTCACATAGCTTTACCCTTGTACCAGATGCAGAACTTTAGCTCTGGATTTTGCTGTAGGTGGTGTATGACTCCTTTTGTAAGCCTGTCCTTTCGAGAATACAGATGCATTGCTTTATCAGCCCTAGCTTTTACGTGTTTGAGTGCAAGAGGAATAGACCAGATATGCTGTTTGGCTAAAATATTGTCCTTAAGAATCTGAAAACTAAAAGAATATCCATCAATATTTCTCTCTTATGGACATTCTCATGTTTCTGCCGAGAAAAGAAAATTAAAATAGAAAGTAAAAGGAAGATGCCTCAGCATGTCTTAAAAAACCGAGTTTTTCCATCCTACACAACTAGACAACTAACATCAACAACTGCAATGCACAGGCGGATGTAGATGTTTGAGGGCCATTAGGCGCTGAGCATTTCCTCAAATGAATCACAATTACACGATCACTGGTCCTCAGTCATTTTGTGTTGATCCATCATTAAGATTTATTAGTACTTAACATTTCTCATTGTTTACTGGTGACAGGAGTGCTTGGTGCTTAAAGGTGATCTGACACTCCCCTGGTTGCTATTATTCTATATTCCATTCCATATGAAAATGACATACGGACGCCCCTAGAAATACCTGTAGGGATTACAGGCCTCCGTCTGCCTTCCCACATCTCATGATAAGCTCACAGATATTTTGTATTCCATTACCCTGATGTCCCTGTGCTTGAGCATATGCTGTTGTCTGTCTTGGGCATATATCCAAACAGGGTGCCTGCAGGCTGTATTCTCCTATAATCCATTGTATGTTCTGAGAAATCATATGATTCCATTGGTTTTTCAGATGCCGTGGATTTAAGCTGTCAAAAATGACCTCGTGTCATGTTTCTCTGTTGTTTTTTCTGTTAAGGCTATCCTACATCTTCAGGTTCAAGTATGATTGAGTGCAGCAGTATGCTTCTGTCACAAAAGAACAGATTTTCTCAGATCAGACGCAGTATTATATAGGTCCTACATATTTCTAGGCTGTGCAGAGGAGATTTTAAAACATACTGTTCATCCCCCCAAGAGCTGAATTCAAATTTTTGTAGCTGGAAACTCAAGACAGTTCTGATATATGCAATAAAACTGTTCACCACTTCAGACCCCTTGGCAAATATATTCTTCAGATACGTTATACTGAGCGTACCAATTTGTACTTTATACACAACTCAGATAAAGAAGTAACACATAAGCCACAGCAGTCCAGGAGTAGAGCTCCCTCCTATGAATCTCTTTTCACCCATATCCACAGCAGATTACAACACCACTCTGCAGCAGCTCTGTTTAACACGGTGACTGGGCCAAAGCAAGGGTATGTCCTCTTACCTCCACTCTCTACCTGACTGTGTCAGGAAGGAGGACAGTGTAAGATCAAGATACCACCCACAGTTCCACAAGTAAGGATCAGATACCAAAATCCAGCCGTACACTATAACCAACAGATGTCAAATATTTCTTACGGTTTCAAGGGTTTGTAACTTTACCAAAAGTTTGCTGTTTGGACCAACATCTGGTTTTGTCTCAGGCTGAGTTCTTGAGCAGAAATCCAGCTGTTTTGAGAGTGAGATAAAAGAACAAAATAAGTTTTGTTACTGTTTTTAAAAATGGGGAAGAATAGGTACAAACTTACCTGTAGTTACATAATTAAAGATGGCATCATCATCATCCTTGCACTCAAGGGAGACTACTTAAGGCTGTACAACTGATTTAATTCTGGTATTTTCTGTGTTAAAATTTTTACATTTTAACATCCTTCAACAAAGTTTTCTGTAATTGTATGCTTTTGGTGATGTGTATATATGTGTATTTGTACATTGCTGAGTCATATTTCATATATTTCCCTGGAACTTCTAAGTGCTGTTTCTTTTTGTGAGGAAGAGTATTTTTACTCAATAAATTCCACCCTCATAGCAGGAAATTTTCAGCGCAGCAAAGGGCTTTTAAGACTCTTGGACCAAATTTTACATTTTATATGTAAAATTTATTTTATAAAGTTCTCATTAAAGCCTATTCCCAAACCTAAAAAGGGCTACAGGAGTTTGTCTCCAGTATTATACTGTTTCAGATACAATTTCTTAGTGGACATTAAAAAGTAGCTTAATAAAGTACGAAATCAAATACATTAAAAAATCTGAAGTGAATTTTCATTTACAAGGAAAAAAATAACTTCAGAAAATTTTCAGAAACATTCTTTTAAGATCTTATATGTCAAGCATCCAGTGGACTTGTATGTGAAATGGTTAGAGTGGACTTCTAATAAATTCCTCTGTATTAAAAAAACCCAAAACAAAACAACAAAAAATTCCAAGCACAACAAGAAAAAAAAAAATCCAGCTCTCATAAGATCATAATCCAGCAGGAATTTGTCATTTTCTCCACCAAACAGGACTGAGCAAAGATGAAAAATTAGCAATAATCAGATTCTATACATTGGCTTGTGGTTGGAACACTGAAATGTTGTCAAACCTTATACCTATACTATGTCCTATACCTGAGATAGTCAAAGATGTGAAGGCATTATAACACTTATATTTATTGCAGTATTAAAGTTTTTCCTCTACATTGGTTATATAGGGAGATAAAACTTGACAGACCTGAAAAATAATTGATTTGATGTGCTTTTCATTTCCTTGTACTCAGAATCACAATAGATATCATAGTATGTGGTCCATAGAGCCCTCTGCCTTCTCTTCAAAAGCCCCTGGAACCTTATGGTTGGGTTTCAGGGCAGGGTGAATTTGTGCATGTTCTTTTCATGTCCTGTGAATAATCAGGGAAGTTCAGTCTGTAAAGCTGCCATGATTACAGCTTTCTTGAGTAAAAAGCAGCACTCTGAGGTGCTCCCTGTAGGATAAAAGGGCAGACAGGAATCTCATGAAGTTCGAAACAGAGAATTGAAAAATCCTGCACCTGGGGAGAAGATATTCAAAAGCAGGGCACAGGCTTGGGCAGCTGGGTATAGGTGGCCTTGCTTGAGCAATGGAGTTGGACCCAGTGACCTCCAGAGGTCCCTTCCAACCTCAACCAGCTTGTGATTCTGTGATATATATAGGTTTAGTTTTTTTCTGATTGTAATTTGTGGTAATGTCTACACAAATCAAGTTTTAATACAGGCACATGCTAAAAATACAATGTAGATTCTCCCAGTGAGAAATGTAATGTCCAGAATCTTGTAGGACTTGCTTCTAAGAGTATAATTCTACTAACTTTTCATGGAGTTA
The DNA here is from genome assembly GCF_964289735.1 of Phaethon aethereus. Lineage (NCBI taxonomy): Eukaryota > Metazoa > Chordata > Aves > Phaethontiformes > Phaethontidae > Phaethon > Phaethon aethereus. The sequence goes on along the minus strand of NC_138579.1, from coordinate 33,126,452 downwards.
AAGTTTTTGTACCCAGACAAGAGACTAGGTCTTGATGAAAGTTTATCTCCAGCCACATGTAACAAATCAAAGGAAACAAAAGTTGAATGAATCTAAGATGAAAGGCAAATCAAGGCTTAAAAAAAGACAGTAAAATAATGGAAACACTCCTTTATTTTTAGTAAATAATAACATAAGATAAAAATTAAAATACTGAGAAAACTTGGAAACACCATGTCAGATTTTTAGTCCAAATGTCTTGGTGTATTAAAAATTCAGAGTGAAAAAGAACAGTAAAGCTGTTCTCAACTGCAGGGAATCCAGGGTATCCTGAACAAAAATGACAATGTTCCCCCCCAATCTATTAAACAAAGACAGGTCATAAATTGTTTCAAATGTCTCTCTGACAAGTGAAGAACAGTTTTACACCTATTTAAGTACATTGTATTCAGTGAAAAAAAATCCCAAAGTTCTTGTTAAATTTACAGCTTATCACATTTTCTTATGGGTACTAATTGCAGGACACCCTCTCCCTAGGTAGATGTGCCTTTATTATCTGAAAGAGGGATCTGCATTTGGCACAGAGTATATGTCTATGTTTAATGTTGCATAACTTAATAGTACTTCTTGTTTTTTAAAAGCAGCCCAGGTCGTTTCCATTTCTTTGCATTTCAGGGACCAACATCTTATCATCAATTGTCAAAATTTCAGAAATTACTACTGTGTGTGGCAGCAAGTAATCCTCATTGAGGTCATGGCAAATTGTTTTCTAGCTTGTTTGTAAGCTCTTTGGGAAAGCAATTTATATTTGTGGAGTGCCTAACACAAAAACTCCTTTCCAGACATTGGCCTTTACTTATAGAGTTCCAGCAATACAGCAGTGGAAATTGCTCTGTTTTTGCTCTGTAGAACAACTGTTTCATCCTTCTTCTGTTTCTGTAAGCATCCTTCTGTTTTCTTTTGTATTAAGTTCTTAAATATAATGCTTGGCCATGTTTTCGGTATAAAGTGCACAGAAAGATTCATTGAGCAAGTAGCAAAGGATTTCTTTGGGGAACAGGAATACTTGAATGACAAACAATTAGAACATCTCATTCTTTTTATTTTTTTAAAATAAAATAAATCTTGTCCATTTGTTTCCTGCTGTCCTGTAGAATATATAAGTTTCTGGCAGGAACTGAAAGCCCAAAACATTTTCTGATGAAAACTATTAATTTTCAGCCAAACTGTGAACATTCGGAAATGCCATTATGTGACCTCCAGGGAATCCTAGGTTAGAATCTCATGATTCAGTCTTTTTCACAGGCTGGATTTCATGGCAAGACACAAAGACCTCCCAAGATGTATCCTGGATCTACACACAGTACACACGATACATTGCGTCTTTTCCAGCTAGCCACCTGCAGCCGCAGGACGGTATGGTCACGCAAGTAAACCAAATTATTTCAGGTGAGACATTGGACTGTTAATATAACACTAGATTTTCTATTTGGGAGTTCTCAGTTACCACTCTAAAACAAAACCAAAACCAAAAAACATAAACAAACCAAACAAAAAACCCATGAGAAACAACATAGAAGATACTTCGAAAAAAATTACACTGAATCAAGAAACAGTTTCCAGTGTAGAAATTTCCTTTTAGATGGAAAGATTTTCTACTAGAAAACATGTAAGATGAAGGATCATATTCCCAGAGTACTCTTTGCATATATTCATAATAATATCTTAAGAAAAAAATAGTCAGTGTTTTCCTCTTACAGTAGTCTTTTTGACTGCTAAGTGGATAAGTATAGAACAAGAAGAATTTAGGAATCTGAGGACCAAAAAAATCCTAGGAGGATTCTCTCAATATTTGATATTAATTTCAGGCCTAATTTTGTTGGCTTTCTTCCAACAGTTTTAGGAGTCAATAATTCTCTGAAACAGTCAAAATATGCCTAGTTATGAGAGATTTATACAACAGAATTGCACAAATATTTTTTATCTTTCAGATGGAAAATGACCCATCTTACAATCGCAAAACTTCCTCCAGAAATTTTTTAAATCAAAGTAAACAAGTATCATTTCATTGCAGAAGGGGACAATGGCAGCTTTCTTGATTCTTTTCATTATTACTGTGCAGGCAACAGCTTCCAACCCACCTTACCACCATGTCAGAGGCTTTTGGCACATGTAAATCTTTTGGCTACAGCGACAAAGAGGCTTCCAGGCAGACTACCGACAGGCCAAAAAATCTGTGTGAGCATTCATTAAATAAAGTTTTTCAGAAAACTCTTTTTTGGGGGAAAAAAAAAAATCATATACTTTTGCCACTTGTTCTGTTCACTGTGGGAGAAATAAGGAAAGTCTGAATCTTGGTATGGATGTACATTTTACAGCTCCATTTTCAGTTCTGGTAAGTGTATATATATTTGTTAGAATATATTTATGTAAAACAAATACATATAAATACATGTATTTCTGTATACATGTACAAGTGCACATACTTGTTATACAGGTATATATTTGTTATAACAGTAACTTCCCTCAGCTTAATAATATATTTCTGACTTATTTATAAACTCAGCTTACAGTATGCTTAGTATGGAATACGGCTTATATCACTCACATTTTAATTCTCTATTAGATTTCAAATCTGTCTCCTCAAGTATTTCCATCTCACTCACTTGCTCAGTGTTTTAATAATTAGTCACAGTCAATAAAGAACCCCACTCTTGTATTTTAATATATTAAAAGGTACCTTTATATATGTATTATTAAGTTTTCAAATAACAGAAACATATTTCTGCTGCTTAAGCTCTTCTCACCAATCATTTACTATCTGGTGGTCTTGAGCTACTGTTAGATTTCCATGTTTAAAGAAACCATATTATAATTTTGGATGGATCTTAAAATAAACGTCAAAACCAGTTTCATGTGCTGAAACCTTCCTCAAAAGTTTTATCCATAACAAGAAAACCAGAAAGGGGAACAGCACTCAATTAAAAACTGATGGTTTTGTATGCAGCATGAAGCTCTATTCACTGTGATGTTATTAAATTTTCATACATTAAATTATAGTTGCTGGTTGTAGTAATCTAATTGTTATATTTCTATGAATATAAAATGGTCTGTTACAAACAAGTTTTATCTGCAATACCAGCAGTATAAAAATAATGTTTTTTCTTATTTCTAGTCTTGAAGTTTGTAAATTGTTTACAGAGAGCTAATAGATTTATCCAGCTCTTTCTAGAACCCAAGCCAAGGCTGAGTTTTAACAGAAGTGATCTCTCCATGTGTGCACACCCAATATCTTTTGTTCTTTAAATCATTACAGCATATAGCTACATCCTGATCTTTCAAAGTTTTGCATAAATTGGTATAGTTAACCAGCATCACCAACCATTGGGAGGAGTGGCTAGAGAGCAGCCCGGCGGAAAGGGACCTGGGGGTGCTGGTTGGCAGCCAGCTGAACATGAGCCGGCAGTGTGCCCAGGTGGCCAAGAAGGCCAACAGCGTCCTGGCCTGTATCAGAAATAGTGTGGCCAGCAGGAGTAGGGAAGTGATTGTGCCTCTGTACTCGGCACTGGTGAGGCCGCACCTCAAATACTGTGTTCAGTTTTGGGCCCCTCCCTACAAGAAGGACGTTGAGGTGCTGGAGCGTGTCCAGAGAAGGGCAACGAAGCTGGTGAGGGGGCTGGAGCACAAGTCTTATGGGGAGTGGCTGAGGGAACTGGGGTTGTTCAGTCTGGAGAAGAGGAGGCTGAGGGGAGACCTTATCGCTCTCTACAACTACCTGAAAGGGGGTTGTGGCGACGAGGGTGTTGGTCTCTTCTCCCAAGTAACCAGCGATAGGACGAGAGGAAATGGCCTCAAGTTGCGCCAGGGAAGGTTTAGATTGGATATTAGGAAAAATTTCTTCACTGAGAGGGTGGTCAGGCATTGGAACAGGCTGCCCAGGGAGGTGGTGGAGTCGCCATCTCTGGAAGTGTTCAAAAAACGCGTAGATGTGGCACTTCAGGACATGGTTTAGTGGACATGGTGGCGCTGGATTAATGGTTGGACTTGATGATCTTGAAGGTCCTTTCCAACCTTAGTGATTCTGTGATTCTGTGATAATTCTTTTAGCCACAATATAAATTGAATCCTTTTGTAGCAAGCTCCTTCCTGTCCTGCCCCACTAAATTCTTAAACATTTTTGCAATGCAGAGAAGCAATTGTCTTGGAACTGGTTTAAAATATATAGCAGCTCTAATAAATGCAAAGGAAAAATGTGTTTATGACTATTTCTTACACATCTATTTCAGAAGGAAAAAGCACAGCTAAATTGGCATAAACTTTGCATGCAGACCAATAAGGTTTATTATAAGTAGTTTTGATGTGAGCTTAAAATGGTATTCAATATCAAATTTTTAAAAGGCAGCTATTAGTTTTCAGAAGCCAAACAATTAAATCTATTTTGTGTATTTTTATTGGTTTGTATTTTTTAGTTAAAAGAAAAAAAAATGCAAATTATCAATTCTAATCAGTTTACGAATAGCTTATAGTTTGAAAATATGCTGCAATAATCAATGCATTCAAATACAAGAATGTGCAAATGAGAGGCAGAACCAAATTTGTAGCACACATACCAATTTAACACTTCTGTAAATCTTACATGACAAAATTCCCTTTGACATCATTATGGCATGGTTTTCTGGTAATCAGAGTAGTTTTATTGTTTGTACTAAGATGTCTGACTAACTTTAATGAAAGATTTGTTAAATTTGGAGCTTATGCTTTCTGATCAAGACTCAATACAGGAGATACCTTGCCTCACTTTAAATATTCATTGGTTACTATTGCAAATTTTCTCTACCCTTAATAGAGCAAAATTGTGTAAGAAACTTAAAAATTGAAAGTCTATGCATTGTACTGCAGAATTTATGCATAACTTAGCATTTTATCTGAGACTAATAGCAGTAGATGAACTTACATTTGTATGTATTACCTCCCAAAGTACTCTAAAGGTATTCGAAAAACACTTTAAGAACTGTATCTACTAAGTATTTCAGAATCACTTAACCCATCAATGAAATGCCACCTCTGCAGTGGGATGGAGTAGGTTTAACAGAACACAGCAATATTTTATAACAACTCTTCTTGTATTTACAGCTATTTTCTAGAAAAGGATGAAATGTTATATCATGGAACTAAGTGCTCGTAAACAATAATGCTGAGTTCAGCATCAACCAAAGCAGAAAATAGTTACGCTCTTTTATTTAAGTATCCCAAGATTCTAATATTTCTGTCACCAGGCATAATAATTAGTTTTTTGCCTTTCTGAAAATATTTAAATTGGGGAATGAACATTAATTAAAAACAACAAAAATGCAAGGGAAACAAAAAACCCACAAACAATCTCCCCCTCCAGCCCAAACCAAACAAACAGAAAAACCCCAAGGGAACATGATTAACAGAAGCCAAGCTTCAATAAATAAAGTACAAACTCTCCTGACTGTTCTGTTTGCACTGAATTGAAAGGATTCTAATATTCTATAGCTGAATATCTACTTATTTTTATATGTATTATTTTGAATTTACAAGGGGGGTGTCACAGTTACAAATGATCCTTGTTTTGGTCCTGCTAAGTAATGAAACTACCTTGATGTGTAACGGTCCATTGTTAGAATTATTGTTGCATTCTAACAGTGAATTTTGACTTTGTGTAATAAATAGGTTCAAGTAGATAAGATATGGAAGAACTTTCTTATTTACTATTTGGGAAGACAGCATCATAACTGACAAAGATCTTCAGATGCAATCTGCTATAAGTATTCAAAGGTAAGAAGAAAAATAGCTATGGATTTTTAGTGTCACATTTTACTACTCTTTCTGATGAAGTTTTTTATATTGTGTTTATGAAACAAAACTACTGATGCATCCCTTGCTCTTAATTTCACTTGACAGAACAGTCTTTTTCAGAGAGAGTTTCACATTTCTTTCTGTGAAAAAAAACAGTCTACTGGTTCTTTCCAGAGTTTCTAAGAAATGGAAATGACCGTAACAATCTCAAGGCAACAAAGCTGATAAAATGCAAGTATCTCACCCACTGTCTTTCATGTGTGTGACTCAGGTTTCTCTTATTGCCTCTCTGTTTCATCTGTGAATGGTGCTACCTGTTTGCTGGTGCTTTATTTATGGGTAGATTGTAGTTGCTTAGATACCCCAGCCAAGACTAGGACATTAGGAGCTCTATGAAGATGCTAAGTAATTTTCTTTTCCATTATGCACTTTGAACATAGAAGAGGGGCTCTCAGTGACCAGCAAAAGCTGTCATTCTATTGCCTTAGCAAGTGAACCAGAATATTTGTGAGTGCATTTTTGAGTGTGCAACAGCAATCTTTTCCTGCTTTTAGTTAGAAAGCCTGTAGTGATCCCTCCATCTTCCTCTCACCAGCATTCCGATGGTTTATTAACATCTTGAAAGCTAAGAAATTCCACTCATTCATTAAAATCATATGGTCCCAAGTATGGACATGTCCTAAGATCTAAAATGTAGAGTCAGTTTCATATTCTTAAAGGTATTGGAAATATTAAAGATATCTTTAATAATTCCATTAAAGGCAAAAGAAAACAAAACTCTTTTCTCCAGCAGGCTGGAGGTATTTCTTTTTTCTCTCCTTCAGCATTGGTGATAATTAAGTAACGTATGCATGTTTATGTGAGTGTTAGGGGAAAGGGAAAGGAAGAAGAAAGAGCTCATTTAGAACAATTCCAGACTTCAAAACTGACAAAAACAAGTAATAGCATAATATTAGTAATACTATTAATAATAACAATTCCTATCTAGGGTATCATGTAAAATATGTTAAATCTCTGTTTACTCAAGGAAGAACATTACCTCATTTGCAGTTGTCTCCAAGTGGGGGGAAGGAGTGAAGAGGGGAAAAGCTGTTCTCCAAATGCAGCCACTTGAAAATCCATGTGTTGAGACTTACCATTTCTCTTGCTTTTTAACTGTTCCTACATACATACCCACATATCACAACAGAGGAAAAATTCTTAAATTCTTAAATTCTTCTTTTCCTATGTGAATCTGGCATTTAGAGTTTGGGAGCTGTCATGCCTAAAGTTTGAAAGGAAATATAGAATGTTTCTGTGGGCTGTCACAGTTTCATATTTACGGTGGCATATCACTTTACTACTCCTGCTGATGGCCCACCTGTCTCCATTGCTCTGAATCGACACTTCAGGACTCAGCACCTACTGTTAGCCACCGAGAAATACTCCCCAAGGCAGGAAAGAGGCAGCAAGCCAAAAAAAACATTCACAGCCAGTTAATGAATGCAGAAATCAAAACAAACAAAAAAATACCCTGGAAACCATTTCCAGAAAAACAATTAAATCATGTGATAAAAAGTAAAAGGTAGAATTAAAATATAGACTGCTAGAAAGAACAGAAACAAAATAATTTTATATGGCACCAGATTAGATCTCTGTCCTATTATGTATTGAACAGTTTATTGTCTTAGTCTCATCTCACACTAACCTAACTGATGCCCTTGGTTTTGATTTAAACTGTATTGAATGGAAAACAATCCTTCAACTTTGAATTTCTTTGTGAATATCAGATAGAACATTAAAAGCCAATTCTTTTCTTGTATGAAATTTTTACCCAGCAGCTGAAGGTGCTTTTGAGGTTGCAACTTCCAATCTTGTCACTTTCTCCTGTAAAGTGATACCCGTAGATGAAAAACAAAGAAAAAAATTCATTATCTTCTAGAGGGGTTTTAAAGCACAGTCTGATTTAGCCCAGGTGCATGACCTGACACACTGACTTTTGAAGCAGCTCGAAAGATTTCTTTTGATTTCAGCAGGAATTTGTGAAAGCTATCAGCACACTACAGAATTCTAATATTACCTGAATGGTAGGGAAAAAAATCATGTTTATAAGGTTCTCAGATCAGCAGGAGCTGGGAGTCATTCACTCTCAGGCAGATTGGAGGTATTTTGCTTTCCTCTGAGCTCCTGCTGAGCTAGAACACAGTGGGAGCTAGAAGCTATTGTCTGTGGCAGGAAGGGAATTCCAGCTCTTGCTGGTTTTGAAGCTTCTCCTGAGCTCCAGAGATGTTTCACTTGTGAGAGATGAGGACATCTTCATCTTGATGAGTTTTGCACTGAGTGGGACCTGTGAACAAGAGCTGACCGGTGTGCCAACATGTTTCAGGTTTTATTGAGTACAGGCTCTTGGGAGTCAAACTACACTGGCTCCAGCAAAATTTATGATCATCACCTTTCATCAGTGACCATCTTGTCCAGCTTCTGCTGGGAAGAAAAGCTCAGCTGCTGCTAACAGAGGTCAAACAAAAATTCAGCTGGAGTAATACACCTTACTGATTTGCTGATGAGATGCAAATTCAGTCATTTACACCAAGAGTGGAGTATATTAACCCTCTGAGAAGTTGCGCACTATCACACACTGCCTTACTATACTGAATGTACAGAAAAGCAACCAAGAAGTGAAAAATAACTGAAGAGACAGCAAAAGGTTTAATAAACTTGATCCTGAATACTGTTGTTTATTTCTCTGCCTAGATCCATATTATACAATAAGGCCTTGGGATTGGTTCATGTGAGTCTACTGATACTTCATCCAAATTAGAGTATACTTAGGTATGAATCTCATCAGTATAAAAGCAAGCACTAGACTTGTGTTTTGCAGCACTGCTGATAGTCACTGCTCATACCAGTTCCTGAACTCAGATAACTTCTTTTTAGCTACTGTTTGGGGAAGAATGTGGGAGGAACTAATACATACAAAAAAAAGAGGCCACTTCATAGAACCATAGAATTGTTTGGGATGGAAGGGATCTTTAAATGGCATCCAATCCACCCCCCTCTGCAGTGAGCAGGGACAGCTTCAACTAGATCAGGTTGCTCACAGCCCCATGCAAACCGACCTTGAATGTTTCCAGGGATGGGGTATCTACCACCTCCCTGGTCACCGTGTTCCAGTGTTTCAGCACCCTCATGGTGAAAAATTTCTTCCTTAGATCGAGTCTGAATCTACCGTCTTTTAGTTTAAAACCATTACACCTTGTCCTATCACAACAGGCCCTGCTAAAAAGTCTGACCCCATCTTTCTTAAAAGTCTGACCCCATCTTTCTTAAAAGTCCCCTTCAGGTACTGTAAGGCCTTCTCCTCTCCAGGCTGAACAGCCACAACTCTCTCAAGCTGTCCTCAAAGGAGAGGAGTTCCATCCCTCTGATCATTTTGGTAGCTCTCCTCTGGACCCTCTACAACAGGTTTATGTCTTTCCTGTGCTGAGGGCTCCACAGCTGGACACAGCACTCCAGGTGGGGTCTCACCAGAGCAGACTAGAGAGGCAGAATCTCCTCCCTCGACCTGCTGGACACGTTTCTTTGGATGCAGCCCAGGATATGGTTGGCCTTCTGGGCTGCAAGGGCACATTGCAGGCTCATGTTCAGCTTTTCATCTACCAGTACCCCCAAGTCCTTCATGGCAGGGCTTTTCTCAATCCCTTCATCTCCCAGCCTGTACTGATACCAGGGGTTGTTCTGACCCAGGTGCAGAACCCTGCACTTGGCCTTGTTGAACCTCAGGAGGTTCAGAAAGGCCCATTTCTCAAGCTTGTCCAGGTCCCTCTGGATGGCATCCCATCCCTCAGGTGTGTCAATCACAGCACTCAGCTAGTTGTCATCTGCAAACTTGCTGAGGGTGCACTCGATCCCACTGTCTATATCACTGATGAAGATATAAGAGTACTGGTCCCAGTATAGACCCCTGAGGGACAACCACTCGTCATCAATCTCCATCATTGAGCCATTGACCACTACCCTCTGGATGTGACCATTCAACCAATTCCTTGTCCACCCATCAAATACTTCTCTCTCCAATTTAGAGAGCAGGATCTTGTGGGGGATAGTGTCAAAAGCCTTATAGAGGTCCAGATAGATGACATTGGTAGCTTGTCCCTTGTCCACTGATGTGGTCACTCCATCATAGGTGGCCCCTAGGTTGGTCAGGCAGGACTTGCCCTTGGTGAAGCCCTGCTGGCTGTCTTGAATCACCTCCCTGTCCTCTACATGCAATAGCACAGCTTCTAGGAGGATTCTTCACACCTGAGCAGCTTACTACCATTATGCTCAACTGTTTCATTTAAAGCATTGGTGGAGTAGAGCAAAGCATAGAAATGTTGTTGCTGTTCGCACTAGAAAGGAGAAACTAACAGCACCTTTTCCTGGTTTAATGTGAAGAAAAGTTTGACTCTTTCCTTTGGTTCTAAGGGGCAGAAAAGCTCTAGGTCGTTAGCTACTGCAAGTATTGAAGAGAGAACTCACATGATGAACCTCCACTCTACTTTGGGAAAAGTACCCTTAATTGCATCTTCTGGTCCCAAATATGGGTTCTTCCACTCAGTGTGCAGAGAGCCAAAAAACCCACAGAGTCGAGATACTTGCTTTTACTCCAAATCTGCACAGTTGGGTCCACAGAGCTAGCACACCACAGTTAACACACAGAAAATATTTATACATTTCAAGCAACAGTTATCAGTATTTCTACAAGTTGTCTCCATTACCCTTGTTCCCATTGGTTCTCACAAGCTTCATCTCCACTTAAAGTGAAAGTGACAGCATCCTTCTTTTTTCCCGGGCATGCTCAGTGAGGAAGGGGCTTTTTTGTGGAGGGAGCTTTTGTGAGAAAAGGGCTTTCCCTGTCCAGGGGCAGGTTTCTATTATGGCAATTATATGTTAATTAGATGTTAATTACAATAGTTCACTCAAGGTTCAGTAGTTGTGTTCTTTTTGTGATTATCTTGTTCCTTCCTTCAAGGTTGCACCTTGTTAACTGCTCACAGAGACTAAACAATACTCCCAGCTTCACTCCTTGCATACCTTCAACTTTCTCAGCTAAGAGTGAAGACAAAATCTAAAATTAGTCTTCCTTGCCTTGTATCCAGGTGGCCACATGGAGAGATTTTGGTCTCAGCTGGGCAATGGAGCTAATAGCTGCTGCTTTCCAGGAGAGCAAAGGAAGATCAGTCCAGCTCAGGCTCAGCTGGGAAGTGGTAATTAATGCTAAGAGGTAGTAGCGAATAACTTCCTATCTTGCTTCTTGGCTGTGACTCAGCACTGAGTTCTCACTGGTAGCGGAGGGAGCTCTGACATTTCTAAAAGATCTTGTCAAGGTCCTGAGCTGGAGCATTCTGAAATGTAGAAGTTTCATATTGCCATTGTACAGCAAAGAAGTCTGTGCGCAAACCTGGGCTCAGGCTGGTCCATATCATGGATCATGCTCCAGGCATGATCGCTGTCACTCTACTCTCCAGTGTGGAACTTGCTGGGCCCAAATTAACTTGATCTGCTCCTGCTCTGTTTCTCATATGCCTTTCTGTAATCTTACTATGTTGATCATCTGAATGCAAAGTAAATGACTAGTGTCAGCCTGTTTGTGTTGGTTTCCTGCAGTGTAAGAGATTCCTTATTGGTAGCTGGCCTATACAGACAGCTTTCCCGTATGGAAAACCCTTCATTTGAAATGAATCAGAAATTCAGCTTCTGTCTTCTATTTTCGGCTATTAAAATTATTTCCCTACTGTTGATACTATTCCTTAAAACATTCTACAGTCTATTTAAGTGCTCTTCAGAGCTGAAGTTGAATCTGATTTTTTATGGAGGTAACTTTTTTCTAACCACAGAAGTTAGCTTCTTTCTAAGTGTAGCTGACTGTGACACAGTAAAAGCAGAATTAGAAAACGTTGGGTAATTTCCAAGATGCAACTGAAACACTAGGGGCATGACTGTTAACTATTTGTAAGATCTTTTTACTTCTATAAAACATGCTTGAGGATGGCATATATTTACTTTATTTCTTTTTTTTTAATTTTAATATTATTAGAGATGTTTAAAAAGGTTTTACCATTTATGGAATCAGACCTTAAGTAATTTTCTGTATAACTCTGTGTGACTGTCTTAAACCTTTGCCTACTCTACAGAACTAATGGAGCCCAAATATTCTCAATCTAAGAAGACCTAAAAGTATTTTAAAAAAATAGAGATGGAAAAATGACCAATTTTCCTTAAAATCAGAGAATACTAGAATCTTTCAAGACTCTGCATTAGGCCTGAATTTATTTCATACACTTGTTCATAACCTAGAGAAGTAGCAAAATCTGCAGAGCACACAGCTATACAAGTCCACAGCAACCTTTGAAAAACATCAGTGGGATCCAAACAAGTTGAGTGAGGGGTAGAGTATAAGTGCAATTCTAGTTCCTTTTTGGTAAATTTTATGTACTTAACAATGGCAAGTAAAATATAAAATGTGGCTATCTCTACTAGATTTCAATAAGCTATAGCCACTCAGAAAGAGGTCTCAGGCATCGCTGTATAGGTGTGGCCAAAATGGTGCCTATCTCTCAGCAGGTTACAGTGGCACTACAACATACTTCTGGTAGGCAACATAGTTATGGGGTTTCTATGATGGTTCCCAAATGCAAAATTCTCCAAAGCAGGAGAGAGTCTCAAGGTCGACTTTGTCAGTGCAGCATCAGTTTTGTACTGTACACACACACAGAATTCATTCGTTATAATTGAAAATAAAAATACCGCACAAAGATTATGACTGAGCTTCTAGTACTGACTTGTTCACTTCAGTGTGCATTTGCCAGTCCATTTATTTCCTGCCCTCTCAGATTCAGAGCTTCTGTAGTCACACTAAATACATTGCCATTGCCTTTTAAAAAATAATGGCAGCAAGGGATAGACCAAATATTTCTGAGAATCAGCTGTTCTGAATGTATACTGATTGCAAATGACAATTTGTGAGGGGGAGCAGTTTGTAGGGGAGCTAGGAAGAAAGAGAAAAAATAGAAACAGTGAAGAATCTGAAAGGGAACCGACCTGATGTTTAAATCAGTGATCAGATCAATGAGTGCTGAAGCTTTCCTACAAAACAGAATGGAATTTTTCTACCTCCCCATATACACAGATTATATGGCAGCAGTCAACAGTTTTTAAAAAGGAACTGTTTCAGATAAGTCCCACTGTGTGGCTTTTATCCCACACGTCGTTTCTGCATAGAAATCTTTCATTGTGTTACTGTTAGCAGTCAACAGTTCAATACCCATTCAGGGAAACAAAAATCAGAAAGGAATCCATCCAGTAAAGGCAGATTCTAAATAGAATAGGACAGGTAATAAGTACCCTCTATCATGGATTCACCAAAGACAGTTGCAGTCTCCAAGTCTGTATCTGGAGAGCATTCCATTTTCCCAGTTACAGCAAATCATTGGTGCTGGATTCATAGACATATTTTGGTGGCGATCCTTTAATATACTTGAGAATATTTGGCAAAGCTATATCAACTCAATGAGATTTTTAAAAAATGGATTCCATGTCCTACCACATGCAAGTTCTGAATAAATTGCCTTCCATTTTAATGACGTAGTTTGTGCTGTTAGCTTGCCATTGGAAGTATTGCAGAGGAGAAAGTTCTGTGAGGCAAGAGTGAGAAAACAACTGTGTAAATGACAAGCTGAAACCATTGCCCATGGCTGACCATGGCTGTGTGATGTTTTACTCCACGATTCCTCTTCATGGATTTGATGTTTCACAATATAACATTTTGGTAATACATTGCAGATATGTTTTTAAAAGGAGCTGTGCAACCTCTGATAGGCCTTTGCTTACGCTAAGCTCTACAGGCCTCCGGCAAAGCTTTACAAAGCTGGAGGCTTTCAGTTCAAATGTGATTTAAAACCTGATTAAAGAATACAATCTTAGTAACTCTAGGCATCAAATAAGAAGAGAAAACTTTAAATTTAGTTTGAGGGTCTTCTTTCTTGGAACTACATTAAAAACAACTCTATCTGACTGCCGCAATTCTGAGTTAGTAAGCAACTTGGTATGCCAGCCAGTAAGACTCAGTTCTCTAGAATCAATATTGCAGTTATTGAGTAATTACAGTACTTGCCTGGGAAGATGGACAATGTGATATTTGTTCAGGGGCTGATGGGTGATAATGGTGCTCAATGAAAGACGATAATTGAAAACAAAATGATCTTAATGCAGTCGACTGACACAATAGAAAGACTATGGTCTTTAAATCAAAACACACTTTATCTTCTCGATTATCAAAACATTAGTTTAAAAATAGCAACCAGCAGCAAGACTTTTAGAGGGTAATATACCACTTGCACTTCTTCATCAGCTTCGGATCGTCAATAAAGACTCTTTAAATGCTAATCCTCTTGAAAAAGCATTTTCTCTCTCAAGGTGTTCTTACAGGCTATTACCAGTAAGAAATAAGAGGAACTGTCTGCATTTCCTTTAAAAGCTAAGAAAGTTAAACTTTGGCAATTCATTCTTTGACTCTTCTGTCACTTTTAGCAAGTGTTCGTTTAACATATGTCATTAGTCTGTGAAGCATAGATACTGTGCATTCCTCATCCCTCTACTACTATATATACACACTGGGGAGCCTGTTCTGACCTCATAAAATTGCTGCAAGTTCATCAGCAAGCACTCCCAAAAGTTAGGTAAAAGACCATGTCTGAACAGTCAAAAAATACTGCAAAATTCCTTAGTATCATAGATTTTGGTAATACAGTCATAAACCAATCTGCCCAAGAGGATGAGGGGCTCATCTAAAGATACCGGAATAGGAAAAAAGTGATTTGCCAGAAACCATTCTTTGGTTCCGTGGTATTTCCCCATTGTCTACAAAAACTGCTAGTGACCAATCAAGCACTAATTCTGTGAATTTAATGACATACAGCTGGGCAAAATACTCAACAAGGGTGATGACCTTTTCTGATATTTCAGGGTAATGATAAAGACTCAAAAAGGAGCAACTGAACTTGTGGACCACTCACTGTCAAGTGCATTTCAGAATCAAAATATTCTAGTTTTAGATAAATTTGAAGATGGGGTGAAATAGCTGAGTTTTTATTTTTAGTTGAAATTTACACTTTTCATGGGGAATAGGAAATAATCCTTGCTCATGCAGCATGCAACATCTCATAAGCATCTCATTAATACTGCTTTTCTGTGCCAAATTATAACAAAGTTGATGATACATGTTTTTAACTATTATACTCTATTTCTTGTGTTTGTTGCCCCTAAGCCTTACTGGAGCATTTGCCAATGCTTAGTGCTTGTTAAAAAGGCTGGCTGAGGCACTGGTCAAAGTAAGCTGTTACCAAATGGACTAATTCATGAACCCCTTGATGAGGCAAAATTGGCAATGTACTGACATGAGGATGACCAGAGATACCAGGTATGCAATTTATCATGATGGGAAGAAGGAAATATCGTGTGAAATGAAGGATGACCCATGTTAATCTGGAATGAGATGTCCTTAAAAAAAGGGGAAAAAAAAAATGAAAAGGTAAAAAGATGAAAGGTAAAAAATTTGTTCTTGTTCATATTTGAACATATTATAGAAAGCAATATCTCACCAGGATAAGAAAATCTTTAGTGTTTTGAAGTGTGAACATCAGGAGAAAATGTTTTTCTATCTCTAAAGTTTAAGCATACGTATATGGATAATAAGGATTTCCTCTAATGAAATCCAATTTTTTCCAAAGGTGGTGGTTTCCTATGAAATTTAATTCTTTAATTACCTATCAAAATATAAATCCTTATCTAAATCTGAAGAGTAATCAAGTAATTTGGAAACAGCATGCACTGTAAGTAGTATCCTGTGTAGTAGAACAACCACTGTGCCCAATTATCTAGAAATTATTTTTGTACATTCCACTTCTAAGAGTCATGTTTTTACTGCCCAGTAATTCTGTTAGTATGTGGGTTCATCTAGAATAACAGTGACCTCTAGGGATACAATTTAGTGTGATACATCAAGTTTTAAACTCATAACTACAGATTTTATATAACATGTAGCAACAGAAAGAGCATATATGAAAATGCTAAGTGAAGTTTCTCAAACCTTCTGGGCTGTTGAACATATATGCTCTGATCATTAATTAAATTCATGTATATATGTGCATATTCATACATAGATGTTTATTGTCATCTTTATGCTTGCTGCTTTTTTCAGTTTAGGGCTACTCTAAGTGTTCTTTTCTAACAATGAAAAA
This sequence comes from Phaethon aethereus, assembly GCF_964289735.1. Taxonomy (NCBI): domain Eukaryota; kingdom Metazoa; phylum Chordata; class Aves; order Phaethontiformes; family Phaethontidae; genus Phaethon; species Phaethon aethereus. The sequence goes on along the minus strand of NC_138579.1, from coordinate 33,110,391 downwards.
ATTTATTCTTTCCAAGTTTATTTCTTTTCATCCTAGGTATTTTCTTAAGAGATAATTTGAAAATTCAAAACTGAAATATTTCATTTTTAAACAGAATCTTTTTGTTTGGCTTTTTTTCTTCTTACTCAAACAATTAAATTATTAAAAATGACCTTGAAAATTCTTCAGATGTACCTGAATATACTTTTTTCAGTGAATTTTTATGAGAAAATTCTTGTCTTTCTTCTAACTGGACAAAGAGAATACAAATGCAAAAATAATAGTTTATTTCTTATTCTGTAACAGAACATATAAATCTGAAATCTTGATTAAATATTATGTACTAGTCATTTTTTAAATTTTTAATGTTATTAGCTTACCATCACACTCTGCTTACTCAGATGAGATTCTTAGTAAAAGATAAAAACTTTCTCACTAAAGAATATCCTATGTGCTGAGGATTAAACTTTACTCAATTTTATTATCCAAATAGTAACAATATTCTGGACAGTGTAATGATTTGGTTAGCCTAATGGTTTGGTTAGATGTAGAACTAAAGGACTTATATAAATTTATTTTTTATAAATTTTCAGTACATTGTTAACCTCTATGAAAGAAATTACAGAATTGTTGAATCTGTTGCACAGTAAACACGTCACAACCAATTTGCAGTTCAAGCCAGGGTTTAGAGAAGCAATAGGCATTCAGGTTACATTAGTCATTCTGGGTGCCAGACAGATGAGGAAATTACAATTCCCAGTCTTGTTATAATGTTTTGACTAATTGACATCATTGCACATATTCCAGCAGACTCCCATCTCTTTTGTGGTGTGTGAAGAGACAGTTGAGGACTACTAAAAGTTAAGAATCTGTGATTTGCCAAAAATGTACTTGGTGAAAAGTGCTTGTTTCTGTGCAGACTAAGCGACTGAATAGGACAAGGATCCTTAAAAAAAGTAACGGTCTAGGGTCAGGCTGAGGGGTCTGTTGTTGTCCTGTCCCAAGAGGGACAGCATGAGGGTGTAACTGGAACACAGCAAAAGAGGTATTCCAAAGACTATGGAGAATGGATTGCGGCTCGTAACCTCTGCAAATTCGCACCTCTGCTAGCAACAAACTCAAACATGGGCAAAATAGGCTGCAGGATCATGGCTATCTTACTGCTGCTGCTTTGTTTTCCTAGGCAGGTACCTTCTTTGCCTCTGATACGAAGATTGACAAGAGTGCCAGATATACTCTCATTATCCACCCACCCTTAAGACTTGGGGCTGGCATAAATAAGCACCCCAAGGACGTCTGTAACTTGCGCTGTAACTAAGAGGCAACAGTTGTCTCCCAGGATGTACTCACAATCTGAGCACAGCGGGTTGATAACTCCTCAGTCTGTCGTTTCCCAATACTTGTCTCCTCACCCCATGCATGGCATGCGGGCAGATAGGCTGTCTAAAAAGATAGTCTAAAATCCAAGTTTACACTAGCTGTGCCCTCAGTGGTCTCCGTGTGCTAGAGAAGGCTTAACTAACATAGGGCAACTTGCCCTTTCTGACACTGTTTCGTAACGAATATGTCTCTATTTCTTCTTACAAGAAGCTACAGGAGAATCATAAAGACTACACATCCTAATAATCATTAAACACTCGTTGCTAATGATAAAATGAAGCATAACATTGCATGCATGATATTGTGGAAGGAAGCATATAAACAAAGGGCTCCCCATTTTGAAGACTGTTATTTCTTTCAGCGTTTTTTCTCCCAATGTTTTCTTTGTGGTTATATAAGATCATTATTTCTCTCAATATATATTCTCTCAATGCTGCAGTAGCATACTGATTCTTTCTTTTGCTCTTCTAGTCCATCAGACCCTTGAGCTATGGTAGATTTTTTATTATGAAAACCAGATGAGAAATTGGTGTAGTAGTTTACATCTAACAGTAACAAGCATTTTCTTGTTATGTTTATATTATTTATCTTTACTGAAATAAATATGTGATCCATTTATATTAAAACAACAATATTTATTTCTCATGGACGATACTTGCATTTTTTTAAGGTACCTGAAATTAGAAGGGAAGTCCCGTATGGATAAGGTGGAAGATGATGGTTCTTTCTCTAGTTAGGTCAGCGGACAGGGAACTGGATTTGGGACACACCTTTCTGCCTGAGGGAAACCAAACTTGGTCTACTGTCTGGGAGCTTTCCCTTTTCTCAATATATTGGGAAGTAAGATAGTAAGATAAGGTGGCAAGATAGATAACCTTCCCTGTTGCAATAGGACAAGGGGTACTGGTTTTAAACTAAAAGAGGGTAGATTCAGACATGTTATAAGGAAGAAATTTATCACAATGAGGGTGGTAAAACACTGGCACAAGTTGCCCAGAGAGGTGGTAGATGCCCCATCCCTGGAAACATTCAAGGTCAGGTTGGACGGGGCTCTGAGTAACCTGGTCTAGTTGAAGATGTCCCTGCTCATTGCAGGTTGGACTACATGACCTTGAAAGGTCCTTTCCAAACCAAACTATTCTATGATGCTATGATTCTATGATATTCACAGCCAATCCATACAAAAACTTAAACTATTTAGTAACCCAGAAATAACCATAAAAGTTACACCAGGGGAGGTTTAGATTGGATATTAGGAAAAATTTCTTCACCGAGAGGGTGGTCAGGCATTGGAATAGGCTGCCCAGGGAGGTGGTGGAGTCGCCATCTCTGGATGTGTTCAAAAAACATCTGGATGTGGTGCTTCAGGACATGGTTTAGGGGACATGGTGGCGCTGGATTAATGGTTGGACTTGATGATCTTGAAGGTCCTTTCCAACTTTAGTGATTCTGTGATTCTGTGTGATTCTGTGAGTTTGGGCTGGATCAGATAATCTTGAGAAGTCCCTTCCAACCTCAACCGTTCTGTGATTCTATGACTTTATACCCTTATGTACAGGACAGTTGCAAGTTTTGGACATGTACGTTTAAATTCCTTTCCTTTTCCCATTCCTTTAATTTCTTTCATAGATTATTAACCAATATGACACTCACTTGAAAAGCTAGCAATATGAGTTAAAGTCCTTTTAGGAAGCAGAATAACAGAATCTGAGTTTTGTACATCTTGGATTAGCCTCCTTGCCTTGAGGTTGTTGCATGAAGATGAATTAGTTCTTGGCTTTACAAGTGAGTCTTATGTTCCTCCCTTCCAGGTAGCTAATTTTCAGCTGAAACTACTCAGTGAGTTTGAATTTACACAAGTAATTTCAAGTCCCTGTAAATTCCTTTGTTCATCCAGTAAATTACTTGCCAAAATATTGTTAGTAATTAATTTGACCAGTTCCAAATTCATTTCTCATAGGTTTTAGGGTTTCCATTTGCATGGTGTCATGCACCTTTTTGCATTTGTACAGAAACTTAAAGATGATAGTTTCTATTAATTTATAAACTAAATCAGAGCTTATATGCCACTTATATTTTGTGTGTATCATCTACCATATATGTAAACGTATACAGCATATACATCTTCCAGCATGATTTCTGCAGGTGATAAAAATTCAGAAAATAATATGTATGATGAGTATCATACAGAGTTTATTATCAATAGGATTAATTTTATTAAGTTAATAATGTAAACAACTGTGCAAAACAGAGTTAATCATTTTAAGTTACACTGATTTGATTGTCTATAATAACAAAATAGTATATTTCTGTGGGCTTTTTCTCTGATGTTTTAATATTAAAAAGCCACAAATCAAAGCTGTTTTGACAGATGAACAACACATTTTTGTAACAGAATGGAAAATTTTAAAAACTGAATAGCTGATAAAAGATGAGTAGAACCAGGAAGGATTGATGTTATAGTTGAAGGCAGCATTAGAGATTAGGTACTCATTTGGCTTTTCAGAAGGCCTGGTGACTCATTCCACATAAATGAAGTTTGTGATATGTAATGAAAAGCTCTCTATCTTCACTGCAAGCAAATTAGCAGGTATTTTGTGGGAAGAATGTTAATGTTATCTTGCATTTGTTTCAGAGCAGGAACACATTAACAGAGGAGATTTGAAAAGAATTTCATTTATAACATCAGGTGCTGAAGGTATTAAAACAAGGTCACCTCTATAAAGCAATGAAGGAAAATTAGGTTATAAACAAGCAGTGCCTAAAAATATATTCTGTCTGTTTCACTGACCAAATGTAATACAGTAGTGCCCCAAATTGCTAATTTTTTTTTACTGAGAGTGATACTCATATGCCCAGAGCTGAATCTGCAAACTTAAACAATAGAAATCCATGCTTTGGTGAAGGACAAGGTATAAGCACCTCAGTGGGCAAAGTTATTTCATTCCATCAAGGGAAAAAACCAGCCAGGCTGTTGCACAGCCTTACTGTTCCACGTTATAAAGCAATACACTATTTGAAGACATTACATCTTTTTTTTCAGGAAGGCAATGAGGAACAGAAAAGGAGATATATCTGAGGAAGAAAAGATAAACATATTTTTTTTTAATACTGAATAATTGAGAAAAGTAGTGATCGAGACAGAAAAATGAAAAATGCATTCAGAAAATTGAAAATATTTTTAGATTATACTACAGGAAACTAGGGTATATGAGAGATACAGAAAATCAGTATGCACTAAAAACAAGGCAGACAAGATAGCAAAATAAAAAACCACCATCTTTATTTTTAATTTGAAAGAAAGACAGAAATGAACTAAGACTATTAATTTGTTAGCATTGGAATAAAGGGGAAAACAAAAAGGCCAAAGGGGAGACTGGTTAGTAAATTACCAGTATTTTCTTAGAGAGGACTGGATTACTTTATGACAGGTTTGTGATCTAGGCACGATAAAGTCTTAGAGTGATAGAATAACATATATATATTCATGTAAAGATAACATAATGGAGATTATTTAGGAAGAAATACTGAACATGAGGAGATGGTAGCTAGATAGGGAGACACAGATATGGAGACAGATAGAAAATTGATCTTCAAGGCAACCTGAAAAGGTAGATAAAAAAACATATTTGATGATAAAAGTCTCTTGCAATCCAGGAGATATGACTTATTATCATGATGACTTGTGGTAACAGTGGAAGAACTCCTAAGTAGGTGGCATATTTCTAGATATGATATAAGACTTTTTTATGCCTCCTGGTTTATGAAAGGGCTATAAAGATCAGACTTCCCTTAGTTATTCAATTTATATTAAAGTAGATATCTTCTACATCATCCTTTTAAAATATATTTATAAAAACCTTGCAAGTCTTACACAAAAAAAATCACATAACTCCTCAATCAGTCAGTGGTTTTTATCTTCAGTCCCCCTGGATGGGTCTAGGTCAATGAAATTAATCTGATCTAAGACGTAAAAAGCAATAGGCTGCAAAGTTTTTGATGTTTAGCCAAACCTCCTTCAGAAATATATCACCTTTGCCATTTGGTAGGTGGTTAGGTAGAAGTTTGTGCAGGTTGGGACAAGTTAAAATTGAGTGAACTTTCCTGTTAACTTCAGTAATTGCTTTAGAAATGTTATTTTAAGACACCACATTTTAATATTAACTTTCTCTGAAAAGTAGTTCTCTTCCCTTGAAACAGTTTATAAACATAACAACTTCAAATATTTGATAAAGAAAATGCCAGAGAATCTAATAATGCTTGTCTACCACACATTGGTGAAATAAAGCTTGTTCAGTTAATGTTTCTAAAAGACCTTGAGGGCTTTTGATGATGTGCTTATTACTTCTTGAGCATGCCCTTATAATAAAATATTGTGCTCTATAACTTCTTCTGGGGTACACTGACAGAGCACCAATGAAACCAACACAGATACAGATTAAAAATAAAGATTTGCTCAAGAATATTTAATGCTTATTACAGAAAATTAACCTTAGAACTCTACATAAATAAAGAGCATAGTGTTAGTATTTTCAAAGGAGAAAGTCATAGCAGGAGGAAAAAACAAGAAAAAATAAAGATTTATTTTGCATCACACTCCCTGATAAAAGCATAACATTTTAACCAAAGATTAAACTTATGGATCAAGAGTCTGGAGGAAAAAACATATGATCAGTTATTGTTTTCTGAGTAACATACATTTATATTTGTCAGAGCATTGCTTTCAAGTGAACACAAAGTACATTCAAGTATGTGAAAACAAGTGGAGATGGAAAAAGGAGGAGGTTTAACACATATTTCCGTAGGTTTACCACATACAAAAGATATTGCTGAACACAGGACAAAAGCCAAAATGATGTCATTATTTGAAATATGACCTCCCTTTCTAACTTAACACTACTTGTGGTCACTGATTTTAAAGTGAAACTGAAACAGTCTCTCCCTGTCAGAGAATGCATTTTTTTACTAGGGAAACCAAACTATAATATAAATTAAAAACAGAGATGAAGGACAGGGATATTTATTAATATGTTTTAAGTATGCCAAAATAGACCCATGAGATCCGCCTGGAGTTGTATGAAAAACATTTTCAGAAGTTGCAGTTAAAATTCCATTGAAATGCAATTATTTGAATGTGAGAACTGCATACATCTTTCTCACAGTGAGAAAACAGAATAGTGGAAAAAAGATGAAACAGAGGGCACTTGTATACAACAAGGGTCTACAGTCACACAGAATTTGTATCTTACTCTACAATAGTCTGAATGAGCTTTCACTTAGGTTTGAAAATCATATTCACAGTGAGGAAAGTGCTTTGTGTACTGATATGTTCCCCTGTAATACAATATTGTCTGGCGACCTGACCACACTCACAGCTCAGACTTCATTTTATGTTCTCATTGGAGAGTCTTAAGTTGCTCTCCAGCCAGCATCCGTTACTGCAGAGATTTCTGAGTTCTGTAGCCAGGTAGACCTTCCAATTAGGGGTGGCTTGTGCTGTGCAAGTGACAGACAAGTACCAAAATCTGCAAGTATTCAGAACCAGCTCAAGATTCTCGGCAGGGTAGAAAACACTTAAGGACATAGCAAGATTTAAGGAGTGACAAATTTTACTGTTGTGTGGATAGCTAAATTCTTTCCATGGAGAAGGAGGTGAGAGGACAGTCTGAAATACCTTCTTCAGTGTCAGAGGATTACCAGAAGGTGTTTATTTAATGCAGATTACCCATTCTGTAACCTCAATTTATCTTTCAGAATCCACTTCTCTTTCTCTCCCAGCCATAAGAGATGCCTTGATGACAATGGCAGAGAAAGAACTACAAGACTTATGAGGGATTTTTGAACTTTCACAGGTAAGAACAGCTTTCCAGTGTTCATACTGAATTCAGTCAAGTCTTTCATTTATTAACATGTCCTACTTAATATATATTTCTGAGGTAGTTCTTCATATACGCTATATAAAGTGATATTACTTGGAAGCAAATTCAGTAGTTAGCTTATGGTTAGTTAGTCAGCTCATTAGTTTAGCTTATAGTTAAATTTAGACCTTTGTTACTAATAGACTGATAAGACTTTTCAATTACTGTGAATTTCTCTTCAAGTTTAGGAATGCACAGGGGAAAAAAGCTCAACTTTTTTGTCAGTTGTGGTTTATAACTTTCAACACTGCCAGCATGAAACTTTAATATAAATCATTTGTGACTCTTCCATGTTGATGACCCCTCTGTGACATGGACCCTCTTTGCTTGCTTCATAAATTATCAGTGAAGACTCCTATTTAGTAGGGGATTACATGGATGATAGGAGTTTACACTTGCAGATCGTCATTTTGTGGTTGAAGGTTACATTAACACCATCTATCCACCATTTGCTTGGAAATGTCCAATTGGAAGTTCACCTATCATACACAAATAAAAGATGGAATTGTTCATAAAAAACTATGTATCATCACTTTTATGGATGAATGTGAATGACTTATTACTAAAAGCAAATGGTATTAGTTCACCCTGGAAATACACTTAAATATATTATATAAAATGACATTATAAATATTATGCCGTATTCTTCTGTGATGACAATTTATAATTAACAATTTATTAATTTATGTTTTACAACTATTTTAACACATATATTTTATCATATTAAATTTTTTAAAAGGGTTTATTTGACAGCTTTATTTTGTTTTCTTGTAGTTTTGTAAGGAAGAGTACTGAACATTAATGGGAATTCCAGCAAAAGTTTGTTGAACTGGTTATTTATAATGAAGCTGCATTAAGTTTTTTGAACTGTAAAATCAAACGCTAGTAAAATATATCAGCCTCTCAGTGAAGCCAATTACACAGCAATTGATGAACTCCCTTTGTTCAATAAAACAGGTTATAATGTTCATGAGTACAAATCCTTGCTGGTCCTCAGTACTGCAGACAAGGTAGTTTTTCTGGCCGCTAAGCATCATTGTGGAAGCTCAGTATTCCATGAAGGAGTCTCTTCTCATCTTTAGCATCTGGTCTTTGACCAGTGTTTGGACTACAACTGAGCTTAACGGTGTTTTGTTTGCCTGCATAGTCTGTGCATTATCAGTTTCTAAGTAATACCTTTGTAAAGTACTCTATGATAATTTAGTACAAAAATAATATTAAAAGGTCCAATTTATTATTTTTTAATATTCTTTAGTTCTCTTTTCATTGAGAAATGTCAGTGCTGGTTTTGCTCATTAGCAATGAATATCTGTGCTAGCAATTAAACTCACACACTCGAAAAGTAGTTCTGATTAGCAAGGTAATCTCAAGTAGTCAAATGAACACTGGCGAATGTGCTACAGTAAATTGCCAGAAGTACTTAACCTGAGCACCATCGGAAGGTTCAAAGGAAAGCATTTCAATGCCTTCTGCCTTAGAATCCTGCCAGGTACATATTAATATATATAAGGCATCCGAAATGTTCCAAATACTTTCAACTCTCTTTAAGCAGATGGACTCTTCATCATACACACAGTGTGTCCTACACGACTGAACAATAGTAGATTTTTGTATGTCATATATGGGAAGAATCTGCCCTGGATTCCTGCTGGATGTAGCCTGTCACTAGCTGACAAGGGAGCATTCCAGTCACAAATTATGACCAAAGTACTGGTTGGCTTCCACACCTGTAGAAAATGAATGTGTTTGGTGGTCTGAATATTCTTTCTATCAGCAGAATACTATTCTAGACCTAAGTTTCGGGTTTCATATAACCCTATAATGGTACCATACAAATTTACTTTTTGAACAAATAAATAAAAACTAATCAGAAAGCAAGAAATAATGTATCTGTTCTAAAGTCCAGATTCCATTATTCTTAATTATAGTAAGTGGTACTGTACTATGAAAATTGTTTTAATGGCTTTTACTGAAAGGATCAGGATCAAACTATTATTTTTGTTTCTTGCTCACTTCATATTTTTTCTCCTCTTTTGAGAAAATACAAATTACTTTTTGTTTTTATACCAAGAAGCTATAGAGAATGATACTGAGAATAAAGAGAGAGAAAAAAATAGTATGTTTAGATCATGTAACCAAACTGTGGTGACATTTAGGATACCTAGATAATAAATTTGTTTTCTATTAATGGTACTTAGTTCTCTTTGCATGATAGAGACAATTATTCAAACACAAATAAACATTACGGCCTAGACTCTTAGGCAGCTAAAGACTGGACTATTTTGGGTTTATGCCAGCTCTGCTTTTTGTCCAGGCTGGGGGAATCCCCAGTTGCTCATTTGAATCAGCAGAGGTAAGCAACTACAGGAGTAGAAGCTGGCTGTCCCAAGTCTCACATACATCTCTCTCAATGATTTCCCAGGTGAGGGGTGTATCAGGTTGTAAATATTTATATTTAGCAAATGATATTACTAACATTATTATTTCTTATGTGGTGATAAAATTGTGAGTGATGAGTTCCTTATGGAGTTCTAACAAAGCTCCTGCCCTGAAGAGTTCTGAGTTTAAGTTAGAACTTACTCTAGATGTCACTGAATACAGCAAAGTGAAATTTCACAGCGGACATAGTTAAGAAACAGTTTCATTTTCAAGCTAGATCTATATTTGTATTAAAAAAATGACACACCCCCAACATAACCTACATTTACTACCAGACGTAAAGTAGATACACACAAAAATTTAATAAGTATCCATAAAAGTGCATACTTTTTCCATTTTCAAAATTCTTATCTTTAACTAATTTATCAAAGCAAACAATCTGATGCTCCATCAACCTGCACACATGACTGCAGGTATACCTGGATTCCCCTAAAGTGAACTATATAAACTGACAGTCATTTATCTGACATTATGCAATTTTGTCAATCTTCTTTCTTTTATGTATTTTTCTGTTTTCTTTTTTCTCATATTTTTCTTTTACTATGAAAACTAAATCATTTTTTCCAGCAAAAGTTTGTGCTTTGGAACTAGTTTGAGAATACCTTGAAGGGAATTAAAAAATTCATAGGTGACCTTCAGACTTATAAAGATTCTAGGAACAGATTGCTCCTGAGTTGTTCTTTATGACACATAAGCTAGACTTTTTTTTTTTTTAATTTAAAGGTTATTATTAACTGAGATAAATAAAGGATTAAAGCCACTGGAGGCCCAAATCAAGTCTTATATCTTTTTTAATTAATATCTCTATATTCAGAATGTGAATCCATTTGGCTATGCAATCCTGGTGTGAAATTCTTTAACAAAACATTTTAACACAACATTGTGGTATTGAATTGTTGTGGAGATTAGAAAGTAGAAGGATGCCTTCTGGGGAGAAAGGTGACTTATTTTACTTTAGAGCTATACATTGGTGTCTCTCAGAGTTTCATGGGTAGATCACAGTCTATCTGTATCTGTATCTGACAGCTGAATAGCAAATCCTACCAGCACGTATAACGTCTAGCATATAACTGCAGGGGACAGGAGATGTGGCTGCACTAGGAAGGTTTTGTTTGACTTCTCTGTCTTCTGACCATGTAAAATATCAGAGCTGTGTTAATTGTGCATGAAGTAAAGATTTTCATGTGCAGACTATTTTCCAGGCATAGCATTAAAAATTAATCAATTATACTCTATCCCCTTAAGACTACTCTACAATTCATTCACCAACAGTCATGAGACTGAATCCTAGTACTAGCAGTCAAGTTGGAATTTTAACTCACTGAGTTGTTATGGCATGTTTCCAGGTCATGATCACAGGACAGCTGTTTTCTTCCATAACAGGGTGAATTATAGCAGACGGTGAAGCCAACAAACCTCTTAGCATTTGAGTAGGGTGCTCTCTGCCAACCAGGGAGCAGGCACTGACAGGCATTGGCTTTGGAAGGGTTGGCATTTGTTCCATTGCTTTCATCTGCCAACAACAGTCGTTATATAGAATGGTCCTGTGGTGCCTCCTGTAGGGACACAAGATTACAAGATAGGTAATGGCAGAGAGAACATTGGTGTTCTCCTTGGAAAACCATCTTTGAAAAATCCCATTTAAGATGACAATTTGTACATGTATGTCTGAAATACAGCTCCTGAATCTAAGTGAACCCTGAAATGTTCCTGAATAAATATCTGATTATCAGGAGAGAATAACAGTCTGCCCTGAAATACCTATAAGATGGAGAAGACACATATGTACGCCTCTGCATTGTTGAGAAAAATTGTGATCAAACTCTGCAGCCTTTTGGGTAACTTGGTACATTACACTTTAATGAACCAACTAGTAAGATCTTCATGGACTTTCAAAATAAAAGAAAATGTCCAAATGGAGTTCAGGACAAGACTTTCTGAGATGCCCCTCGTTGAGCTGTTATGGTAAAAATGTCCTAAGTCTTCAATAGATTTCTGAAGAAACCAGCAATATTATCATTGACTCTGAGTTCAAATCCTTTAGGCTAGAATTAAAATGAAGTGCCTCTATATCTAGTGTGAAAAGTACGATCTTAATCTATATCCTACAATGATAGAAGGCAATCTGAATAATATTTTTATTCTTGTGCCATAAACATGAAATGAATATTCCATCTACATTACAACATTGTCAAGTCATAACCTTTTATTAATCCAGCAGTGAGGTACCAAAGTAGTACACGAATCCCTAAAAAGGTTCATCTCTAACACTGTCTGATGTGTTTAAGCATTATTCCCTAACCAGGAAAAAATTATATTTTTTCATTGTTTCTTATTTAGGCTGGCTCCTTTTGGGAGGTGCAAGCCCCTTGTTTTCTAACTAGGGATAGATAGAAATCTCTGTACTTAATGACAGTTTGTTATCTGGCACTGCTTCTCTTCCAACATCTTGTGTAACAATAGTTTTCCCAGCATGAATTCTAAACCAACTGCTAGCAATACCTTTAATGTATCTTTTTCAGGCATCCTGGTTACACTGAGGCATTATGATATAACAACCCAGATTGTTCCCCTCAGACAAACATATATGTAGTAAAAGTTAAATACAGTATGGTTGTGGATAAAATATGAACTCAACCAAATTTGTTAACCATATAGAATCATAGAATCATTAAGGTTGGAAAGGACCTCTAAGATCATCAAGTCCAGCTGTCAACCCAGCACCACCATGCCCGCTAAATCATCTCCTGAAGTGCCACGTCTACAGGTTTCTTGAATACCTCCAGTGTTGGTGACTCTACCACCTCCATGGGCAGCCTGTTCCAATGTTTGACCACTCTCTCAATAAAGACATTTTTCCTAATATCCAATCTAAACCGCCCCTGGCGCAACTTGAGGCTATTTCCTCTCATTCTATCACTAGTTACTTGGGAGAAGAGACCAACACCCTCGTCGCCACAACCCCCTTTCAGGTAGTTGTAGAGAGCAATAAGGTCTCCTCTCAGCCTCCTCTTCTCCAGACAAAACAACCCCAGTTCCCTCAGTTGCTCCTCATAATACTTGTGTACCAGACCCCTCACCAGCTTCATTGCCCTTCTCTGGACATGCTCAAGCACCTTAATGTCCTTCTTGTAGTGAGGGGCCCAAAACTGAACACAGTATTTGAGGTGTGGCCTCACCAGTGCCCAGTACAGGGGCACAATCACTTCCCTACTCCTGCTGGCCACACTATTCCTGATACACGCCAGGATGCTGTTGGCCTTCTTGGCCACCTGGGCACACTGCTGGCTCATGTTCAGCCGGCTGTCAACCAGCACCCCCACATCCTTTTCTGCCGGGCAGCTCTCCAGCTACTCCTCCCCAAGCCTGTAGCGTTGCATGGGGTTGTTGTGACCCAAGTGCAGGACCTGGCACTTGGCCTAATTAAACCTCATACAGTTGAGCTCTGCCCATCAATCCAGCCTGTCCAGATCCCTCTGCAGAGCCCTCCTACCCTCCAGCAGATCAACACTCCCACCCAACTTGGTGTCATCTGCAGACTTACTGAGGGAACACCCAATCCTCTCATCCACATCATTGATAAAGGTATTGAAAAATACGTGCCCCAAAACCAAGCCCTGGGGAACACCACTTGTGACTGGCCAACTAGATTTAACTCCATTCACCACAGCTCTCTGGGCTCGGCCATCCAGCCAGTTTTTTACCCAGCAAAGAATATACCCGTTTAAGCCATGAGCCACCAGCTTCTCTAGGAGAGTGTTGAGGGAGACAATGTCAAATGCTTTACTGAAGTCCAGATAGACTTTTGTACAGACACACAGATGTACACAGGAATGGCATAGAGGAATGCTTTCCATAAGAGGATCAAACTAGATATGTTAATCTGATCAGTATGTGAAAAATGAGTGAGACTTACAAATTAAGTAAGCACATAGTTCATCTTATTTTTTCACAGTAAGAGAATACGACATCCAAGACTGAGACGTCAGGATAATAAATATAACCCTCTGATTGGCAAAATTTGGATTGATTGAAAATTTGAAGTAGATCTTCACTTGCATCAAAAGAAATTAAACTGAAGATGAAACAAATCAGAGGAAATCCATAAAATACAATGTTAGAGATCTCACAATAGCATGAAAGTTGCTGTCAAAATGAGATTGTATTTGAGCTTTTTGTTTTCTTTCTAAAACAGGCACCAGTTTCTTCCAGATTGCTTTCTTCAAGTAAGTAAGATTAGTAAGATCAAATAACATGTAAGCACAGGAAAAATAGTACTTGAATCAGTACTACATTTAGGATCAGCTAAACAATACCATTAAAAAAAAAAATGAATGATGTGAAAGAACTATATCCAGAGTGACTGCTGCATCAATGAATACTGTTGTTCAAACATTTCTGTAGTGCAAATTCACATTCACGACTGTTGTCAAAAGGATTAACTCTGATTTGCATCATCTAAGAATCCATTTTTTTGTTGTGGAAGTAGAATTATAATATTGGAAATCTAGAATGCCATAGTGTTATTTCCAGTACCCAACCACCAATCTTCTTTCTCCTAAACAGTCACTGGAAATTGCATTAACAGCAAAAAAGCTGACATAAAGAGGAGTACTGGATTAATAACTGGTTAATGACTAAACTATGCAGATTTACACATTTTTGTTGTTGGACTCACTTCCAACTTACAAACCCTTCCACATCCACATCATGCTTGGATGTTAGAAGGATGTGTATGACCTCTCTAAAGCAAGGTTTAAGGTGTTATTGTGAATCTCACAATATTTATTGAGTTATACCTCAACCATGTATATGGAAACATGTAAAACAAACATGTTAAAATATTATAAAAACAAGTTAAAAATAACACCAGTAATGTTACAGTCCTACCAGGAAAGTTCTGAGTTTCACTCAGGGAGAATACTGAGGAAGATTTAATTACTGCTGTATCTGATCAGATACTACTGTATCTGATCAAGAATACAAAAAAAGGAATGGAAAGGGTGGGGAGAGGGAGGAAGGATAAAATGAAAAAGAATTATCACATGTTAATGATAACCAAAGAGAAAATAATAGATATATAATACAGGTGTCCTAAAATGTGAAAACATAGTTAGAGAAAAGCCAGTCAGATGCTCTGTCAAATCTTACTTTACAAGTGCCTTCCTAGGAGTAACTGATGAAATAAGCTGGTCAAATTCATATCACATTAATTTTATGGCTAATAATGATTTTTATTGTGTATGCTTCAGATTAATTAATATTAGAAGGATAGAGAACATGCTCTGAATTATTCTGGAGTCATACATGGTGGTCCCAAACTTTTCTCACACTGCAGGTGATGTGAAGCCTTTAATAAAGTAAAGCTAAAATGATACTGCTTGTTTCTTGATAATATTCTCAGGAAAAAGAAGACATTTCCTGCAACAAATTCCTGGTATCAGTTAGACTGCTAAGGAGCTATTGAAATGAATTACAGATCAAGTTTCACTAACATGGAAGGAAAGGCAAGACACACCTTCAGTACGGCACTGAAATGGCCGGTAGCTATCCAGATGGGCCTACATGGTGATGACAATCATGGAAAGAAAAAGCATAGAGCTATGTGTTGCTTCAGCTAGATTATGGCTAGCACTTGATTTAACTAGTTTAAAGTTACCTTAGGTATCTCTCTAGCAGACTGATGGCAATGCTTACATGCTCTCCATTTTGTGATAGCAATGCATATATGTTCTCCATTTTGTGTCTTTGCATGGTTCCAGTTCACATTTTTTACATAACTAAGAACCAGTCTTTTCTTTATAGATTGTGTGCAGTCAGGTGTAGCCTCCCCTGCAGCTAATTACCTATGTTATCCATCTGGGATAAAATGCAGGTGTCTTCACTCTTAGGAAAATAAAATTATCATTTTATCTATCCTGGATAAAATATTCTAAAAATAAATAACTTGAAACACAAATTTTAGTGAAAATATATTTCACTTTTTGGCTAAGGAAATTAATTTGAAAATAAAGGAAATGAGAATATGTAAAGATCAGTCTAAATATCCACTAAGAGCACTGTAGTAATGAAGATTAAATAGAAAAAAACGAATATCAACAAATCAAACTCCATCAAATAAAGATCACAAATAAAGTGCGGAATGAGAGATGCTTCAAGTTCAGTATGTAGCAAATAAGCTAAATTAAAATAAGAAACAATCACTTTTCATTTATTTAAAAATATTTATTTAAAAAATAGTGAACTTGAATAATATTTCATCCAGAGTTCTCAATACAATTTTGAAAAACTAAAGAACTACACAACACTTTAAAATGTCCTTATGAGGACCATAAAAATTATTATTTTATGCTGATAAAAAAATTGCGATTTGCTTGGGATACCTGGGAATAGCTAGAGTCTTGACTTCCAGGTTTCTCTGTTAACCATAAGGCCATTCTCAGAGTGTCAGTCAATATGCCAGTTGGAGCTGGCATCTGAAATGATTGTAACAGATGGTGAGTGTCGTCATTTTTATTCAGTTCTGAGTGCATTGATTTAGCAGTTATGTATAGAACAATACATATTGAAAATACTGAAGGTATTTTATAGAAAATGTCTCTGCTCTGGTTACATGTGAAAGCTAAGAACTGAGACAGAATAAACACATTCAAAATGGTTAAAAAACTCCCGAGTACAGCTAGACTTAAAAAAAGAAAGATGGAAAGGGGTGATTAACACATGCCCCTTTTAAAGATCTTCCCTCCCACCCGGAGGATATTTTTAGAAAAGATATTCTTTAAGAAATTACATATTCTTGTTGATCTTAAGGAATAATTTCTTTCCAAGAGAAATTTATTTTTCTAAACTTGTGATTCCTCATTCAAATGATAATTGCAATTGAATTGCAACTGAAGAGACAGCTACTGTCAATAGTGATCACTGATAGAACAGCTACATGTGATGTTGTGAATAAGTTGTACACGCACACATTAGCACAATAGTTATATGTATAGGGTGGCTAAAAGAATATAGTTTAGTAAAGTCAGCTACAAGGTAGTGTCAAACTAGGGATGGCTGGGACAGTAGGGAGTGTCATATTCTGGGGTTGGAAAGGATTTAATTCCTTTCCTAATATGTTTATTTCAGTTGTTAATATTTGAAAGGTATAGTTATGTTGATGAATAGAGAATATATGACAGTGACTTCTGTCTTTTTTTTCACTCTGGCTATCATAATTTTCTCCATATTGGGTTCCAAACACCAATGCCTAATTTTGTTCTACTTCATTTGTTTGTTGATACTCTGCTGTAATTTTAGGCAGAAAGTTCTGCTGAACTTCCTTATAAAGTTAGAAATCAGATTAGAATACAGAGTCTGAATGCTCAGATTAATCTTCTGTGTAATCAGGATTCTGGCTTTTTTCCATTTTTCTTTCACACCATATGTGAAATCTCCTAAAAAAATTCCTTCTCAGTCTTTTGTGTGCAAGTTTAGTAATTTTAATGTCCTTATGTAAAGTATTTTTGTCATATTGCTCTTTGATGCATCATGTTTTCTGTTTCAAAACATTTAGTTACTAATAGCATAATCGAGATAAAAACCTCACACGTAATTCAGGCTTTTATATATACAAAATGGAACTAGACAAAGATTGCCTTCGTGTATATTGCTTACCCATGGAAAAAATGTGTAAAAACATTTAGGAAACTTTAAAAAGTGTAAGCAGTTTTGGGTTTTAGAGTTGCAGGACTGTAGGTGAATAAGCAGGAAAAAAGAATTAACCAGATGAAAAAAATTTTTTGAGTTTACAACCTGGGTAAAATCAAGCTAATATAATCCTGGTAAACAGTTATCACAATAACAACCAAAAATAAAAGCAAGCACTGCTAAATTTACATTAGAAATATTTGTGAGCCAACTTTTTCAGTTGTCTGTCTTACTAAGCACAATGATAACAGGCAACAGCTGCTGCAAATTTATATGTTGAAGTCACGCAGAAATGTTGACAAGTCACAAAAAAGACTCACATAGAATCTGGTCAGATTACAAATGGGATTTATGTAGGGCATTTCAATCTACATAAGTAATAAAGAGTAATTACTCACTTTTATTAATTTCTATTTCAAATAATATTTGTAATTTTTATCAAGTCCACTAGATGTGATGAATTAAGCAATAGCATAGGTGAATTTAAGAATAGTTATAATAGCCTGTTTACAAAGAAAGAATTAAAAATTTCTTTTGGATAAAATTATCTGCCTTTTCTGCCCTCATCCTTTTTTTTTTTTTCCTCCACAAAGTAAACTGCCCACATGGAAATACTCTGTGTACTTTCTGGATCACATTTATCATCAGAGTTTAGGTAAACTAAAACTTAGCAATACATTGTTTTAGAAAAATTTTAAATGCTAACCAGGAAAAAAAAGAGTTTATGTGTTATATTAAATATTTCTTAGTACTTTTTGTCAAGTGGAAATAGCTGTCATCTTGCATCTAGTTCAGAAATAATTTCTTATGAGAAAATGTATATTAATTTGATTATATTTATAGAAGTAGGATTCTCACTATCATAAAACTTGTTATCAAGTTAGGTGTAGGAATGAACAGAACCTCCACACACATATTTTTTGTGCAGTGATTTTATACAGAAACTTCTGGATTTTTTCATCTTTCAAAAATAACTTGCAGATGTTAATAAAAGGTAGATATTACCACAAGTTCTGCAGCATTTCTGAACAACTATAACATTTTTGTAGAAAACTAGAAAATATGTCTATTTCAGGCAATATCTTACAACGAAGTGTGAATAGAACATAGAAAATTTCAGGAAGAGCTTTTAATTCTTAGAAACCAAATAGAGCTTGAAAATGTTCCTCTGATTTTGACAAGAGTTAATTTCATGAGAGAGATATAGGTCCAACAGTGCACTAAACCTCATGTAAAATACAAGCTTCCAGCTGTTTGGTTATTTCACACAGAATCACAGAATCACTAGGTTGGAAAGGACCTTTAAGATCATCAAGTCCAACCATTAATCCAGTGCCACCATGTCCCCTAAACCATGTCCTGAAGCGCCACATCCACACGTTTTTTGAACACTTCCAGAGATGGCGACTCCACCACCTCCCTGGGCAGCCTGTTCCAATGCCTGACCACCCTCTCAGTGAAGAAATTTTTCCTAATATCCAATCTAAACCTTCCCTGGCGCAACTTGAGGCCATTTCCTCTTGTCCTATCACTAGTTACTTGGGAGAAGAGACCAACACCCTTGTCGCCACAACCCCCTTTCAGGTAGTTGTAGAGAGCGATAAGGTCTCCCCTCAGCCTCCTCTTCTCCAGACAAAACAACCCCATTCCCTCAGCCACTCCTCATAAGACTTGTGCTCCAGACCCCTCACCAGCTTCGTTGCCCTTCTCTGGACACGCTCCAGCACCTCAACATCCTTCTTGTAGGGAGGGGCCCAAAACTGAACACAGGATTCAAGGTGCAGCCTCACCAGTGCCCAGTACAGGGGCACAATCACGTCCCTGCTCCTGCTGGCCACACTATTCCTGATACAGGCCAGGATGCTGTTGGCCTTCTTGGCCACCTGGGCACACTGCTGGCTCATGTTCAGCCGACTGTCAGCCAGCACCCCCAGGTCCCTTTCGGCCGGGCTGCTCTCTAGCCACTCCTCCCCAAGCCTGGAGCGTTGCATGGGGTTGTTGTGGCCAAAGTGCAGGACCCTGCACTTGGCCTTATTAAACCTCATACAGTTGGCCTCTGCCCATCGATCCAGCCTGTCCAGATCCCTCTGCAGAGCCCTCCTACCCTCCAGCAGATCAACACTCCCACCCAACTTGGTGTCAACTGCAAACTTACTGAGGGAGCACTCAATTCCCTCATCCAGATCATCAATAAAGATATTGAACAAGACTGGCCCCAGAACCGAGCCCTGTTTGTTTGGGTTTTTTTAATTCAAACTATATTGTGTAAATCAAACTGCTAAAGACTACTCTAACTATTCTTAAATTCACCTATGCTATTGCTTAATTCAATATATTTGCATGTGAAATATTTGAATTTTTTTGTTATGGTAAGGAGTTTTTTTAATAAGCAAATTGATTGGGGTTTTTTTATACTTAACTTGACTTCTAAAAGAGTTGTTTAAAATTGTTGTCCTGATTTAATGAAATCTTATTCTCAAAAATGTTATCATATATCACACATTTTGCAGAAAATATATGAGACTTTAGTTTGTAAAAGCAATAAATAAACGAACATGGTACACTCAGAAATTAAATTAAATCCATCATAAAGATATATTTAAAATTGCATCTTCCAAGAAGTTAATTTTCTGAGTCAACAAAAATCTTACAAATTAACTTACCAAAATTTTTTTATTATGAGAAGTTGAAATATTGCAGTTTGAAAATAAATTTGTGCTTGCAATGTTTAAGCTTTATTTTGTCATTCTTAATATGCTCAGTTCACTATTTCTATACTGCATGAAATTATTCAAGCAATTATTTATCCTAGTAGAGGGATGCTTCAGGAATAACCCCTCCTCCCACATGTTATCTTTGATTACTGCCTATAAATATTAATCATGTTCCTGGGTTATAATACAGTGCAAACATAGAGAAATTCAACTACATTCATATGGTGCTACTGCCCAGATATTCATACTCCATATGGCAAGAGATGTAACCTGTAATAACAAACCCAGAGATTCCCTTGACTGTATCTCATTTCTCAGAAGTTCCTGGATGAAATAGTTTTGCTCCGATATAAAAATGTTAATTTCTGATATCTTGTACTGATTTTGGCAATCTTAGCAATCTACATTACATATGTTAGAACATACTACAGGATGTGTAGATTTGGGGATAATATATTTGGGGTTTTTTTTCTTCCTCCAATTAAACCTCTTGGCAACACTTGTTTTTAACTATATCTATTTTTTCTTTAGTGTCTGCTTTTATATTTAGTATGACAGCCAACCGTACAGAGGGTATTTTTATAAAAGCCCATTGAGAAAGGCAAAAAATAAGGTTATTAATTTCTTTCACTACAACAACATGCCTTACAGACAAATGAGTAATATAGTACTTCACAGTGACAATTAAAACTTATCATCTCACTATGGGCTAAATTTACAAAAGGGATTTAGCCTAAAAGCTCAGTCCTTAAGTAGACACCCACTGTCCATATTTAGGAAAGCTTCATGAGACGTCTGACTCTCTGCCAGTAGGTACATACAAGAGTCCTAAATCTTTTTCAAGGCCAACTCTCAGTAGGATTTTCATTCTACTTTTTTCCAACCTATTTACTTCCATGTCCTTATTCACATTACACCTAGGAAAGCAGGTCTTTCCAAATAGTTTTCTGAGGACTGTGCTGATTTGTTACCACAAAGGCCACAAAACAGGTGATCTCTTACTTAAGAACCGGGAGATAACAGCAGAATAAAATAGGGGGAAAGACCTTTTCTGTATCTGTTATATGTACACACTTTGGTGGCTGTATGCACTAACAATCAGTCACGAGCAGGGAAGCATGTAACCCACTTTATTGGGTACGATCGAAAACTTTAACTGGAAGGACTCTATAAACATCTTTCACTATTGCCTGGCTAATTTTACTCTGTGTTATTTCCTTATAGCTTCTCACTTCAACAAGATCTCAGTATCTACTTTTGAACTTAAACTGGCACCATTTTTACAAGCTATGTTCAGTCTGGGGTTGGAATATGGCCATTAGTGGAGGATACCTGCAACTCCCTGTTACAAAATGGCCACAAAACTTCCTGCATTATCAGGGAAATCTGTTGCTCAAATGAAGTAAACATAGACTTTTTTATTTGATCATGTGATTTTCTTCTTATTGTAGTCCTCCACAGACTCCACAGTGGTTAGAATTACCTTTAGAAAATAAATTTTCAGTCCTGAAATATTCGCATTCCTGTCAGTACTGCTTCTTATAGTATTCATTGGTAATACTAATCCCTATTTACAAATAATCCTATTTACAAAGTATGAGTATTTCATCATTTCATACTAGAATAAATTAGATATTGAATTACCAAGTTTTGACAGATTTTTTAATTAACCTGCAATAGAAATATTCAGAAAAATTCATACTCTTTTCTTATGCATCTCAAAAAAACAAAATAAAAAATCTTAATCCCAAAATACTAGATAGATACAAAATGGACAGGGTTTTGGAGTCAGCTAAAAATTGCCTAACTCTACTGACAATTTTCAAAGATAAATGAACTTCAGCTTTTAAACTGGACCTTTCTTTTTTCTCAGGTATAGTCTTACAAAGCATAAAATGTTTTGTAAATAAATAAATAAATAAATAAAGATGGAGTACATGCTCTTTTACACTCTATTGTTAGGAGAAAAAAAATCTGTATTTTTTATTCTCAGTATCTTGGATACATATTAAACAAAGCAGATTTTAAATCATACATAGAACTTATTCAGGAACCTTGACCAGATTAAGGAACACATTAAATGTACACAAAGTTTGAATAAGGTATTACTTTTTTCTTGATTCATATTTTTATCCATAGCTGAAAGTGTTAAGTCTTTTTAATTCTTTACTTTTGCTTCAATTCTATTGATGGTACAACTGAAAAAGCTGTTGCATACTAGCTGTGTGAGTATCATTCATTGTGTGTGAATTGTGAGAATGTTTCGCATGTGAATATCAACAGACACATAATCTGAAGGCGTAGTGCAGTAAGTTTCATATTTAACATAAAGGTTTTGAAACTAAGGAAAAAAATATGATTCTGCAATTACTATGAAGATCTTAATAAAAACGTATTATTTCTGGCACTAGAAAAAATCATAAAAGCCTAGATACTAAAATGAAAAGCAGAAAATCGTGCAGCACTGCAATTTTTTTATTGTTCTATACTGCAGTACATCAAATCTATAAACCTGCAGTACAGTTCATCAACCTTACCACTGAAAAAAAACTAGGTAGTACTGAGCATATCTATGTCCTATACCAATCCCATTGATATTAAATTAATTGGTGCTGTGTATGAAAAAAAAAAAGTCTTTATCAGTTTGTCTTCAGAGTTTATCTGCTATAGTAATATTCAAGTACAATGGCAAGAGCCTGCAGTCTCATTACCACTAAATGCCTTTCTTCTGTGGTCTTACTCCAATAAATTTGAGGCTTATCAGAAATTACTCTCTTAATCTATTGACTCTATTTTCAAATAGAAAAGAAATTAAATTTGTCACTCAGCAAGCAGAGAAATATTTGCGTCAAGATTTTCAATGGTATTTAGACACGAAAATATACTTGAGTAAGGATCTTAGGCAATTAAATCTAAAACTTGTCTTTGTCAAACCCTTAACCCTCATTACAACAAAGTTTCCATCAGTAAAACATTTACATGCCT
>NC_138579.1:32350335-32487087 GCF_964289735.1 Phaethon aethereus | reverse complement strand
AAAATTGCAAACGTTATTTAATTCCTTGGGTGACTTCGTACAGATCTCAGGCTTCTTCTTCGGGGTTGGTGGAGAAGGCTGCGGTGGCCGAGTCTGTAACTTCTGACGTTGTTTTTGACTGTGCGCTGTATTGCCATAATGTCAATAAACGCTTTAAACGCGATTTATTAGCGGCCAGCAGATGCTCCAACCTCTCAGGCCCGGACTAAACAAGGTCTATCCCCGTCCAGATCTGCGGGGTTGCTCCCTGCCTCCCGGGTGCACTTCGTGCTGTGGGTGCATGTGGGTGGATGAGCGGGGGATTGTTTGCACCGGCCGCTGAGTTTTCTTTTATTGGAGGGGTCAGTCTTGGCTTGCAAGGGGTCGCAGAGACAAGGACTCACTTCGTTTCAGCGGGGTCATGATTTCAGGACTTTAAGGACACAAGCCAGCCAGAATTTTGCCCGACTTAGTGGCTGGCTGCGAGGAGAAGCAGCTCTCCCAGGGACGAATTCCCTGGTGTGAAGCATGGCCCATATCGCTCATCCTTCCAGCAAATGCCAGCAGATGGATGCAATTAAACCTCGGCGGTCCTCCGCGGCCGGACACCCACACAGGGTGTGAGAGGGTTGGCCATTACACAGCGCCTATGGTCTAGTATTCAACCCCGGCAGCTGCAACAGGGAGGAGGAACGAAACGTGGGTGCTCCCAGCTTTCCTGTCCCACGGCAAGGGGAGCACGGCAGGACCCCGAAAGTTCAGGAGACAAAAGGTCAGAAAAAGGAGAAAAGGAGGAAAGCTCAACACACGTGTTGGGAGCATTCATATCTCTATGCAATATTATTAATAATCATAAAATCCCAGGAAAACAACGGCTCTTTTATAAAGGAAATCTGAGGAGTGCAGTGAGCTAAGTGGAAGCTCTGTTTCCAAGGCAAGGCAGGATTAGTTCACTGCACATAATAGCCAGTGTGTAGGAATTGCAAATGAACATCACCAGCAGTGCTGGAGTTACCTTTCTTAAGTTAATATCGAGCTGGCTTCTCTGCACAACGTGCGAATAACAGACATCTCTTAGCTTTCGAGGGGAACGAAGATTTAAATTATATGTATAGATATATATATATTTTCCCCTAGTTTAATCCAAGAAACACTTTTCCCCGTGTAGCCAGTCAGCAGCGCAGAAATTTGGGGTAACACCCCCACGACCTGCTTTGCGGGTTAAAAACCCAACAACAAACGACAACAAACAACAACAAAACCCCAAAGCAACACCGACGCCCGCACGGGCACGGTGTAAGCTTGTTCCCAGGCCACAGACGATGCACAGCCGTGCCGCGGGCCGGCGCCGGGCCCGGCTTGCCTCGGACGGCCCCGTGGCGGAGAGCTCCGCGCCGCTCCGCGCCGGCAGCGGGGACGGGGGACACAGCGCTCGCCTTCCCCGGGGTTTGTCCCCGATAAGCTGTGGCTCCTCCGGCTCCACGCAGCGGGGGTTGCTGCCGCACTCTCCCCGCGTGCCATCGCAGACGCAGGCCCGTGAATCTCGGCTCCAGCAATGCTTTTACCCCGCCATCAGGCACGCAAAGCGGAAAAGGGACACATTTGATCTTCCGCTGCAAAGAGGGGAGAGAGAATAGTGCGAGCTCCAGGGCTCTTTCAAACATTTCAGGAATTAATGGGGGAGGGGAAGGGGCTAGGAAGGAGAGATGCATTAAAAATGGTAAAATAAAAACATGATATGAAGATATATTTACTGTCAGCTCAGAGCCAAAACATTTATGCTCCCACGCCTTTTCGCCTTTTTTTTTTTTTTTTAGCAAATCGGAACTTAAGCGATGCATTTTAATTATTTTAGGAAAATAAGCAAGAAGGCTCTTTTTCAGAGTCTAAATAAATAGCAGAGTGTTCTGTGCTGATGATGTCTCTGGCTCGTGATGGCCTCATCTATGCAGCCACTACTGTGAGCTCTGAAAACCTGGGAAGAATGGGGTGTTACTGGCAATTTCTGAAAGGAACCATCCATTATTTGTGGGGTTTTCTAAAACGGAACATGCAAAGAATTTTCTGACAGTCTGAGAGGCGAAAAGGGGGCCAATATTTTCCTAAAGCTTCAGCTCAGAATGATGTGAACCTAAATCTCACTATTGTTTTAAGCCTGAGGTGAGGAGCGATTTTCCTTGTTTTCCAAACAGTTATTTCAACTCCTTGAAAGCAGTGGGGAAAAGATACATGTTTCCCTGACACAGAAGAAGCTGGATGCCTTGCGGTCTCTCAGATCAGCTTGGTGAAATTTTTTCTTTTTTTTTTTTCTTTTTTTTTCCCCCTCCACTTGATCTAACCCCTGACAACTTTCTTCTTGCATACAACGTGTCCCTAATCTTCAAGAGATTGCAGAGACCTTCCTGATGGAGAGTGATACTCAGAAGAGCCACTTTTTATTTTGGGGAGAGGAGAGGAGGGAAATACTTTCTTCACCTAGAAGTAGAACTTATTTGAGTGTAGTCAAAAAAGAATAAAAAAAACCAAAAGCAAGTGAGAGCACAGAAGAACAGAGTCCATTTAAGTTCACATTTAAAGAAAATCATGAATCAGTGTATAACAATTGTAGGGAACAGTAAACCACACATGCTGGCAACTCTATAGCAGAAAATATTAGTCATAACCTCAATGTGTAAAAAACTTAAATCAATGATGTGTTTCAGTTCTGTTTGCAGAAACACCTAAAGCATTTAAGGCCAGCAGGGCTTAGTTCACAGTTTTCCCTCCAAACAGGACATCCTCCCCCATTGTTACTAAAGATTTTAATTACGTTTCTGCTGCTGCTCTCCTCTACACCGACTCCCATTTTGGATAGGGTAAATTCTGTCACTCAAACACTGCAGCCAGTTTCTGTCAGTTTAAAATGAGCTCAGTGAACAGTGCAGAGTACCTATAGGCAAACTCCTTTCTTCCTCTTTGTGGTGTGCTTGTACTGCATCTTCAAGACGTGCCAATGAAAGGCCCAGAGATGTTGCTTTGGAGGATGTGCCATCTGTCTGAGGGGTGCAGGAACTGCAAAAAAGTTGAGAACTAGGAAATGTTACATGTTTTTGATTCCTGATTCAAGCAGAACAGTAGCATCAGCAACAGTAGCAACAGCAACATTAAGACCATATTGAAAAAAAAGAGAGAATGAAGAGGAAGGAAATCCTAACAGCAGTGAAGGCAAGCAAGTAGAAGTGTTTTACAGGGCAGGGTGGTACTACTGATTTCCAGCCTATGTAATTCCTACTCCGAAGATGGAGCAGGTCACAGCTTGTAGTACCCAGACAGGTGACGGCAGAAAATAGTGCTGGTCTATGGGTGTCTGAGCATTGTTTCTGTTTTGCAGCACATGAAGCCACCTCTGTCAATGCGTCTAAGAGCTTTCTGACACATCCATGCCCCTACAAGCAGAGCAGAAAAGTGCTTGCTGCCTTGTTTTCATGTAGATCCTAAAGATGTCCCAGCTTCCCCAGTACATCTCCACCATGACCTCTATTGAAACTATGAAATACAGTGTGGTTGGTTTACAGGAAGAAACTGGGGTATCAGGACTTTCATAAGGAGATGTGTGAGCAGGTGCATACAAGAAGTGTGTGTGAGAAGGAAGTGGCCCAGCTGCCTTATCATCTCCGAAGGACTTCCTCACCTTCTCCTCCTGCAACACTATTGTGTTGAGGTAAGAGCTTCTGGCACTTCCATTTTCTTTCCTGCTCCTCTGGAGTTCACTGAAGCATGGCCTCTTTGCCTGATAGTCCTGGATTATCACTGGGTGAAATAGACTAACACTAAAAAACCCCATAAAGTTAGGTTTGAATGTTCTTGAAATATTCCCGATTAATGGATTGATGGAATCTGTTGGAAAATATTTTTCAAGTAAATGCTGGAAGCCCCATGAGTCTAACAATTTGATGCTAAGTTTGCAAAAAATCTAGACAATAATGTAATCTGAGGAACCTCCTTTCATTGACAGGAAATAGATAGTCTAACAGCATCTTTCATCTGTACATTTTTACAATTTATACTATCACAAAAACATAAGCCAAATTAGCATATTAGCTTGGGATACTAATTTAAAAAATCAGTTATTTCAGATTTTTGGAGCATCATATTTAGCTAAAACTGAAAAAGAAAAAACAATGAACAATGTTCACAATGATGAACAATGTCGACTTCCAGAGTGTTATCATTAAACTTCAGAGTAACATACTACTTTCAAGCAATGGAGTTTTTCAATCTTCTTGTAGGGCTGCTGGTTAGGAATGACTTTGAAGCTTCCTTCTGGCATCTAGAACAGGACCCTGCATTCACTTCTATTGAAAGTGAATTCTATTAATCTATCTGGACCTCTGTAAGGCCTTTGACACAGTACTCTCTCAACATCCTGCTCTCTAAATTGGAGAGATATGGATTTGATGGGTGGACTATTGGGTGGATGAGGAATTGGATGGGTGGTCACATCCAGAGGGTAGTGGTCAATGGCTCAACGTCCAGATGGAGATGGGTGATGAGCGGCGTCCCTCAGGGGTCCATATTGGGACCAGTACTCTTTAATATCTTCATCAATGACATAGACAGTGGGATTGAGTGCACCCTCAGCAAGTTTGCAGATGACACCAAGCTGAGTGGTGCGGTTGAGACGCCTGAGGGACGGGATGCCATCCAGAGGGACTTGACAAGCTCGAGGAATGGGCCCGTGTGAACTTCCCGAGGTTCAACAAGGCCAAGTGCAGGGTCCTGCACCTGGGTCAGGGCAACTCCTGGTATCAGTACAGGCTGGGGGGTGAAGGGATTGAGAGCAGCCCTGCCGAGAAGGACTTGGGGGTACTGATGGATAAAAAGCTGGGCATGAGCCAGCAATGTGCGCTTGCAGCCCACAAGGCCAACCCTGTCCTGGTCTGCATCCAAAGCAGCGTGGCCAGCAGGTTGAGGGAGGTGAGACCTCAGCTGGAGTCCTGTGTCCAGCTCTGGAGCCCTCAGCACAGCAAAGACATGGACCTGTTGAAGCGGGTCCAGAGGAGGGCCACAAAAATGATCAGAGGAATGGAACATGTCTCCTGTGCAGAAAGGCTGAGCAAGTTGGGGTTGTTCAGCATGGAGAAGAGGAGGCTTCGGGGAGACCTTATTGCAGCCTTCCAGTACTTAGAGGGGGCTTATAAGAAAGATGTCTTAGCAGGGCCTGTTGCAATAGGACGAAGAGTAACAGTTTTAAACTAAAAGAGGGCAGATTTAGATTAGATACGAGGAAGAAATTTTTCACAATGAGGTTGGTGAAAGACTGGCACAAGTTGCCCAGAGAGGTGGTAGATGCCTCATCCCTGGAAACATTCAAGGTCAGGTTGGACAGGGCTCTGAGCAACCTGATCTAGTTGAAGATGTCCCTGCTTATTGTAGGGGGATTGGACTAGATGACCTTTAAAGGTCCCTTCCAACACAAACTATTCCATGATTCTGTGATTCTATGAAAAGTCTGCTTGATGTTTGGAGGAGCTACAAATCTCACAATTAATTAATTAATTAGTAATGATCTGGTAGGATCTGTATAAACTGCTGAAGTCATGAGACAAATTATCTATTCCATTTCTTTTTAAGAGCTTAATCTACTACTGAACTAGCACAAAAACACTGCTCCCCTTGCCTATATCTAGCGTCATGAAAATAACCCTTAAGTTTGGATGTATGTACTTGGTCTGTGCTTATTAGGGACAGGTGCTCTTTGCGAATTGCATTATTTGTTTTGTTTATTTGTTCATTGATAACGCTAAATCTTTTGGGGCAGTTTCTGCAAGACACAACTCAGCACCTTGTAGGGATTTCAGATGTTCTTTGGATAAATTAGATTCCAAGTGGGAACTGGTTTTATGTACTGAATAAGAAGCACACTTGAATAACTTGGCCAATGATTTAGAGACTGCTTTGTATAACTGTGCGTTTTTCCGTAAGTAGGACCACCCTCCATGCCATGTAGGGACTCGAGTATCACACGTGCTGTGTACAATAGGAAGTCTGTCATAAGAAACAACAGACATTCTTGTACACAGACAGAGGAAGAAAAGCTGCTCCTGATGTGTGGCGGTCCTTTAAGGTGATATTTGAAGATGAGAAAGATGATCATAATTTACGCCTTTGCACTGAAACAAGGCTAGTGCTAGCATGTGGGTTCTGTGCAAAGGCTGATCTCAGGCTTGCTGTTATGCCTTTCTGCTCTGCTACTGTCAAGTAAGTTCCTTTGCTCAGCGACTGAATGTGGAGAAGCAGCTGTGTTGAGGCAGATTATATTGGCACATGGGCCTGAATCAACTTTCAGAGGAGATATTTCAGAAGCCATGTGTCAGGCTGGAGCTTCCAAAGCTGAGCTTTACTAATTCTTCTCATGAAGACATGAGTTGTAAAGGACTATTGAAATACTGCAAATCCTGAACAATTTTCTGTTGCAATGAACTATTGTAGAAAAGACAGTGTGTCGTAAGGGCAAGGAAACACAAGTGGAATCCATCATTGCTGGTCTTGAAAATAGAGACTGGAGATCATGACGCGGCACCTCTCCTTCAGTGAGAAGTCCCCCGATGCACAGGGGGTAACACTTGCTATTATTTCAGTTTTTCATGTTTCACGTGGTAAGTTCCTTTTGCAGATGTATGACCATATGTATGCTCAGAAGATCCTTAATGGTGAACCTCTCTTCCTGGATCCCTAAGTATCAAATACATTTGCTTGCCATTTATGAGTGCTCTAATTGGACTAACATTTGGCATATTTCCAACTCCAATTGTGGACTGAAGGTTCACTTAAAGGTGGAGCACCAAATGCCTGATATCTTATTCTAACAGATATTTTAAAGTGTACAAAATATTATTGGTCAATGGACAAAAAGGCAGCTCTGTCCAGAACTTATATAAAGGTGGCTGGGATGGTCTGCTTTAGGCTGCTGCATATTTTAAAGCCTAAACTAAAAGAAGTAACTCCTTATTTAATAAAAAGTGCTTTGAAAGTTGCTAAGCAACTTCTAGAAAGATTCTTTTATAAGAAGTACATTTGTTTGTTTAATTTCAGGAAAAGGTTGCATATTATTATCTAAGTTCCATAAACCAAAAGGGAAATGCATAATGGAAATGCAATAGGACATTTCATAATTTTCTTTGCTTTCTATGTTTTGCAATTAAAACCCCTTTAATTGTCTTGTGAAGTTTCATCACGTATTCAACAAATGTTATTTATGTATAAAACTTCAACAGATTATTGACTATGCAAAGAATAAAGGAAAAAAATTAAGCAGGTTTGTCATATGGTATGTGTTTATCTTAACCTTTCTTCTTCAAAAATCTCATCTACTAAGTACTTTTATCAGACACTAATTATACTCCTTCTGAAAAGAATTTCTCCAACACCCTTCAGTGCCTACACCCTTTAATCATATCTCATTACATCTACCTAATCCATCTCTTTTTCACATTGCCAGGGCTCATTAATAGTTTTAAAAGCCAGTCCTGGACATTATCTTTCCTTCCTATAGAAATATAAATAATACCAATACTGTTTTATTCCTAGATTTCATAGGCATTTGTAGTTAGATCAAATATTATTTGGTAATATTGAAAATTCCTCTAAAAATAGCTTAAAAAATGTGTAATAGAATAGCAGTAGAAAGTTATAAGTCTTTTCCCAAATGGTTGTTTTTATAAGCTCTTTTAACAGCGGATCAATAATCACTTTGAAAGGAAGCGATCCTTGACTAACATTTAGCAGATATTGTTCTTCACAGATGTTTTATAGGCGATACATTTACCACCTTGTAAACAGTGTGGGTAGTCCAAAGACTCTCTACATGATTGTGAGTGAAAAAAAAAAGATGAGGCCAACAAATGGCCTGTTTTCATTCTTATGCTTCATGTGTGCCTTACATCACTGCAGTATGAAAGGTTTATAGAAAATGTCTCTACTACAGTATCAAGTAAAGTGAACTGATCAATGTAGAATGAATAATTGATGTGTCAAATTTTGCTTTTTTTTCTGTTCTCCAATTGTCTGCAAACAGGCTACAAAATTCTCTACTACTTTTACCTTTTAAAACTATCTATAAGTCACTTCAGCAGGTAATCCTCAGTTTATAGACCCTTTCTGTTTGTTGTGAATTTTGTCAATTTGCAATTTACACTGTATTAGTAAGCTATGTGAATTTATTTGTGATCTTATTTTCAGGATGGATAGGTCTACAGTTGTGCTGTCTTACCTCAGCTGAAAATCTGAGTGACGACACAAAAGCGTGCTATATTTGTTCATTTTCAAAAGTTGTAACATGTCACAATTGTGGCTTTGAGGTCAAACCAGTTGCCAAATTTCGACTAGGAAGATTGTTTTTCCCCAGATCTGAGTAGAGGGACACCTGAATAGTTTTTTTGTCTCCTTTTGTAATGAGGAATAGGATTGTATTCCATGGATTATCTAGGAGCTTTATTTAACATATTAAAATTATTACTTCAGGAACCTGTGACGTTTGTTCTCAACCTCTGACACATCTTAACTCTAGCTTTTGACCTTCTACTATAAATCCTAAATTATGTTAATCCTAAGACTTGGGGAAGTGTTTTTTGACATACTTCGTCAGAGGGCATAGATGTTTCTTGGACCTTTAATGTCCTTGGCCATTGTGAAGAACCATAGACACAGTTTGCTGCAAACACCTGTTCATACTGTAGTTCCTTAGAGGCATGAATTTCAGGGAGCTTGGGCTGACCAAGGCAAATTCATATCACCCTTGCATCTATGTAACGGCTAACTGCAATTATAGGGGCAGCCTTATGGAGCCTTTTAGTTCTTATCTTTAGTTCTTCTTATCCAGCAATGGGAAATTCGAAATGGATTTTTTAACTTCTTAAATCAAGAACATTTGTAGAACTTAGAATAAATGTGAAATTAAAATATATTTGCATGTAACATGACTGATACCTCATAAACATACAGTCAATATAACTGACATATTATTTGAAATGTAATTGGTCATAATCCTCAGAGTCATCTGTGTATATGGTACTGGTTTGTTATGTTTGTAAGTGCTGCTTCTTTTTTCTAAAGAGCTGATTTATATAGGCCAACACAACATATGTAAAAAATTGTATATATAAAAATTACAGTCAACTGGAATTTGCCTTTGTGACTACTAATGAATTCAAGCTGAAAAAATATTTTCATAAGTATTCTTTGTTACAGACCTACTGTATTGTTTGTAGGAAGCAAACACAAGAAGTCATAGCTAGAGCTAACCTAAGGGCAACATATTATTTCCCAGTCTGTGAAAATATATCTTTTTGTTCCACGCTGAAAGTAAAACAAAACTCTTTGGAATGTTTTTATGTCATAAAATTGCATATATCTGTTTTGGGGCCAAAAAAAGACAGATTTTTTTTGTGTGTGTTTATTTATCTTTGCAACCCTTTCTTTGTTTCACTCCTTCATTAGGAAATGACTAAATAGACAAGCCAGGATATTTAGATCATTCGCATTGAAAACTTCATTAAAACCGACACAATTTTATGAAACATTTTGGCTTCAATGGAAAGACATCTTTAGATGAGAAAAAAAAGTCAAATAAAGTATAACTGGTTACAAATGCAGTCAAACTGGTATTCATATTCCATTTTCACCTAATATTTACATGGCATTTTTTCTAGAGATTCTTCAGACCATATCATTTGAATAGACCTGAGTAATGCCAACAGCTCTCTACCCAACAACCAAAGCTATTGGAAGACAAATATCTTCCATTGCAGTAAGAAAGGTTTGGGGTCCATAGGAAATGGGAAGCTGTGGAGGTTTCCAGTGTACTTTCTCATCCATGCTGTCTCTGGATTCACTTTATTATGGCTACTTTGGGGACTATATTTGAATGTTGTTCTTTATGTTTACTAAGAAGGGTGGAATTCCTCCACAGGCCCGATATATGCTTTCCTTTCTTTAGCTACCAGTTACTGCTTTTGTGGGTTTTTTTTGCATATAGCTAAGCCTAATGTTAGCACTCAGTTTCAAAAAGATGGAAAAAGGTGTATTTTTTCTTCTGGTCCTGCTCTGTTTATTGTTTGGCAGGGCTCAGCATCTACCATTGACTAGATAATATTATGGCCAGTAGGACTGCTTAATGGCCACAGGATTGCTATACACATTATTATCTTCAGAAATCAGTGTAGGATGTTTTCAGTTAGTTTTCCATTTGCTTAGTTGCAAATGTGTGACACAGAAAATAGCTAAGGCAGGAATAAAAAAATTTTTTTGGCACTAGAAGTCTGTGTAAAATAAAGGAAAATACTGACCCATGACAAGAAACCCTTATAATTCCAGTAGAAAACATCTTAACCTCTTTGCAATTAGAGGTCAAAACCAGTCTCTGCTTTTAGGAGAGCACGTTCCACTAATATGAATGGAATCTTATATTAATGAAACTTCCTTATATTCAATTTTGTAATTTCAGAATGATCAGATTGTCTTTTGGAAACCAAGATCTCTAAGGGGTAGCATAAAACATTAGAACCCAAGCAGAAAACTGACCACTAAGTCAAAGATACAAGCTGAAGTTATCATGTTACTCCACAGATCTGATTCTACAGTTATCTTGTATTTAGGAGAGTTAAGAAGCTATTCTACATTTATAAACCCATTTATCTGCTTTCTCTTCAGGCACGGGATGAATCAGCTCAAGGCCTGGAAGGATGGATTCTTTATATTTGTGACTGTTGCAGACTACCAAAAGTGATGTCCATGAATGTTAAGTATCTACATTATCTACCTGCAATGTAATAGAACAAAGTTACTGGATTTTGAAGTACAGGTTACAACAGACATAGAATTTATCATGTTTCTTGGAAAGCACATTTACTCAGTTGTAAACTAACATTTGGCTTCTATTTTGGAACAACATATTTTGGTTTATTGTCCCAAAGTTGCTTTGATTTAAGCAGATGGGCAAGACAAAAGCCATAAAAGTGGTAAAAAAAGTAGCCAAAAACCTAATAGTGGAGTGTTTTTAAAACATATTTGCAATGGATAAGCAGTGAAAGTAAATGCTTGTGAAGCTGTCAAGGTAATCTTTGAAAAATGTGTCCAAAAGGGAGGCTGGCACCATGGGACACATACAAAGTTGTAGGCAGAAGCAGCAGTATCAGAAAACTGTGGCATAACTGATCCAGCAAGAAGTGTGATGGGAGAGGCACGGTATGGGATTGTAGTTACAGGTGGGGTGTTGCTAGGAAAAGCTTCAAAGAAGCTTTAATTTTATGTGAAAAGTCAGACTGAAGGAATGCAAAGAAAAGAAACTTTCCCAACAGATGCTGAAAAAGATGGAACAGAAATCCAGATGAAGTAGGTAGTAATCAGTGCAATGAAAGACAATGGAGTTATTAACATATTTATAACTGTAGTGGTGGGGCGTAAAAGGCAAGAGGATTACTAGGATTAAGCAATTGTATTGATTTGCAGGGAGAAAGAGGGACAAGAATGAAAACCCAAAGTGCCTTTGTTGGTTGAGTGCAGGTTGAGAGTAGTCCTTCCAGGTGCAACAGAGAAATGGAAAATATGCCACTTTCTCTGTGTTGTACTGCTGCTGCTTATAAAATGCCTAGAATACTACTGAGGGTGGCTTAGGCACTATAAAATGACAAGAAGATACGGTGACTTCCCTGAAGTTCTTATGATGCAAAGTGAGAATGTAGGTTAGAAAAAGACTAAAGTTTGCTGGTAATATCCTAAAACTCTGAGAAAACTCCTGCTGTGAACATGAGTGTAGTTTGGAAGATCAGCTTGGTGTCATCCATTTTTATTTACCTTTCCGAATTATGGAGCTCAGGGACAGAGGATTGGAGGCCGTCCAGGATGCATGGTGTGTGAAAGGGAGTGGGTGCTACTTAGAGCTCACTTGAGTAGGGATACTCTTCAGGATTAGTCACTTTGACCATCAGGAAGAAACAGGGACACGGTTTAAATTAAATTGCTGTTAAACTTTTTTAAAGATAGAAAGAGAAATTTGTTGAATTGTGGGAATCACCAAAGCGAATTCATATTGACCCATGAAGATCAGTGATTTTCAGTATCATAGTTTAAACAGAAGTGTGGAGGCGGCTTTTGGAGTGATGGGCACAAAAGCCAGTGGCTGACTTTTCTTGTCAAGATGACATGTAGGCTGGGGATCACAGGTGTTAATAGAAGTGAAGAGAAGGAAAGAGAAAAGAGAAGGAGGTAGAGCTTGATCTTGATTCAGGAACAACTGCAAAATTCACCTGAGGACACACACAGAGAAAGGGAGGGAAAGGCTGAAACAAAGAGGAGGGATGCAGTAAAGGGCTGAAATGGTAGCAGTAGAAGTAAGGCCATTAGTTAAATGTGTAGCTTGAATCAGCAAAACATTTTACAGATTGAGCGGAAGGACTTTCTAACCAGAAAGATACATTGCAGAGAAATATTAGAAGGTTACCCTGAAGAGTCTGGCTGTTACTTTTGTTGTCTCTTTCATCTGCAAACCAGTTGTTTTCATTTATCTATTTAGTGCTGACTGTCTTCTCGCAAAAACAGAAACACAATAAGGACTGCTCTCTTTTCCCTTCAACAGGCATGTGTTAGCAAATGTGAATGCTTGCTTTTAATTTCTTTATATCATTTGTAGAATGATGAATCTTGATGAGATATGTCATGAAAGACTCTAAGGAAATCTCCCATTATCAGGAAAATGAAAAATTAGTCTTTGTTAACCCATATATATTTTTCCCCCCAAGTAAATTAACAATTCAAAATCCTGCACTAAACTTCATTAACTTTCTTCATGAATAATTCCACTGACATCAAAGCAATTTCTGTGTCAGGGGATGAGAAGACTTGTCCTTTTATATTGAACTTGCTTGTATAAAGGTAAATAAATTAGAGGGAACTAGTCTACTGTCCACATTTGACAAAAGAACATTGCTATACAAAATAGTTACATAATACTTTTGACAAAATGTTTTTAGGTTACTTAAACAATGTTCATGTTCAACTTAATTGTGACTGGAAATATTCTTAATGAGCATCCTACAAACTGTTAGGTATGTTGGATAATGATATAATGAACTAGTATAATATACTCAAATCCCTGAGGAGTCTCATTAGCTACATCAGGACTAAAATAAGAAGTTTTTTTATAAGAAGAGAATCACGCTAGTCTCAGACAGAGACGTTTTTTGCGCTTCAGTATAAGCTTCATTTTAAGTCAGTTGTTAAGAAGAAAAATCACATCTTTAATGATCACAACTTGCCTGTGGACGTTGCTTAGCCTTTGGGATAATTTCTAGCTACCATTGGAGTAAACATCCCAAATACCAATACAACTTTACCTACAGTTATGTGTCAAAACTGTATCTGTTAATTTTTGTTCTTTGGTCATACACCAGCTAAATCTGCAAGTGTTTCCTTTAGCATTTGAAGTCATGTCATGGTGTAACTTTAAAGCTAATTAACATTCATTGGCAAGTAATTTAAGATTGTATGTAGGTTGACTTAAAGACATTTCTTCCAAAACAGTTGTTACATTTTTTCCATGTTGCTGTATTGTGGATTTTGTGCTTAGCATCTGACATGTTTTCTCAACTATTGCTTTTTAACGAAAACATGAAAGTACTCAGGGGAATGTGATAAAAGCAAAAATTCTATGATCTCTTCAAGGTAAATGACAGCATGGAAATTGTCACATCTGGATCAAAAATATTTCATCTGTTTACCTAAATAAACATATCTAAACATGGGTAATTAGGATTGTAGCTCAATGTATGTTTCCTTTAACAGCTTCTCCTTTTCCATTGATAATTTCATTTGGTCATAAGCATTTAAATTATGCATCTCTTGCTTTTCTTTATTTCAAACAAGCAAAAGAAGATTTAAAAAAAACATTTTTTGTGCCTCATACCTTTTCCTATTAACACATTGTAACTTTTTTCTCTTCACAGGAAATCATGGTCATTTAAATTTATTCAAGATATACATGTAGAAAATGACAGAAACTGTTTTCAAGACAACAGAATAAAACCCAGCAACAATATTGATATTATTGATACTTTAAAAAGAAAATTTGTTATTCAGTTTAGGTGAAATTTTGCTCCTTTACTCACACTGGTGAAATCACTTCTATTAAACGGACTTCTTATGTGAGCAAGCCATATGAGCTTAAGCATTGGTTCTCTGTCTAGCTAACAAAAATCAGCTTATAAAATTTTAGAAGATTCGCTATCATACATTTGTAGAAACATAGTATTTTAATTCAAAAATATCATGCTAAAATTGCAGTTCAGTTAAAACTTCTTCATCATAGAAATAAATTGCTTTTGGATTTTTATTTAACTGATTTTAATTTGTTAGCCAGCTTGTGATTTGAAACAGGAGTTATCATGGGAAGACATACTTTGTA
Source organism: Phaethon aethereus (assembly GCF_964289735.1). Lineage (NCBI taxonomy): Eukaryota > Metazoa > Chordata > Aves > Phaethontiformes > Phaethontidae > Phaethon > Phaethon aethereus. The sequence goes on along the minus strand of NC_138579.1, from coordinate 32,472,671 downwards.
AATTACATTTTTTCACTTTTTTCACAATTAAAATATTTTTTAATAATTGTAAAGACAGAGACTTAAATATTTTCTTTAAATTCTAGTCACATATCTTGCTTTGAAATTAAGATAATCATACCTCCTCGTTGAGCTGAAAATGTTTTCTTTAAATTTGGTCACAGGTCCTACTATTCAATTAATATAATCATACCTCCTTCTTCTGCTGAAAATAAAGCAGTTGTTTAATTAAACATGCCAGTTGTTTATAATATAATGTTTCAGAAATACTTGTTTGAAAGGAAGGCTAAAGATTTATATCAAACATTTCAATCTGACAAGTAAATTACATTTCCTCTACCATAAAGAAAGGTAAGGCAGGAAAATGGTTGCAGTATAAGAGTAACTAAGGTTGTTGCACTGAGGAAAAGCACACTTGTTCTCATTACTCGGAGATATGATATGCATCAGTCTACAAAGGTGACCTTTTACACTCTGGAGATTAAAGCTGAACATTTTACCTCCTTAAAATAGGGAAATAGACATTATTTTGAAATTGTAGCTCTATTTTAATAGCTATTCAGTTCAGAGATGAGAAAAAAGTGTGAGATTTTCAATTTAAGAAGTGAACAGAATGTAGCATCTGTACTAACATCTTTCATAAAAGCAAGAACTATGCTTTCTCTACGGGTTGAAAAAGGTCTTCTTATCCTCACTTCCTTCCTCAACCTCAAATTGTGACAGTGTGTGTCTAAGACCTAAAAGATGCGGGCTGCAGGATGCTCTCTCCTGCATTGAAGCCGGCATTATTTGCAGCTTATCCCGTCTTGTAGCCAGGTTTCCCCATAGCAAGTTCTGGTGTTGGAAATGAAGTACCTTCCATGGTTTTCTGCAAAATCCTGGTTCTGCTAACCTGCAATCTAGGTTATCTGGCTGGTGGCCTTCAAGATTTTATTGAAGGAGTCCAGTGGTTCTTTAAACTGACCATACATTAATTTAACGTGGATGACATTAAAACATAATTTTGAAGGGGAAAGGGTTTTAACCGATCTATGTTACCAGGATGTGCAATCAGAGCTTCTTGATGCCTCCCTCTCTCAAATCACAAAACATCTCAGATAATAAAACAGATAATTTGAAGAGAAAGGAGGGAACAGTATCAACCTGTCATATGAATCTTTTTCAAACCCTGAAAGACTACTGCAACGTGCTTTGATAAACCAGCCTAGGCAAAATGCACGGACTTGTTGGTAACTGAAGAAATAGAAAACTTAACTGCTTTCATCATGTAATTAGCATAATAAAAAAAAAGTTAGCTGCAATGTTGTTTTATGCCTACACTTCAGCGTGACTTTGCACAGGCATGGGGGTTTTTATTTTTCCCTTGTGAGCCACAAGAATGAAGATGGGTATGATTTTTGCAAGGGTGAAATAGGTTGTCTGTCAGTTGGGTTTAGGCGACAGTCTGTCTGCAGGCCGTAAGATGATCTGCATAGAGCCAGAGGAAAGCCGGCAGAATTCCTGGCTTGCAAGCATAGATATTGATCTACCTTAGCCACCTAAACAATGCCTCACCTGTTTGCCTTGTCCATACCTTATTTTACGCAGTCTAATGCTTGTTTTGTTTGACTTTTCTTTTATTTCTGTGGATCTGAGCTTTGATACACTTTGGGGAGTACATAAACACAGTGTTGTACTTGAACATCACCATCCTGCAGAGTACTCCAGTGGCTCTGGACCACCCCTCCCTGTACGAGAACAGCGCTGTTATTGAAAATTATGAGTGAGCAACTAAGTAAGTAGGCCACGTACACAAGCGTTTGATCTATCGGACTAGTGTCCAATGACATTGAATGTGAGATGCTACTAATTACTGCACTACATACTGCCAGTTAAAATTTCTTAAATTGGAGCTAGTAAAAGGGTCTATTTTTATAAATTCTTCTTTTTTTTTTTTTCCAGCTGATGGTTGCAAGATAAGCCACCACAGCATTTAGAATCCTATCCGCTTATTTTGAAAACAACTATTTTATTGTGTACTGTCTCAAACAGGAATGAAATAGAAACGGCATTCATTTTCCCAGTAAACTATAACATAAATATTTTACCACCATTTATTATTAGTTTGCCATTTCCTGCTGACAGCAATTCCAACTTTGCCAGCAGGCACTGTGTCTCGCAATTGTATTGTGTTTGGAACAAATTAAGACAAACACAATTTCTTATAAAATAAATGAACAAAATTTGCAACAAAAAAACTCTACTGAAGCTAAATGAGCATTTCTTTTAAGTGCTGACACTTAGTATTATTTAATTTGCATACAGCACATTTCACTTTTACTGGAAAACAATTAAGTTAACGAAGAACTAAGTCATCTGTACTTTCAGGGATAATTGAACATTGCTCGATTTAGGACTGTTTTACGTTAATGCTGTGAAGCATTACATTACGTTAATGCTGTGAAGCAGCCTACATCACGGTAAGTTTGCTGTGAAGCAGCCTACATCACGGTAAGTTTGTCAGTGGTTTTGAACGCAAGCACACTTTTGGCCCAGCAACATATGAATTGGATGAATGGAAATGGAATACAAAATAGATTGTAATGACACTTGAGTTGATATAGAAATACTTTAAATACAGGGACTGACACTGAACCTTTTTCCTCCTATGAGACCTACTCCTTGCTTCATAAGATTATTTGATGGTTTAAAGAGGGAAAATCTTTATTTCTTATTGCTTTTCTCTTATCTGGGTACTTTCTCTCAGGCACTAAAGTATTTTTCTGGGTGAAACGAGACAAATAAAGAGCGAGCTTTATGTTGGGGTTGCAGTCCAGTCTTTGTTAGAGGTGTGTGAAACTGCAGTGAATCCATGACTTGGGGCTTACAGCCTGAAGGCTCTGAAGACACGCTTTACCTATAGTGCTGACCTTGAGAGTGAGAGGCGTTTGGGTTTGGGGTTTATTTTGCATTTAGACTTATAGACTAGAAATAATCCTTTTGCATTTCTGGTGCAAATAAAACTCGCTGCACAGAAACACAAAACTTAGATTTAGAACTACTGTATTCCTTTAGAGGTGACAGCTGGTCCAACTCACCTATGCCTCACTTGAGCTCAGTTTGATTTAGAAGCGAAAACTTTGAGCTGTCCATTTCCTTTCTGATTTTTTTCCCCTCTTTGCTGACTTCACTCTTACCGAAGATGCCCAAGTGATAGCACAGGTAACAAAAGTCTGCAGCTTTCTATGGAGTACATGCACCATGTCTAAAAAACTTTCCTGTAAAATTCTGCAGATACGCTCCTACCTTCAATTCAAAGAGCCCACCCTTATGGATGAAAGGCTGGTTTAACCTCTCCCTGCTGATTCATTCTTTGGCCTCTCAGCTGGGAATATCAATTGTGATAGTAATTCTTCTTCTTGAAATAAATTGGAAGGGTGACAAATTATAGCTGCCTCTGAGAAATTTTCTAGTCAGAAAAAAATGCAATTTTAAAATACATTCCTTTAAAAAATTTAAATAAGCAATACAATTAGCTAAGTACTTACATTTTATTAGCAATAGCAAGTAAAATTAATAAGTAAATTCAATGAAAAATGATTATGTGTCACAGTATATAGTTTTTACATTGACATTTCACATAATCTGACTTTGCTGAGAGGAGAAATCACTCGTCTGTTAAAATTACTTTTTAAAAGCTGTCAAAATTGGAAAACCTGCTGTCAAAAATATGATGAGAAAAGTTTAAAAATGGTAAAGTATGTTGACTTAGACAAAAAATATTACCTTTAGAGTGGAAAACTTGAATATTGTATCATTATCTTCCACACAGATGAAAAACGTTATCTTTTTCAAGCTGACCATTTTTTTTTTTTTACCTTTTAGATTTATGTTTTGCATTTACATTTCAATGTGAATGGGACTTTATCCAATTTATACCGCAGCAGAAACTGAAAGTAGCAGGTATTTGGACATTTATATTCTAATTGCATGTTTGAGTTTTACTACTTTTAAAAATGACAAGATTAACAGCCCTCTAAGGGTGAAGTCCACTGTTCATCTACACTCTGGTCCTGCAAACTGCTGTGCGTGAAGACCCTTGGAGTGGAGTTTGGCTGATGGCTGGCTGGTGGGCTGCTAGCAGCAAGAGGTCCATGCACAGTAACATCCTCAACCTGCCTCCAGGGAGTGGGTTCGGCATCACCAGCAATCACAAACCCCACTTCTCCACCATGTCTCTGCCCTGTTTAAGGACAATTTCGAAGAAGGTGACAATTCATTCTCCATGCACATTCAGTCTTTGACCTCTTTGTTGAGACTGCCAGCAAGGATGCCAATTAGTGCCATTCAAAAAAGCCCAGATATGCTGTGGTAATAATGAAGTACAGATTTAGAGGGATACAATCCAAAATCATAATTAAATGGAAATGAGACGAAACAGAATCTGAAATAAGATTTGACTAAGGACTACAGAAGTACATCTCTCAAAGTACATCTCATTTTTTGCCAGTTACTTTTTCAGCCATTGCTGCCTTTAATACTATACAGCCTTTAAGCCTGCACCACCTTTAATAGCACATTTTCTCCAAATCACAGTCCCTGCATGCATATAGGTAAGACTGGCTACGGTGAAGCAGTGAGAGTCACTATGAGGGAGGAGTGCATGTGGAAGTGGAACTTGTGGAGTTAAATGTGATGCCTTGACCCCAGTGATAAAGGATCCATTTCAGAAGTCATTGACTTGGACATGGGGAATGGAAGGTAAGCAAGATTTTTTTTCTCTTTGCCTTACTAGTACTTAATGTATTCTGGCTTTATATTTGTGATATATATATATCATCTTTCACTTTCTCAGCAGTGTGAGCTGAAGGTAGTGAAGCATTTTTGCTCTCAAACATCATTCCTTGAAGCAGCCTGATTTAATCTTGCTGTTCAGCCTGGACTTAATACAGCTTGAAATATATTCATTTTTTCCAGTTTGAAGAATGGCTACTGAAAAATGTTAATGGCAACCTGACAAAACATATATGGAAGCCATTCATGCAAATGATATTTCCACTCAGTTCATGAACCAGAGCAACACAAGTTTTTCTTGTATGTTCACTCTAGAGCTGAATAACTTTACCTTTCCACATCCAGTTGCCCCAAAAACATTATTCCTCCCAGGTTTTCTATGCAAACAACCCTTTGCAGCTCTCCTCATAGAGTCTTTCTGGCAAGAGCTAGAGATGGTCTGCTTGTGCTGCTTAGACACATTGATTCATGTCCTTCTTTTAAAATTAATTCCCACTGTGATGGCTCAGAAAATCTTTGCCTACCTAATCCAAGGCTTGAGCATGCTTTGCTATGGCTCACACTGACCACAGAAATGCTCAACAATCTTCAAACTAGATTGAGCAAATAAAGAATTTTTTTTTTAGCAAAGTGAATGGGAATTTAGAGTCAGATGTGGGAGGCTGCATCCCTTGCATTTTATAATCAGCCTGACTCACTTCAGGCTGTGTGGGGGCTGCTCTTTTAGTTCATGAACACCACCACATCAACACAAGAATCTTTAAGGTCCATCTATCTGTCTGTCTATCTGAACTCCCACATTGTTGCTTGAGTATCTGAGTGCCTCTGGTACATGTTGTCCAAGACTCTTGGCACTTATTTACTGTTTCAGATTGCACTGTAGAGGCAGGAGGAATAATTTCACAGTAGCCTAACACATCTAACAAGGAAACACATTTTTAGTCTGTGTTATCTGAACCTGTCTTTAAAATAACTCTAGTTAACACAATTATTGTTGCCATTGAAACTAATGGTGAGTAAAACAAATGTAGCTGGCCTCCAGCGGTTGCCTATCAGATGCTATCTAACTTATGTCAAGTGTTATTTTTGTATTTGCAGAGAAAGAAATTTATCACAATGACAATCCATGTTGGATCAAAAGAGATTATACCCTCATATGAATCTAAGGCCTGAAATTCTGGCAATGGGAGCACTGCTAACAGAGAAACTCCCTGGAAATTGTGAAGACAACAACATACCCAAGGATCCTGGATTAGTATCCATAGAAAAAGTGAAATACCATAAATGAAGGTTAGTTCCCCCAGCAACAGCACCAGTTTGCCACACACAGAACACCTTGTAACGTTTTCAGGTTATTTTTGTAGTATTCTATAGCATGGAAGAAACTAAGCATGACTTACTGTGGTTCAGTACAGTATGCTACGTCATTGCTCCAAAGAAGCCAAGGGGATAATTTTTTTGATAAAAATTGTCTGAGTCTATTCCGAAGAGAAATCACTGGGGAGGAATCTACCTGGACCTGGGGCATTCTGAGCTGCTAACAGAACTATTATAAAGTCTGCTTGTCCACGACAAGACAAAACGTTAGAAACTGAAGCTGAGACAGGATAATAAGGAAGTGAATCAAACCTAAGAGAGAAGTGAGAAAGTATTATTTGCAAACTGAGGGTAATTGGAGTTCTTGGTTGCAAGGAGGTTGACCAGTATTTAAAAAGCATGAGTATAGAATTCATTTATTAAAGGCCTACCTGGGACCTTCCCTTATATAGGAGCTGATCAGGTATCAGAACAATCTCAAGTACTCTTTTTTAAATTGTCAAACTTGCTGGTGACCCTTTGGAAAGGTTGGGCCATGCTGAATATAATTCTTGTGAGCCAGGGAAGAAGGTATATACAGGTACATGAAGCGGCTTGAAAATATGACTTGGAGGCTATTATGCATCTGTAGATTGTAATAATTTGTTGAGGAGGTAAAGAGTTGAAAATAGGGGATAAAAGGAAAATTTCACTCAGGCTGCTGAAACTCACAAGCTTTCTGGAAAATCTGTCCTTTTTATCTGCCCTTTATGTGGTAATGCTCCAGATTTTATTACTAATTTATCATAAAAGTATTTTAGTAGAAATATTTCATGATTAATATATATAATCTTCTTTATTAATTTAAACAGCTGATTGCCCACATCTTGTATTTCTTACAGGTAAGATTTTAATTAAGATTACGTTAGTTGGGGAGCTATTAGAGGAAAAAAATACCATTAGTGTCCCTTATAAAAATTTGGAGAAAAAAATGAGTAGTTTCTTCTAAAATACCTAAATTCTATTATTATTATTATTATTATTATTATTATTATTATTATCATTATCTTTATCATTATAATTATCATTATTGTTATTAGTATTACCACTTTCCAGGACCTTGTATTTGAGCAAATTTCATTGGATGAGTGCTATATGTAATTTCATCAGCAGACTGCAGGTTCTGTTTTTTTATCATCCTGATAGTCTCAGTCACTATATACAGGAAGAGAGAGGAGTCTGTGCTTATAAAACCAGTCTGTACTGTCAGTAGACCATCAGATTAGCCAGAATGCCCTTTTAAGGAGCAGAGGAGCTAATTAAGACACAAGCAAGATCTATAGTACCTCCATGGAAACTCAGGCTCATTTATGAACTGCTGCTGTTTTTATCCTTGTTATATGTTTTAGGTTAAACAGTGTTTTTAATGGCAGGTTTGTTCATCACTGAGGAAATTGCACAGGCTCATCAGCATTAATGCACGAAGGAAGGAAATACAGGCAGAAATGTAGTATGGCTGCATTGCCAAAATACGAAAGAAGCATTCATAGAGACAGAAATAAAACACATTTGTCTGGCTAAAAAAGACATCTCTAACGTTTTCTTATTGCTTAGAGAGGGGTTGGACTGGGGCCTGGTCATTCTGTGTCATACCAGGGCCTTTACAGGCTAAGAAATCCTTGTCACCCCTAGATTATGTGGTACCAAGATTGTTGCTGAAGTCAGCTTCCTTTCTAACCCAAATGGTGTTAAACGGTGCTTGCAATGTACACATAACTTTCTTTAATTTAAAAATCTTGAGCAAAAATAATTTTGCAATAAAATTAGCATAATTATTGACTTTCCCTGCATCAGCTGCTCCAGGTTAACCGTTTGAGCCTTTATGCTTACTGTGAAGCTAATTCAAAGTACCTCACCATCATTATCATGCGTGTTATGGGATTTCTCAGACGCATTTACCACAGATCAGAGCACACTGGATAACTGATTACTCTGTAATAATTTCTTTGTGTTTCAAAGTCCTTTGGATTCCAGAATACTATGCACATACTTGAAATATTCAAGAGCTACGTAGTAGATGCATAAATCATGAGATTGTCCTTAAAAGTGTGACACAGCTGAAGAGAGAGAAAGAAAACTGGAGACAACTAGAGAGAAAGGTAGAGATAGAGGCAGAGACAGACATAGGAATAGAGGTAGAGATATTTATGGTTCTTTTGGCTCACATTGATTCAGATCATATTTTCAAGATCTTTTTCCCAACTATTTTGATAGTACATGGAAGTGAACTTTAAAAAAATCAGTAAGATTTAAGATTCACAACTTTCATTCTTGCTTTTAATAAACCACCAAATTATCATGACAATTTGCAAGAAAATCACAACATTTAGCAATGCCGTGTTATTTGTTTTTGGCAACTGGCCTTCAGATTACTCTTGAGACCAAAACTGACTTCTTATTTACTGTGTTTTTAAAATGAAGGTTGTTTTGTGCAGATTCTTAGAAAATGGAATCTTCCTTTAAGCAGCATTGCAACAAACTTACCTTTGATGGAAAGGATTATTTACACATCACCTTCCCATACAGTGCTCAAAAAGAAATTTGATAAGCCGTTCCTAAAAGACAGTTCTCTATATTCATATTTTGAAAAAATAGAATGGTTAAGAAAAGAGAATGGGGCTTGTAGTGGGAATGGTTAGAACACATGTGAACATTGTTTTTCTTGTAAGAAATGTTAAAAAAGGAAGTTGCATTGATCTGAAAGATTTTAAGATAGAAGAGTTTGATTAGTAACCAACTGAAGCAAATTGATAGCGGTTTAAAATCAAGCTATAAATGAACTGCAACTATGAAAGAATGCATTGCCTATTCATTTCTTAAAAATAGCATCCCCAGCTCCTAATCCCTGTTGCATTCCAGCCATTAGAGAGACTCTGTCTGCTGGGTAAGCATATGACTGGAATTCAGTGAATTCAATACATGCATAGGTTCATATATTTTTCTGGATGTGTTCCTTTTGCTCTGTCTTCAGTTGTAATCAGTAATGAGAGCAGGCTGTGGAGCAGAAACTAGTGAGGAAGGGATCTTGTAGTTTGCTGCTTTATGAAATCAAGAGAAAAACAGTAAACTGCCAAAAATAGTCATACTTTTTGCCAATTTCTCCTGGCCAGGTTCTGATGATAATTCCTGTAAACCTTCACACACTAACTTGAAATACTTAGTTTAAAATCTCTAAATTTTCTAAACCCATAGTTTCCCTAAATCTTCCAGGAGTGAGTTTGTACTTACATTTAGATAAAATTCATACAATATAATTTTCCTCAGCTTTATAGTGACAGTGGCAGTGACATACCAAAGTTATAATCAGTTCATAGCACGATGTATAACCCACTCTTTCAACTTTGCTATCATGAACTTTTGTGTAGGAGGATCAAATGTTGGCTATTAATGGCTTCTAGAAGAGGCAAATTAAAAGAAGAAATAGGACAATCCTCTCTGGTATCTCTCTTAAGAGGAAATCAGAAAAAGGAGAGCCTTTTGGTCAGAATGAATACTCTGGCATTTTAAAAAGTCATGCAATAAAGCATTTCTGAAATGTCCTCATAGGGAAAGGATTTTAACAAATGAAACAAGAAATTATAATTCCCTATCAAAAATCTGAAGAGGGAGGGAATATTTTTGCTGTGTGCAAGCTGAATCAAGTTAATGAGGCATCTAACACTGCGAAAAGAGCGTTCTCTATAAATAAATCCCGTCTGATTGGGATATATTAGTCTTCTGATAACATTCTATAGCCTACAGATGCTTTGAATAGAATGTGTATGTGTGTAAATACTCGGATCTATTGGAGTTACTGTTCTCCAAGTCCTTGTCCATCACACATATTACAGTCATTTTCATATTTAAGCACTGAATAAAACCTCAGTCTCACTCCACTGCCCGGTTTGAATAGGTAGGCTCAGCAGCTAGGCTCTGTGAAAGCTCTGGAGATTGTATTTCACACACAAAGATGTGGCTAAAGAGCAGCTGTGTAGCCTGTCAGTGGAGGACTCTTCATTTGCTTGCCAGAAGTAACACTTGCACTCCCAAGAGCTTTAAAGGATCAAGGAGTAGGGCTTTGTGTCACAGGGTACTTTCCCCCTTCGCTACCCTGGCTGTATGCTTATATGTGTCACTGAAGCTCTGGTGACTGTGAAGGCAGCATGGGCAAACAGTCAGGAGAAAAATTCTATGATAAGTTACAGGTCTGGTTGCTTTCTCAGAAGTAAAAGCGTATTTAACTGCAAAATCTATTAACTAGAGTGTCAATTTATTTTTTTGGAGAGGGAAAGAATTTGGAAAATTATTTTGAAAAATTAGTTTTAAAATTTTCTTTCGTTTTGTCCTCCAGGGAATTGAAAGGTCTTTCTTTGTGAAGAATCATACACTTATCTTTCCTTGAAATTGTGTTGTAGGAATTGCATTTTGTTTTCACATTTTCCTAAAGGATTTGCTTCTTTGGAAATCGTGTTTATCCTCTCCCCAGTTTTGAGAACAAAGTGATGCGGATCTTTGGAGAGGGTGTTCATGTTGTTTTGTTTTGGTCACCCAGTCTTTTCTAATATAAAAAAAAAAAAAAAAAGAATTGGTTTCAGTAAGAAGATAACCTAGAGTTTTAGGAGCATTTAAATTGTGTAGCAATTCAGAAGTCTTAGGAGTATTTACTCTAACAACTCAGAATAAAAGAAATTACACAACATTTCAATGCCAGGAAAGAATTTAAATCAATAGAGTATAATTGGTAATGCAGTCCTAAGAACAAATTTAGAGAATCTCTGGGTTTGTATACATTTTCTTCAAATATGATAATGTGTCTGTAGATAGTGTCATTTTTTTGGCCTTCAAGGCTGGACAGCAGAGGGTTTAATTTTGTTTTCAACTATGTGAGTACTTGGTGGTCAAATTAACTTTTTAATCAAAATGTAAAAGTTCTCAGGAGATTTTAATTAGGTATTAAGACACTGCTAATTTGAGGTCACAAGAATTTAAAGCAAAGTCTTTTTTGGAATTAAGTGCCATCATGCCTTTTGAGGGTCCGGACTGTTGGATTTGGAGTGATAAGACTAAGAGTGAACAGTGATACGTCTAAAACTGGTCTTGTTAGCAAAACACACTTGTCCTGTAGTTCAGGATAATTTGGGGTTATTTTGTAAGAGTGTTGCATAAAATTAATGCCTTTAGTTTGTCTTTGCTAGTTTCATTTGCACTCAATTTTTATAGCACACAAACTCAAATCAGTATTCTGTTTAATAAATCAAATCTTAAAACTCTGTGATCACTGCCATTATGCTTTTTGAAGAAACCTCCCTGTAAAGCTGATATCAATCATTCTTGTCTAAGGTCTGAAGCAAATGTAACCTGCAAAGACTGGTAGCTGGGCTATCTGCCATCATTGCTGGCAGCATAAAGGCTCTGGATACAGCCTTCTAATAGGAGGAATATGGAGACAAATCTGTCTGGTTTTAATGTGTGTTAAATTTCTGAGATTAATTGATGTCATTGTGTATGAAAACAGTGATGTAGACTTCAGGGTCTGTGGATATCTCTCCACTACCATGCCCTCTGGACAGTTGGTTGCTCTGTGAACTCTTGTTTTCCGCTTGGTGTAAGATCATCCCTGTTTTTGAAGAATGGCCTGGGAAAGACATGTTGGTCCATTATCAAGAGAGGCAGCAGTCTAGGACCGAGATGTTGGCTTTGTTTATATGAATGTACAGTGCTAGTACAATAAAGCCCTAATGAAGGCAGGGGTCAAATTATATGAGGACAGAGTTAAAATAGCTTTATTATGGCACAAATCAACGCTTCACAGTCATGCAGAATAGGGAGTGCTGAATACTTAATGCTTAATATTTAGCTACACAGCTTATGACTTCCAGAATCTTCCAGGATTTTTTTATATTTCCTTTTTGTAGATGACAAGGTTGTACAAATTGTTAATGGCTGGATAACAAATGTTTAAAGGGAATACCAGTTTAGTATCTGTTATGAGGCAAATGTGAACCCTCATTTTAAATGATCACTAGAAGAAAGAAATTAGAGCACGTGAACAAGAATAATTATTTTAACTCAACATATATAATTCCACATAAAGTTAATGACATTATGGAACTGTTCAAAACATCTTATAATAGAAAAAATATAAATGCGCTTCTTTTCTTTTTATGTTAACAGGTACTGTTGTCCAAAAAAAAAAAAAAAAAACCAAAAAACCCAAACGCCTGTCAGGGAAAGTACACAAAACTGCTTTTCCTTTGAATGCATATTTCAAATGAAGGCATGATGACAGCTTTCATTTGAGCACTGGACAATTTTTTTTTCAGAGTTTGCTGCTGTTCATGCAAAATAAGTTGCTGTGATTGCAACATATGTATTATATGGCACATATGCTACCTCTTAGATAAAAGTGTAACTCTTGTGGTTCCTAGCATTTTTCTAAGGACATACAGTGTTTAACAGTAACAGATCTTTTTATAATATTTTTGCCATGTTTTTGGCAACTAAATATTTTTTCTTTAACCTTTCTCATTCATAAGTTAAATTTGTTGTTAGAGAAAAATGGAGTGTGGAGGTAGAAAGCAACAGTGTGAATAAGAGAGCAAGAGTGTTTTGACTGGCAGTTTTCTCTTTGGCTACCATTTTGGGTTTCTTTGTTGTAATGCAGGAGGGCAATAAATTGCCAGCTGCAAACAAGGGTCTGTTTAGCTATGTATTGTACAGACAACCATATACAATCAATTATGGGCTAAAATGCTGGTATGGCACTTAAGAAATTAGGAATAAGAACTACTGTTAAGAATAATGTGGGTTTATTGTCTAATTTCTGACATATGCAGTAAAATGTGTATCTTTTATATCTTTTTCTTTGATTATGTTTGGTCCTCAAATCCTTCTCTGTATAAGGGTGTGGGCTTTGAATTATGGTGCACTGAAATATATTTTCACACACATGATAATGAATTACAGCAAAACGAGATATAACCAAAACTCCACCCACAGTACCAATGATTAAGTGTTTTTTCATGTGAATATTCCCGTGAAACCAGTAGAACTAATCGTATGAATGCCTCTTACTACATGTGAGCAAGGCAAAAAGTGAGCCCCACTCTATGCTTGAACATGATGCAAGCTTTCTTTGCAGGACAGCGTTATTTGTTCCCTACATAAATCCTGAGTAAATGGAAGTGGACCTTCAGTCTTCTCCCTCCTACTCCCAGAAATGATCCCATTATACTGGTAGTTCATAAATATGCAGTGAAGCCCATCTGTTCTAGCTTGTGATTTAAAACTGTATCTTGTAATTCTTTGAAATGTCTCTGGGTCTGATCACAAAGGTATTAGAGGCCGTGATAAAGCCACCATTATCCTCAGATGCGTTGGCTCAGGGTTCCCGAGAAGCTTTGACACGAGTACTAATCTCTGTCAGAAGGGATCCGGTGTCCCTTTCTTCTGCCCATCGTTCAGGAGAGTGCACCCTTCACAGAGCACTTTCTAGAAACAAGGCTACCTGGAGGAGGGGGCCCTTGTGAATCTCTTGAGCGCTTGCTCTGGGATGCTTTCCCCAGATCAGGCCAGAGCACGCAATTACACTGTCAGGCTCTGTCTTCAGAAGGAGATGACTTTTTAGGCAATCTGTAGATCTGAGTTTACTGTCAGAATTATGAAAAGCCTTGGAAGGAATTCCATAAATGTTCAAAAATAGCTATTCATAAGCAACAACAGAATAGAAGTAACAGTTTGAGAGATTTTTAAACTCCATTACTTGTACATATTTATACAACATAGTGCCTGTCACAGATAATGTACAACAGATTTATCATCCTTTATCATTTTAAAGAAGAGTCGGTTCTCTGAGTGACGTATGAAATAAATTGCAAATAAACAAGATGCTGCTTAATAAAACAATTAGTTCTCTGAAGGCTCTGGCAGTGCTTTCTGAATTCTTATCAGCCCTGGTTTACAGCTGTAACTTCAGGATATAATAGGAGATTGAATCTTATACAGGCAATGAAACAGATGATCAAATTCACAAGGGATCGTATCAGGCTTTTTCCAGTACCAAAGAAACATACTAATCCTTGTCACTGTTTTTTGAAATGCTGTGACAGAAATAAACCTGTACTGTAACTTGGCCCTTTTAATGAGCTTCTGGAGTGTGGGCTTTCCACTCAGCACCTGAAAAACACAACAAAACACCTTTTACATTAAAGATGTGAGGTTTGCTGCTGGCTAAATTTGTACACAGAAGTCTATAAACCAGCGCTCAGCCAGCTGGGAAGGAAGAAAGCAAATTCAGATTCTGCCATGAACTTCACAGACCAATTATCTACTTGGAATCATGGGAGTTTAACAAACAAATACCAGCTCCTGCTGAGCCTTTTCAGCCCAGCAGCTTATGGGTGATTCAGTTGCATCAGAGGCTTTTAGACTGATCAATTCTTAATCACAAAGCGCAAAAATTATTCTCAGACTCACGTCAGTTTCTTTGGACACCTTTGTTAACAATCTGCTTCAAATCATTTTTTTAAAGAACCGCAGACACTGTTTTTATTGACTCCCCACTTGTAAAATGTTTATAGCTTGTTAATATATATTTACCCCTTTACTTTTGCCTGCAAATCAACATCACTTAGCACAGTTTGGTTACACTTTGTCCAAAGGAAATTACAGAAGCCTGCTATGGGGCTAAAATGAAGGAAAGCTGAGGAAAATCAATACGCTGATGATTAAACAGATCGTAGCAAATTCACGGCTGTAAGCTGCAGCATGGAGACATCAGTGTGATGCCTATCTAGCAGTTAATGTGCTTTCAGCCAGCTGAAGAAAATTTTACAGGAAGGGAAAATGTAACAGAAAAAACATGAGCTACTACAGAGCAATGCTTTTTTTACTTGATAGGAATGGTTCTGTTATTCAAGTTTTGTTTTGCTATTTGACTTCACAGAAACTGTGGAAAACATTTGGATTTAAGAAAAAGGAAATCTATTTTATGAGGAAACTTGCAGTGGGAGTTTTAAAGAACTATTTGACTTGCAGTATCATTCACATCTATTGTAAAAGCTCTATATTTACTGCTATTTTAAAACACTTTTCTGTCTGAATTTCAAGTGCGATAATTTCTATTTTAATCTTCCATGTGCTTTAATTGGAAGACAAAAAGGTATAAGCATGTTTCTAAATAAGTATCCTAACAAGAAGGATATTTAGTGTAAATTGTATATTGTCTAACAAAGCAATAATCTGTCGCTACTCATTTTAAGTAATAGGGAGAATTTAGAATAAAAATAGGCAAATGGAGTTTTTTGCGCATTGAATTGTTGTGTACATTTAATAGCAGTACATAAGTGTTCATGAAATAGATGTGGAAGGAGGAAGACAGTCTCGGGAATAACAGGCAAAGGCCAGTACCTGAACCAGTACCAGAATACAGCGAGGATCCTGAGTGGGTCCAGGGACTTCACATTTGTAGACACTTGATTTATAAACAGGAGAGGTTTCCTCTCTACCACCCATTGCAGTGCCTCCAAAGCATGCTGTGGTCCTGTGCAACGCGTGTGCACCCTACTAACCGGTAGCCACGTGAAAATAGAACATGTGAAATGAACTCGCAGTGTTAGGGCCATGTTGTGGTTTAGCCCCAGCCGGCAACTACGCACCACGCAGCCGTTCGCTCACTCCCCCACCGTGGGACGGGGGAGAGAATCGGAAGAGTAAAAGCGAGGAAACTCATGGTTTGAGATAAAGACAGTTTAATAAGTAAAGCAAAAGCCGTGCACGCAAGCAAAGCAAAGCAAGGAATTCATTCACCACTCCCCATGGGCAGGCAGGTGTTCAGCCATCTCCAGGGAAGCAGGGCTCCGTCACGCGTAATGGTTTCTTGGGAAGACAGACGCCATCACTCCGAACGTCCCTCCACCCCTTCCTTCTTCTTCGTCCCAGCTTTATATACCGAGCATGACATTATATGGTAGGGAATATCCCTTTGGCCAGCCTGGGTCAGCTGTCCTGGCTGTGTCCCCTCCCAGCTCCCCGTGCACCCCCAGCCTGCTCGCTGGCAGCCCAGCACCAGAAGCTGGACTGTCCTTGACTGCTCAGCAACAACCCAAAACATCAGCACCTTATCAACATTTTTTCATCCCAAATCCAAAACACAGCCTCACGCTAGCTTCTACGAAGAAAATTAACTCTACCCTGGCTGAAACCAGGACAGGCCAATTTATCAATATTGGTAAAAATACGGATGCCAAAAAAGAATGAATTACAACCAGAGGGAACTTACAAGTCTGTCTTGAGCTTTTGCAAATCAGCATATGCCCATTTCAGTGGACTTCAAAGGCTCGTATGAGGAGATGCCCAACAGAGCCCAACTCGTTCCCTCTTCATAAAGGTTATTCAGGGAGCAAAGATTATTTCTCTTTCTCACACAGCTTGAGTACCTGCAGAAAACGTTCACTCTGGTGAAGGAACATTGCTGAGCTACTCCTTGATTTTCCTGACTGGCAGCCTGGAGCCTTTCGGTCATATTCCCCTCAACGTGCCAGTGTGCTGCCATCCTGCAACACCATGAGCGGAGGATCCCCAAGCTGTATGGGGCGTTGGTGTTAGCACGCTACCGACTGCACCCGCCTTCTGCTTGCGCAATCCACCTCTTCCTAGCACTTCTCGTAGGGTCCGCGGTGAGGATGTCCATCAGAGCAAAGTAAAGCTGTGCTGTATTCGGGCTTTCTGTAGCTGCGCTCTCCTCCTGTTTTGGAGAGAATATACTTGTTTGTGTACTCACTCACCCAAAAAATCAGTAGAAGTAAATACTTGGGCCTGTTTTCTGAACTCTAATGTGAAAACGCTGCTCCTCACAGATGCATACTGCTTTTCACCGGAGGATTTCCAAAAATGTTTTTATACTTGCAACATAGCCCCGCAGTTCTTAATTTTAATTAGGAAAAACATAATCAAAACAGGGGAAAATGAAGTGCCAAAAAGTTTACCTGTTCGCTAAGCTACATTCTGCTGCTGATTTGTATGATAGTCTATATCCTTTATTTATCTGATAATTTTATAGTTTAGCCAGTCTTAAAAAAATCTGCTGTTTTTCTAAGAGGTTCTGCACCAAAAATGGAGATTCTTGGTTTGGTTTGCAGCAGGTAAATGCATAATTGCTTTACTGAACTGTATTTAATTAGTCAAAAAAGTAATAAGCTACAACCAGTTTTTCTGAATGATAGCATCTTGTAATCTGTAGTGTCTGTAGTTGGGGAGTTGTAGATCCAGCACTCCTTTAAGATGTTTTAAAATTCCCAGGAAAAAATATACAGAAATATTATCAATACTAAAACCCCCAAAATTAAAAGTACACACAGATACAGATTTAAAAAAAAAAGTGTTCTCTGAACTCAGCCTGTGCCAGAATTCAGTCAAATTTTATATTTACAACTACAGTTAAGTTGCAAACTTAGTACAAGGATGAAGAAAATTTGAAGAAAATACACATATGATAGACATTAACTACATGGCGCAATAAAAATTACAGTAAAATGTATTATTAACCAAAGATTTTTTGTTTCCACAATTCACATGGCAACTTAGAGTAAAAATTTTAACTAAAATGTTTTTAAAAGTTTCAGTGATGTTTTCTGCCACTGGGATCATAAAGATGCATTAGAAAATTACCTTTGAAAAGGTTTATTTCTTGTGAGCAGTTTAATAGACTGCTAATTTTATGGAAAGATACAACTTCTCCTGCGTTTTCTCTAATTACGTATCTAGACCTGTAAGGAATAGGATAAAATAACTGACAGTGAGAGCTGTAGTAAAACATGTCTACATGCTATTGATAGATTAAAAAGTGAAACAATACTATTGGAAAATGTGGGAAAAGATCCATGCCAGAATCCTCTTGGGTTTGCCAGTTTAATTTTGCTCCTGGGTATGTAGTGTTCAAGATTTTCTTCAGTTGTGGCATTGAAGGAAAAGTAAAATGAAGTGACAGAACAGATTAGAAGGCGATAATGGAAGGGAAAGTGAATAAACCAAGTGTAAACTTTTGATAGGAAACACTTGTGTAAAGCCCACTAGTTATGTGCTTTTTAAAAAAATGTTTGTAACAACTCCAACACTTTGATGAAGATGACTAATAAACTTTTTTATTATGTAGTGATCCATATTCAAGAGTAAATATGAGTGTGCTCCCAAAATATGCATTTTAAAGGAACAGGTTCTTCGATGTTACCAATAATGTGAAATTTTTCTATTAAAATTGCACAATAGGTTTATTCTGAAAAAAATATTTTGCTGCTATTCAGTTACTTACACTAATTCTTATTTTACTATGCTATGTTAATTATGAATCAAACTATCTTTAATTGGTAATGCATATAATTAATTTACTTATAGAAAGCATACGATCAAAAAGAAAGTGTAGCCATAATAAATGTTAAGATTTTTCTGATGACAAATAATCCAAATACAAAGCAGTGTGTTACAATGTTTGATGAAACTAGCTATCAGCAACAAACTATTTGAAAGCCTCTGAAAAATGCATTTTTTTTTTATACTTTGTAGAACTGATTAGCTTTCTAAAGATCTGATCATTAAAAGTTTGGATTGTTTCTCTGTTAAATCAGATATGCCTCCTACAATTTTTACAATACTTCCTTTATAAATTAATTGTTCTGTGGTTAGTTGTTAAAGAATCTCCCCCACGTGAAAAGCAAAAGCTCAGTAGATGCGGATTTTACTCTGCACTAGATCAATCCCAATACCAGTAAATGGATATTATTAAACAGCATGGGGTAGTGCAAACTGGGAAAGAAAACTTGTAGTGTGCTGCCTTTGAGCAGACCTGGCTTGCATGCTGTGACAGGGCAATTGTCGACATGCTTTTTCATGCCAATCTGCAGCTTTTTCAACTCTAGATGCTATGGCAACCGGGGTTTAACAGACTAAGCAGCTAACAAGCTTCCCTGATGGAATTGTCTGGTTGTATGATTGCCTTGTCTTAGTGAAAATATAAAATAGACTGAAGATGCTTGTGGACATTTGTCAAACTGATTATAATTTGGACACTCAGCTCATAATTATCCGTTATATATTGCATAGTATTGACCAGCAGTGTTTTCCATGCTGTCTGTAGAGAACACAAATGCCTTTCTGTACAGCCTGTTTCCTGTGGAAAGAATGGGTTTTGGTTAGGCTGAGTTGGTCAACATGGCAGGTGAGATTATGCGGATATAGAAAATTAATACTACTAGCAGAGGGTTTTTCTTTCTTTTTGGTAGTTTATTTTAAAAATAAAATAAAGAAAACAATAGTCAATTATAAAGTAACATAAGACCCTTTACAAACATATAAAAACACAAAGAACTACACTTTCAGGACACATTTTTTAAAGTCTTTATGTTTCCTGATGTTCATTATCATGCAGTTGAGTTCTTTTTGTTGGCCCCAATGAATGGTTTGTGTTTCTTGCTTGCTTGTTTGTTGTTTTTTAATTTGTTTTCAGAAGAAAAGGGCATTCACCGTAAAATATGGGCCTAAGACTATGTGTTTCCCAGCACTTTTTACAAGCTGAAATCGGTGGAATTCATTACATTGCAAAGACTGCTTGGCCAGTTGAACATTGCTCTATTGTTTTGAATGAGTTTCAGCTATAATAAAAACTAAGCAGAATGGGTTTTTTTGTTTGTTTGTTTGTTCGTTTTTTGGTCCCATAGGATGCAAATAAAATTTGAGTTCACAAGTGGACTTTTGTCTTTGACGGTTTGACTCTTGGAACTATATCATCGAGATGTTTCTGACTAAAGGTATCCCCTCGATACTATTTTAGGAGAGCTGTCTACTACTGTACCTCTATGAGGCCAGCAAATATCCAGCTAGTTCATTCTTCCCTGTAGGCAGCCGAGTGTCTTACCCAGTTGTGCAGATCTGTGTGGTGTACCATCTTCAAGACCTCATGAGTTAATATTACAAACGTGCAGTGTTTCTTTCATAGAGGAGAAGGGGATGTCATGGACAGGATACTTGCAATAAAGCATTTTTCTTGCAAATATGGGAAGGGAGTTCATTCAGTTCCAAAGTGAAAGAACAATGTATTTTCTTTAACAGTGTAAGAAAAAAAACCCCCAAACTTTTATTTATTGAATGTGTAGATTTGTTAGGAGTTCCAATATTTGAGATGTTGAATTCATACATGGTTCATAACTGCTAGTTTCTCCTGTTTGTATTGATGAGGAGTCATAAGTTCAGCTTGGATGGTAAGATGTTCATAAAAGGTTTAGTCTTTAGCCAACTTAGGAAGTCTTCAAGAAACAGCTTTCCAGATAACTTTAGAGACATCCAGCAAAGGCCAATACCTTCTTTTAAGCCACTCATCTAGATTCTCAGCCTGTTGGCAAGAAAGATAAGGCCATAATCTTTACTTCATTGTATAAAACCCAGATCAACCTTTGTAATCTCCTCCACCAAAGAATGACTATGTTCATGATAAAGAGGCTTTTTTTTTAAATTAAAAAATCTAAATATTTTAGCTTGAAAAAATATTTTTGGTTGAAATAAAGTTTTATTTATATTTTTCATCTCTTGTTACGCTTTTGTTTCTGTAAATGAGTAAAGAAAATAATACTACTTTTGGAAAAAAGAGTTTTAAAATGTTTTAAAAAGTTTTTAAAAGTTTTTTGTTGTTGTTGTTGACTGAATGGGAAAAATCCATGGTGGTAATATTCCAGTGTCCAAATAATTAGTTTCAGCTGTGGAAAACGGTAGCTGTGGTCTGTGGCACTGGTGTTAAGGATGATTTCTGATGGTAGGGACTTTATGCCTCCTTGCAACTTCCCGTTTCTGTCAAGCTTAGGAGCCCTATTTCTATGCTGCCAGAACTTTTCCTTTTTTTTTTTTTTGCTTCTGGGGGGACTTTTGATAACTGTTTCATGCATAAGGGCTTCAAGGTCTCAGACACCATCTAGCTATAGTACAAGCCATTAGCCTCTTTTTGACCATCTGACATGGTACATGCAACACTCATATTAAGTTTGAAGTTCACTGTGCCTTCAAGCAGAAAAGACAAGTTTACCAATTACAGGTAATCTTGTTCCCCGAGTTTAAATCAAGGGTTGTAATTAAAAAGAGATATGCAGAAAAAAAAAAAACCAACCCAACCAGAGAAAAACACTGTAAGTGTGATGTATACCCTTCTGCCTTGCCTATGCGGATGAATCATATGGATGAATCATGTGGTTGACCCCTCCCTGGAAGTGTTCAAGGCCAGGTTGGATGGGGCTCTGAGCAATCTGATCTAGTGGAAGGTGTCCCGGCCCATAGCAGGGGTGTTGGAACTAGATGGTCTTTAAGGTCCCTTCCAACTGAAACCATTCTATGATTCCGTGATTATTACATTTGTCCTTCTTTTATAAATGTACACATTCAGATCGCACATTGTTGGCACTTACCGTTGGCAACCAGGTCATCAGGAGACAATAAAATCCAAATACCTTGTTTTTCTCTTTTTTTTCTGGACATCCTAATTTAAAACAATATTAAGCACAAAATGATCAGTTTTGGTCCTGGCAGGGTAAATAGAGGTCTGGCAGAAGGCAGAATAGATTTTGAACTGTGGTAAGTACAGCTTTTCTTTTTTTTTTTTTTTATTTTTTCTTCACCTTTTTGTGAAATTCTACCTATTTAGTCTTAGGAGAATTTAATGTGTAAATTTTTATCTATTTTTACCTATAGAATTTAACTGTTGAAATCTTCACAATGACATTGGTCTTGAAGGAAAACTGAAAGGACATCAAAGGAACAGAAGGTCCTGTAAGGTACTTCAAAAAACCAGCATCAAAAAGCATTTATACCACTGGATGACTAAGAAACACATCAGCAAGTCATGAGCAAGATACAAAGGAACCTTCCAATATCTTGTGACACAACAGTAACATGGCTTTTTTTTTTTTTTTTTTTACATTGAACGCTAAAGTTTTTGCTCTTGTTAAACTCAGATCACTTTAAAATTACTCTGGAAGCATAAAGCAGTAGGGTAAGAGTAAAGTAAAATAAAGGACAGTAAACCATATTTAGAATAAGAGAATATCATGTCTGTTACAAGTTTCCTTTACATAAACATACTAATAGAAAAAAACCTGACTAAAACCTAAACAAAGATATGTGTCATCATAACATAATTTCCAATGACCAGTATAAAGTTGTTAGACATGCAAACTGCCTTCACTTCTGGAATTAATATAGTCCGACTGGCTAAGATTTATTTACTTGGATCCAGCTCTGCTCCTGGAACTATTCAAGTTTTATGATATACAACTAGTACATCAGTGAAAAGAATTGCCAGTAAAAAACAACAAGGCACATTCTTATTTATAGAAAAAGAGGTAGTAACTTTGATGAGGAAATTTCAATTAGGAATAAAATTGAATTTTTGACAGATGACTTATCCTTATAATACCCTTATTTGTTAACACTAGGGAACACATTTTAAAGATGTTAAAATTTTCAAATTATCAATTAAACTTTTTTTGAAAATTTTTCCTTCTATCCCAGCTACTTTGAATCTCAAGTTACGTACCTTATTCAAAACAATGATTAGAATATATATAGATGTCTATAAAATATTTCATAAGAGAAAATGTTAATTTATACATAAATGTATAAAACCTCAGAAAATATAATCTGAACATTTAAAGCACATTAAATATATTTTTAATTTCAAATGTACGTGTGCATGCATCAATTACGAATGCATATTAATTCTCCTGTTTTTTCATCGTGTATAAATAGATTTTTGCTTGAAGACCAGATTTCCGATCTTTGTAACCATGTAACTATTGAAGCCATGTAACAACAGGGTCAAAGGGGCTAATATATGCATTTCAACTGCTCTTCTCATTTAGAATTTTGAACTGAAAACATTACTTTACCCAAGTTACTGTGTTTCCCTTGTGATGGCCACAAAATTCTGATTTCCATGTTTTGCCTTTACCTGCCTGCCTCATGACTTCATGAACGGCTATTTCTTAGGCTAGCAAACAGTTGTTAATTTTTGCAGGGTAGAGATAATGTAAGCACTTCTTTTGCTTGGAATACTGGCAATACAATAAACCAGTAGCAATGTAATCAGTTTTGTGCATCTTGCAAGAGGGACTAATTTTTTCTCATTATGAGAGCATATTAAAAGACATTCCTACAAAGGTTCAGCTTCTATAAAACAGTCATTTTCAGGAGCTTGAAATGGTTGGCTAGAGCACACATGAATTTGTTTGCTATTTCTAGAATATATTTTATCAACACCTTTTCTCTACAATTTATATTTTTCAAAATGTCACTGTTTCTGTGTGAGATACTAAGTATGGACCAATTAACTGTTGATGCTTTCTGCCAAGAATAAATGTTGCGATATAGCATATATACAGGACAGAGTAAATATTCTATGATGGAAATGCAGAAATTGCCAGGCTACTGGTGAGTAATACATCTTGAATGCTACCTGAAGACATGAGTCAGATGTTCATTATTAATGTAGAGTCTGTTATAGAAATAGTTGAAACTAGGGAGAGAAAAAAAAAAAAGCAAGTTAAAAAAGTCTAACTTTTTAGTTGTTACGTTTTCTAAGGAAAAATACAGCTTACCTAACCTGTTTTGAAAATATATTCAGCTAGGAAAATTTTAAAATATGGGTTCTACAGTCAGAATGGATTCAGTACAATCAGACTAAAACCCTCTTAGAAACTCACTGCACAGAATGAAATAGGTGTCTGAAGGAATTAGATCTTCTCTGAAGCAACACTGAGGCTGGTCCATCCAGGTGAAGCTGTGACAGAGAATAGAAGAGGGTTTTGTCAAGTACCTTCTCCTCCAAAGGATTTCTTGTTCTTTTTAAGCAATCTAGAGAAGATGGGCAATTTGAAGTCTTGTGGATCCTTTCATTTTTTTTTCTGGTGACTCTAAGGTAGGGATTGAGGAATGCACCTGGAAGAGAAGGTAGCTGAGAGAATGCAGCTGGGGCTGAGGGCAGTTCACAGATACTTGCTGGTGGTTCCTATGTCCCCTGTTCTTTGGTAACTGGTTAAGAGCCCAGAAATGACAGGCTTTGGCAGTAATTCAAAATACTAGTAGCTACACATTGGCAGAGAATGGTTGGGCAGAAAGTGATTTTTCCTAAAAATTTCCATCAATTGATGTTTGGTTATCATCATTGCAGTGACAGATAGTTGTGGGTTTTTTTTTTAAGTTTAGCCAATGCAGAGTTTATCTTCCTCCCATATAAACTAGAATGTGAACTAACCTGTTTTTATTTACCGTGGTGTGATGCTACTGGATGATGAGACAGTCCATAGTAATCTGGAAAAGTGTAAATTGTTTTGGCAGACATCTCTGCACTTTATTTTCTTTTATAATGAGGTTCTCTCTCTGTTTATATACACACCCATTTAAAAATGTTTGTTTTAGAGGTTTTACCTAATATTAAGGTAGCAGCTGGGGCTCAAGAACTTCTGCATGAAACGGAAAAATAACAGAAAAAAACCAGAAACCCCCCCTTGCAGTTTCTGAGGTCTTCATGTCCTGCCAATCACAAAGATGAGATGTAACTGTAAGTGCAATCTTGCATTGCCAGAATTCATGACATAAGTCATCTGCTTCAAAGGAAGAGATTCTTTTAAAGTGAGGGACTATCAAGGAATTCATATGACAACATGGTACATGTTATCTTTCACAAAGATGCTTACTGAAAAACTGTCCTTCATATAGGCACAACCTCTTCTGGAGATCCTTGTCTTCAGCCCACTTCAGTACAATTCAGTACTTCTGCCTGTGCTCAGTTGCATATTTGGCCCTGCAGACCTATTTGTGGGAGTAAACCAGCAAGGGTATGCTGACTTACATAAGTAGGCATGACTTTGAAAGAAGAAGAAACCTTGTCTAAAGTGGGTATGGCAGCTGCGCATCCTTGAATTCTCTGAAACTCCACTCTCTCCCATCACATTTGGACACACTTCTATAGGTTTACCCCTATGCAAGATGTTTTAAATAATGTTCCACTAGGTAAAACATCTGGGGATAAATGAGTAGTAGCATGTCAGGAATTACCTATTTGTGACTGGGGTCACCACTTCAACCATTTGCTTTGGTGAGCCCTAAGACCTCTTCTATATTTCACTTTGCAGACTTCTCAAAGTTCTAACATTCATGATATTCGGGTAAAGAAGAACCGCAACATTAGTTGAAATTTTCACTTTGGGTAACCATTGAAAATATTCTTCAAGACACTACGTGTTTTGAAAGTTAAATTGACAGAATTTTGAAAATAGCTGTACCGCAATCAGAACTCCTTTCTCTAGTACAAGGACCTTCTAATACTATTCGGTAATGATGTATATAGCACAATACATTAATGTTGCTTTAATGTGCTCAATAGTACAGAAGAATGTAGTAATTAGGCACTAAGGGATTCTTTTTGCTATGGTTTGATGAGGTGGTCAATTACCTGTGCTGTATGACAGCAAGTGGTACAATTGGTTTAACTTAATAAGTACATCGACGAAAAAGGCCACTGTGATGTACATTAGTTGCACTGAAAAGGTTCTTTTGAGTTATTACCAAAATAAAACCTCAAATATCAATTAATTTAATTTGTTTAGAACAGTTTACACTTTACACATCATCAAATCTTTTGCTATCACAGATTGTACTGTACATTAGGTAAATTATAAATGTCTAACCAAAAAGTGAACATTTGGCCGCAATGGCTACTTAAACAAGATTAAAGGTAACAATTTAACTAGAATTTGCCTTTAACTGGAGCTCTTAAACTAAGATTGATAGAAAACAGTTTTGAGAAGAAATAATGCATACCGATTTATATAAAATGCTGTTCACTGTATTTTCCTTTTTGTATTAGATTTAATGAATAGATATGCCTTTTTTATATTGTGGTACCCTACCATTAAATGATACCATCACTTTTTTTTCTGCCTAAATAAATTCTAATTCTTGTCACCTACTATCTGTACAGGAAGATTTGAGACATTATTCCTAATTGAGATTTTTACTGAATATCTTTTAAAGATAAATTTGTTTTATTCTTTCACCCACTATTTAAAAGGATTTTTCACATTTTTATCTTCTAAAGGAATTGTCAATGAGAAACTAAAACTGCGTAGACTATACATTAAAATCACTTTAGTTTTTAAGCTGTCATGAACTGTTTCAAAAAATGCTAAGTTGCTATTGTTTAATGTCTGTCATTTTATAATGCTTTAGAAGTTATCTATCCTGTAAAATTATTAACTGATGCTAAAATTGCCTTGTAAGTATTAGGACAATAGCAATTTTGTAACAGCTGGGACACTGCCAATGTAAGATAAGTACATTTTGCTCTGTAGATTCATAAAGTGCTTTGAAATGGTTTGTAACTGATGGATGGATGCATTTTCTAAGTGTAGAAAGCAATATTTTGTAGAGGGAAATGGCTTGAAAGCTGACACACATGCATGCAAATGCCATTCTCTTCAGTAAGTAATTTGCTTTTTCTTTCAAAAGCATAAATGGCATAGTTAGACACATTATTTTGTATATTGCACATAACAATACAAGATGCACAAAAACAGCAAGTACAAAACATTTCATATTGATAGAGGAACCCATGGCTGTAGTATATGATTAGCATAAATGTATACACACTGAAGAAATGCCTTCACGATTAAAAAGTAAGGCTGGAAACAGGAAAAGTTCTTCTAACTTCAAGAAAGGAAATATTTAGAATACACTTTTTATTTCTCAACCTTGCACCTTTTAAAATTAATTAAGCCATGTAGGACCTGAATCAGATCTTACGCTCAGTACTCTGTCTGACTCTGATGGCCCCATATCAGGTTTTCACCTCGAAGACAAATCAGTTAAATAAATCCTTAAAGTGTTTGCATGTCAGTGACAAAACCCAGGATGATACTACTCTGAAGTACATATAGGCAGCGATAGTATAAATCAAATTTGTTTTCTTATAATTTAAGAATCATTAAATGCTAAAACCGATTTCTGATTTATATAATTATATCATATTTGTGGTTTGTATTATTTGTATCATGTAGATCGTCTGCATTGTAAAACCAACACTAGTGATGAAAACTTTTGGCTGGTTAAGCTGGTGTTTTAGGTCTTTGCCCTTGGAAATTTCCATGCCTACACAGCTATCCAAACTTGATGAGTACCAGCCTCACTGAACAACTGAGAATAATACAGCTAAGTCTATACTGAGTCAGATGGAATCTCAATCTTAGTCTGGAAAATGGTCCCAAATGAAATCTTTGGAATATCAGCTTCAGTAGGTCTACTCAATATGATTAATGTCAATGTGTGGCCTTTTTGTTTAAAGAAAAGAACATTTCCTTCATAGAATCTGGTTAAATTTCTCATTCAACAATTATTGTAATCATGACCTCTATTGTTCATCATTTCCACTAAAATTTCTGCTTCTACATCAGCTTCTTTCTTAAGATATATATTCCCATTAGATGCAAAACAGCCATTAATCTTAATGGAAGCTATGCTCAGAAATGGAGTGCGAGATACCCAGGAGGTTTTGTCATATCTTTAAATTCAGTAACAAAAAAATTGATTTGAGCTAAATTCTGATAATGAATGCACATTGTTGAAGAATTAAAATTTAAAAAGTATTTACATACTTCCTGAATTTATATTAAGAAGAATTGAAACAACACTTCTACTGGATTGTGTGGCAGATTTCATGCTGTATTCTAAGAAATGCTGCTCATTTTGTAATACTGTAGGAAACAGAGTAGGGTGAATAGCTCATAAAAATAGATTATTGGACAATTTGGGTCTTATTTTTTTTGTTCCTTGTGTGTGAACAAATGATTTTTTTTCCTGAAGTATATATATTTTAATAATATAAAATAATTTTATTTTTTATTTGTCCTATAACTTTATATTTAAAATTCAAAATTTAAACAGTGAAGTTTACTATTGACCACATGGTTTTACCTCTGTTTCTGGACTTGATGTCTGTAAAATACATGAAACAAGAACTTGCAAATGAGCTTTTTCATGTGCATAAGCTGTTAAAAAATTTCTGAAGTTTGTTTGTTTATGTTTTTGAAGTATTTGAACATCTTCTTCTAGAATTAGTTGTCAGATATTGTGACTGCAAAATTGTGGCAACATTACAATACAGATACATGTGACTGATATCAAAAATAAACCCAAAATCAAAATAAAAAATTCATTCATGGTACTTGTCCTTGAGAAGACACAGTTATCCCTTCGTGTGTTAAAAATGGAATGAACCTATTAATAATAGGAATATTTTGGTTGAAATCACTGAAAATCCTGATTACAGTTCTTTAAAAGTTTATCTCATAATACCTCTTTATTTTAAAGGATCAGCTTGTAGAAGGAAATGTGAGAAAAACATTTAATCAGAGACTGGCAAACAGTCAGTAGAGTGGCAGGAATTCGATGGTAAACAATGCTTCTCCGTAATATTGCCAGATTGAAAGGATCTGATGACTCCCACTTATAGGAGCTACTTGGACAATTTGCAACTATTTTAAAATGTTTGTGTTTTTAGAAACAAGTTGTAATACAGAACCACTAAAATCATTTTACAAAGAGTAGGTTAGGTGTTTATCTGTATTATATCTGCCCTAATGAGAAAATTCAGAGGACAAAGTATGTTTGTCACCAAAGACTATGGCTATAACACATCAAACCTCTGGTTTTGAGAGCTGCTGTGACTGGAGCCCATAGGTAGAAACTGTACCTTAGAAAACAAAACATCTTTTTATCTATAATATATGCAACTTTTGAAACATCACCAGAAATGAGCTGAAAATACAGCCTATTCAATCAAAAATAACTTGAAGAAAAGATTTACACTTGCACCATATTACAACTTGAGTAATATTATACTTTTCTTGAAAGCAGTACTCAAATAAAAATGATCTATGGTTTTGTTTTAAAAAAAACAGATAATTTTGATTGTTTCTGAAAAAGAGTCAAAATGCTGAGCTCTTGGGGAAAAAATATGTGAGACAAAATACAAAGGGATTGAAAATATTACTTTAATTTTAGAAGTTCCACTTTTCAGTTTTCTTTCCTTTAAGTGAAAGTATAATTAATTAGCAAGAAAATGAGAAAAATGTGTTCATTAATATTTCCTCTTCCATTATATGTCCCCTATGTTTTCTCTAATTGGTGTCACATTTTTCCCTGCACATTTATTTCATCCTTCATAAGAAAACAAACGGGCACAAAAAAACCTCCCTAAGTGAGGTAAGACACTGAAGTCTGATTTCCTCACTTTATCATTCTAGAAACTTTTAATAGCATACATGAAAATAAGATATTACACACAACCTTGTATCAGTTCTTTAGGCATAAACTGCTCTTCATGTTCTTGAAAAATGATGCTAAAGCATTTGTGAATAATGTGGAATAAGATTATGTTTTATTTGAACAAATAAGTAAAATGGACAAATATTTTGAGTATTCTGCTTTCCCAGAGTATGCATATTGACAGTGTGCAGTTACCATATGTAGTATGGTGGAGGAAAAATCCATATTTGGTTTTAAGATGATGAAACTACTACTTCGCTAAGTAATCCTAACTAGTGGCAGAAATCAGGCATCACACTAGAAACGCAAGCAATTTTTTTGTCTCAGCTTTCCGTTCAAAACCAGTGGAAATTCTTTTGCTTAATCTCATAATCAGCTTGAAATATCTGTACACTGCAAAAATCTTCAGACTCCTAAATGTTGGGTTTTTTTGCATCAGCTATGATGTTTGGATTAAAACACCCTTTGTATCTTTTGAAAAAGAAAAAAAAGTGGCTTAATGGAAATAGTATAAATAACTGAGACTTGCTGCTCCTTAGGAAAGAAAAAAAAGGAAGAAAATCCTTAGTGAGCTTTGGCCATGATTTAGGGACCAGTTTGAATTCTAGAGTTTGGCCTGTTGTGAAGTAGATGGGATCATTTTCTTCTATACAATTTCTGTAATTTGACCTCCTTCTTATTTTAACATGTAATTAGGAGTCAAGCATTCTGAGAGAGCAGGTTATACAGAAGCATATTTACAATAGTGATTTGAATAGGTTTTACATACTCTCGCTATCAAGACACAGTAACCTTTAATCATAATAAGGACTGAAGTGAGAAGAAAAACTTGGTCATACTCTGTAGAAGGCCCTTGTTTGCCACACTCATAACTCCATATTTCCCATTTGCTACTGTGACTCAATAGCTAGCATTATGACACTGAGATGAAACAGTAAGATAGTTGTAAATAAATTATTATACCCAAAATGCTTCATTTTCAAAATGCAACGGTCCTGGCAACAAAAAGCCTTCCTTCCAGTGAATTGTTGGCAGGTATTTTCACATTTTAAAATTATAAAATGTGTGAGGTTCTGGCAGGTTTCACTTACCTCCTCAAATTGTATTTTATAAAATTTTGCACATCTGTCATACTTTTTATCAACTCTTTTTTTTCAAGCATTTTGGATATATTAAGGAATAGAGTTTGAACATTCTCCGAACAGGTTGATGCCTAATGTCATCGTCTTTTTGCAAGACAGAGAAGCAGACAGAGGTTCAGCGCTGATTATTTATCTGCCATCTGTAAAATGGTGAACCACTTTAGTTTCTATTTATTTACATGTGCATTGACATAAATTAAGATTGAGATGCTCTGCATAGTACAACTAGCATTCAGTCTTCAGAAGACTGGGTCTTATTCAGGCTGAAATAAGGTACCAGTGACACAGTTTTGGTATAGTCTACAGTGGTATAGTCTAGATGCTTGAGGCGTTAGGAACAACTTACTCTTTACAGTAAGGCAGAAAAAATTCAGAGGCTGCTTGGAGATTCCTCTAAATTAAAATTATGCGCAGCCTGTGCTCTTGCATTGCCACAGCCATAGTCAGAGGCAGTAGGTCACCTGGGATTGCTCTTCAGGTGACTATTTAGTTTGTTAGATATAAATGCACAAAGTAGAACAAGTTATTGATTTCAAGGGTCTTCTGAACTCACTAGGAAAATCTGGTACTTCAGGTACAAAAATCTCTCTCCCTCCCTTCTTTCTTTCCTTTCCTTCCTTCCTTCCTGCCTTCCTTCCACTAATATACCTGATGTCTCTGATTTTTCCCTTGCTCCTTTTAAATATACTCATTTACTACTTAACTCTTTCTTCAATTATTTTCCTTCTGGCCTGCTAAAATAAGTGTGTGTTTGTGTTGTCCAAAGGATATGTCATTTAGATGTATCCAATAGATGGTTTAGCAATAAGTTCTTGTAGTTCTACTTTCAGGCTACAATATTTCCCTGCAATTTATGGGTAGCATAAACTATTGAAACGGAGAGGAGAGAAAAACATTTTTAGGGTAAGATAAATGATAAAATAATAATGAGACTAAACGTAATTAAGGGTAATAAAAGTATCTGTATAGTATATTCTTCTGAGTTGAATTTTTTTAAAAATAGAGAATATTTATGCTTGTAAATAAAGAAATAATCTTAATTCTGATATTTTTGTAAAAGTGAAAGCCATCAGATATTTCACTGTATTGTATAGCTGATAGCGCTATACTGAACAGTAAAACAACTTTACAGAGCTACATTTGAGGATATGTCATGATCTCAGATGTTCTGATGATGAAAGGGACTGAATAAAAGAAAGGGATTCCATATACCTCATTTCACCATTAAAATGTCCAGTTTGTGTCAGCAGAGCACATGGGTCTTCCTAGTCTGAGTGATCTGGGATTATAATGGCGAGGAAGTGTAACTATTGTGTTAGGTGGCATCAACCACAAAATGAGAAAAAGGTGTCAAATAGAATTCTTCCTGATTGACTGCTGGGCAGGTGAAGCTTAATTTCAATACAGTTAAGAGGGAAATGAAGAGTATGTATATTCTGGACAGTTAAGAAAATCACTCTTAGAAGGCAGAATTCAGGATGCATGGCTGTGTATTTTAATTATAGTTTTCAAAACTATAATTATCAAATGCCTTCCTTTCACTTCCTGCAAATTAGAGGTCTGAGTTGCTGAACCTGACATCATGAAAAAGCAAAAAATTTCACTAGGAATATTTTTTGTTTATCTGATAACTGAATTAGTTCAGATTTTTTTTTTTCTGGTTAGCTTTTAATTTTTTTCCTGAGATTCAATGATATTTTACATACCTTTAATCATAAATAAATCAATTGTAATGCTACTGCTGAAGGCAACATGAAAGCTCCTGTGTGACTGCAAAATTCTCATCCTATTTTCAGTAACATTATGTCCATCTATAGATAGGGTAAGTGGAAAAAATCACATGTACAAGCCTAAAGTTTTCAGTTTTATTGAATGGTGGTTATAGTAACTACAGGATCCTCCTATCCATCTCATTAAGCCATTACCATCATAAAAGACATCAACACATTAAAATTTCCTGCTTTTTCATGCACCTCAGGCAGCATCTTACTTGAGACTCTCATGGTCACAGATTCTATCAGTTATGTATCTTGAGCTAGATAGTTAATATTTGCTGAATCC
The DNA here is from genome assembly GCF_964289735.1 of Phaethon aethereus. Lineage (NCBI taxonomy): Eukaryota > Metazoa > Chordata > Aves > Phaethontiformes > Phaethontidae > Phaethon > Phaethon aethereus. The sequence goes on along the minus strand of NC_138579.1, from coordinate 32,440,008 downwards.
TTTCCTAATTATGCCACTGGAACAAGTTGTTCCCCCACCACCTATGCATCTCCCTCCCACACACTACTTCCATTCAATTCCCCTGACAGAGTCTATCAGATTGCATGCACCCCTGTGCTTGACAATTTTTCTTAAGGTTTCTGCATCTGAAACATATCCTACTTTTCAAGGACAGAAAGATGAACTCTGAAACCCTAGAGTGATAGAAACTTCTGGACAGCAGTTCCTATAAGGAACAGAAAGAGGTGTTTAGAAACATATAGTGTGGGGGGGTAAGAGCTTCACTTCCACTTCCCTCTACATGTAAATGTTAAAACATATTTTATTATATATAAATATAATATATGATATTATATAACAGTTATAGATAAACATATGTATATTATGTATAACATGTAAAATGTATCACACATATATATGTAATGCTTTTAAGCTCGCTTAAATGCTGAGAAACTTAAATGCTTTCTGGTTCTTTCAGAACCAAGCTTAGGTTTCCCAAGTGTGCAGAGAAGCTTAGCTAAACTCATAATGGCTAGTTCAGGATCAAGGACAATAACATGTCCTTCAGAACTGCCCAGTTTCTGTAACATTTTTAAGCTAGATAGCCTTTCAGCTAATCAGCCCACGATGCACACTGTCTTTTTGATATGTGTTAAGTTCAAGTTTGTCTTGAGAACAAAATTCTTTTTTTGAATATCATTTTCAGTTTTGCTTCCACAAAGGCACAATGAGCAAGATCCACTCACTGGAATGATAATTGCCTGGCTAAAAGGATTTGGGTGTGATCAGAGCCATAGCTAGTTCTTTATTTTGTGCAGAAAAACATTGATATAATCTGTTGATCTTGTGAAAAGTTGTGGTGAGGGAGAGCAAGCTGGGAGGAGATTGCTTTATTCATGTGTTCTCAAATTTTGAATAGGAAACCACATGAGGATAACAAGCTGTAAAGAAATCTAGTATAGCATGTGAATTTTAGAGCAGTTAAAAAGTCAACTTTGTAAAAAGAACTGTGTTCTCAACATTACCTATAATAGACATAGTGTTCTGCTACCACAATGCAGGCCAGACTGGGCGACCTAAGTTGGTATGAGAAACCAAAGAAGGAATAAAGTAGCAGACATAGTGCAGCAGCAGGTGAAAGACTCTTATAAAGCAATTTTCATGATATTTATTATAGACCGCTAAACTAAAAAAACTAGCAAAAGATAGAAAGCTTTACAACAGGTTCTATGTTGCAGGTTATTGTGTTTTCAGCTGCAATGAACCTGATAATGAAGTCAGCTGAGCAAGAGCATAAAGGTCCCACACTGACAAGAAAAAGGCATCCCCAAGGATAAGCCAACAGAGATGTTTTAACAATCACTACAAGTGCAGTAATATAGACTAGGTTGTTACTAGTGACACTGAAGAAAATAATCAAGTAACTAAAAATAATGTTTAAGCTCCAAATATAAGTTCCTGGTGTCTCTGAAAGGGAAAATAAATATAGAATTTAAGTTTGGTGTTCTGAGACAGTAATAGGGATTATCAGAAAGCACGTGTTTTACCAAATTACAGCATGCTGACACAAACAACAACAGAGACAAAGATTATGTTATCTGGTTCTAAACTGAATTAGTGATGAAGCAGCAGGAGGGGGAACAGTCTGGTGGCTACCACAGAGAGAATAGACTGGATTAGTTTTGTTGTAGTTTGTGTTGTACCATCATTAAAGGTATCATTTTTATACAGATAAAGTCAACATTTCATAAAGGTAAAATTAGACAAGCCTGGGGCATGTGCCTGTGAATTCCTAGGACTTACCTTTTGAATCAGTGTCTTGAATGAGGCTGGAGGACTAGGGCCCTGGCAACCAGCTGGGAATCTGAACCACCTGGATTTAAGGCAGGATTTAAGCAGTGATTCTGAAAAACTTTTTACTAAGGGCGTGTGAAGCCATGAATTTTTTTTTTTTAAATTGGAAGTACTTGTTATCTCTTTGTTTTCTGTCTCTAAAAGAACTATGCAGTTGTTTGAAAAAAAAATACAGTAAACTTCAAACACTCCTAGGACTTGCAGTAATCCCAAAATTCATCTTTATAGGAAATTGTTGAGTATATGACATGGCCATCCCATGTCTAAAAGGATCTAATGTAGTTAAAAAAATGAATCTTCTTTCACCTGAACTCCACCAATTACGAATTCAGCACACTGTGTGTTGCATATAAACATATTATTGGATATTAACGGTCCAGTCATTACCTGCTTCTTTATCAGATAGGTGATGCCTGTTTGTCAGGAACATAATCCATTCTCACGTCCCACTGACCCTTAGAACGTTCTGCTAGGAGTTAATTTACCTGTGTACTGGCTGAGAAATCTTTTGCTGCTTTCAGTTACCACCAATCCTCAAGCTCTTTGCTGCATATACCTAATGTAGCTGTAGGATTTTACTACCAGCAGAAGCACCTTTACCTGTCTTTTTCATGTGTATGTAGCTATTCTTATGTCCTGGTTTCAGCCAGGATAGAGTTCATTTTCTTCATAGAAGCTAGCGTGAGGCTGTGTTTTGGATTTGGGATTAGAAACTGTTGATAACGTGCTGATGTTTTGAGTTGTTGCTGAGCAGTCAAGGACAGTCCAGCTTCTGGTGCTGGCCTGCCAGCGAGCAGGCTGGGGGTGCACGGGGAGCTGGGAGGGGACACAGCCAGGACAGCTGACCCAGGCTGGCCAAAGGGATATTCCATACCATATAATGTCATGCTCAGTATATAAAGCTGGGACAAAGAAGAAGGAAGGGGTGGAGGGACGTTCAGAGTGATGGCGTCGTCTTCCCAAGAAACCATTACGTGTGAAGGAGCCCTGCTTCCCTGGAGATGGCTGAGCACCTGCCTGCCCATGGGGAGTGGTGAATGGATTCCTTGTTTTGCTCTGCTTGTGTGCGCGGCTTTTGCTTTTCCTATTAAACTGTCTTTATCTCAACCCATGAATCTCCTCACTTTTACTCTTCCGATAGTCTCCCCCATCCCACCGTGGGGGAGTGAGCAAGCGGCTGTGTGGGGCTTAGTTGCCGGCTGGGCCAAAACCACGACAGTCCTTTTTGGCACCCAACATGGGGCTCAAAGGGTTTGAGATAATGACAGATTTGATTGGAATGTGCTAGATGATAGAATTTATAGCTGTTATCACTGTTTTGCTATTAATTGCCAGGCCCCGTGCCTGCCATGGGTTTGCTTTCCTTACGTACATTAGAGTCCAGTGCTCGTTAGTGGCTGCTTTTTGCTTTCGCTGCCGCCGTGCTGCTGCACTGCTGATGGTCTGACCCTGCTGTGCCTGGGAGGATTTTGATAACAGCAATGGCCTTGCCCCTGGCTGGCAGATGGCCAGGGCATCGCTGCTGTTTCTGTGCTGCTGTACTGGACAGGCTGGAACTCCACTGTGAACTCGAGCCAAAGGGACTGTGACCTATGGAGGAGTCCACGTGGAGGCAGGACACCCCGAAACATCTGTGGCCGTGCATAAGCCCACACCAGAGCAGGTATATCTTGAAGCATCTGTGGCCATGGTTACGTCTGTGCCACAGCAGGTATACCTCTAATGGGACTGTGGCACAAGGTTAAGTCCACGCTTGAGAAGGTACATCTCGAAGCATCTGTGGCTGTGGATAAAAGCATGTTACAACAGGTACACCTTGAAGCATCAGTGGTTGTGCATAAGGGCATGCTGGAGCACCTCAAAGTGTGTGGCCATGGAGAAGCCCTTCACAGTGCAGGTACATTCCTGGAGGGACTGGAACTATGGGTAAGGCCACGCTGAAGCAGATATATCTCCAGAGGCATTGTGGCCCATGGAAGAGGAGTCCATTGCAATGAATGTTAAACACATTCCAGTGTGTTCCATGGTCCAGTCCAAAGGGCCCAGGGCTGGAGATTGTAATGGAAATATCTTTAAACTGTTGTAACCCATGATTTGAGTTGTATGTTATAGGAACTACTATAGCAGGAATCACCCGAACCAGTGGGGGACAAGCCTTACAAGAAGCAGTGCAAGTGCAGCAGCAGTCTGACCTGAGCTGGCTTTAGTGCCCAGTAACTCCACATGACACACCACTTTGCCTGTCTTGAATGACCACCATAAGAGATGGAGCCCAAAGTCATGGACTAAATGAACTCAATGGACATTTCATGGACATTTGTGGACATTTCACGGACATTTTACAGGGATGGTCTATAGACTAAGGAGACGATAATCCATGTATTATATCAAAGGATGGGAAGGGAGGTGGTGGTCAATGAGGTTGTATTGGACAGTGTGGTACCTGAGCATAACGTAAATGGTATGGAATAAGGGGTGGGTACTGTCCTGGTTTCAGCCAGGATAGAGTTGATTTTCTTCATGGAAGCTAGTGTGAGCTGTGTTTTGGATTTGGGATGAGAAAATGTTGATAACGTGCCGATGTTTTGAGTGGTTGCTAAGTAGTCAAGGACAGTCCAGCTTCTTGTGCTGGCCTGCCAGCGAGCAGGCTGGGGGTACATGGGGAGCTGGCAGTCAGGACAGCTGACCCAGACTGGCCAAAGAGATATTCCATACCATAGGACATCATGCTCAGTATATAAAGCTGGGACAAAGAAGGAAAGGGGTGGAGGGACATTTGGAGTTACAGCATCTGTCTTCCCAAGAAACCATTACACGTGATGGAGCCCTGCTTCCCTGGAGATGGCTGAACACCTGCCTGCCCATGGGGAGCGGTGAATGAATTTCTTGTTTTGCTCTGCTTGTGTGCGTGGCTTTTGCTTTACCTATTGAACTGTCTTTATCTTAACCCATGAGTTTTCTCCCTTTTACTCTTCCGATTCTCTCCCCCATCCCACCGTGGGGGAGTGAGCGAGCAGCTGCGTGGGGCTTAGTTGCCAGCTGGGGCTAAACCACGACATCTTAGAAGAGTGAGGTGCATGAGCCTCTTGTGGTAGGTACAATACACACTAGTGCCCAACTTCCACATGTAATAGGCATGCTCTGAACTCACCTCATATTAAAAGAAGGCATCCTATAAAGTGATATTGTAGCTGTTCTAAAACACTGTGGCTGGCAGTGTATTTTATGTAATAGTTTCATGGCTAAAGCCCTCACTCAGAACCCATCCCAGCCATGTATAAAATGGTGGCAGGGAGATTATCCCCTTACACCGTTCTTGATGAACCTAGGCCTCTGTGTAGAGATAACCCGTGCCACTATACGGAAATGAAAAATTCATAATGCTAGAAAAGACAAGCAAAGAGGAAAGAATGTGTTTGCGTGGTCTCTGAGTAGGCATATTGTGTTTGGATCCCTGTAGCCAGGTTTCTTATTTTTTATTGAATGATATAGTTAAAATGCAGAAGCTAGGTAATCGTTACCAGTCTTTAAGATTTCCCTTTCTAGAAAAATACCTACTGACTGGGTTACAAAATTATGTACTCTATGACCTCTTTCCTTTTTATACAGGTACACGTCTGGTACTAAGAGTTTAACTAAGAGTTTATGAGAAGAAGAAAGGTAATTGAGCCAAGTCTCCTATGAGTACTAATGAGTACTCATTAGTACATGAGTACTAATCTAATCATTAGGCATTTATATAAACACAGGTTGGGATAGCTATTTTATCTGGCCTATTTTAAATGGCAAAGAGTGGCATTACACTCTTCTATCCAAGTCCTGTCAGTGGGTAAAGATGATATGCATATGAGTGAAAAGCACCCACTGATGTATTGAATTAGGTAACTAAGCCTTGATCAGAAGTCCAAAGACAATCTTGTGTTGGAAGTTTCACATTTGTTAGTGCTTTGGAATTCTCTATGAAGTGTGCAGATTTTGGGGTCATCCTTTTTGAAACATCTATTTTGTAGTTAAAAGAGAACTTAGAGTTTAGATATGTGTAAATCTAATGTTACAGTGTGTGGGTTTTTTTTTTTTGTACAAAATCTAGTCCTTGTCTGCTTCAAACTATTTTTAACAGTTCGATTCCTTAATTTGTGTCATGTTAAAAATAATTATCTCCTCAGTTTTATTTAATTAGCCTAACAGGTCTTTGAAACAGGATACAGCAGGTTATGTCTGAATTCTACCCTGGGAATAAACGCAGAGCTTAGGCAGGATGATCACTTTTATTACAATAGAAAGATGCTGAGGCAAGATAATACTTCAAGCCACACATGCAAGACAAAGAATCTATGTAGTTTCAATTTTCAAGACACTAAAATTTGTGTCCAAGAATCCTGAATATATAAAAGTAAAAGCAAAGCATGCAATCAAGCAATTAGGTCCCCATTTAAACCTGATTTTTAGAAACTTCTTTTGACATGATGCAAGTGGATTAATCTTCTTACCTTTATCCCACTCCCATGTTGGACGTGAGTCACAATTTTGTACCTCTTCAAAAGCTCTTTCATACCCTCAAAAAAACCCATATTCCTAAGGAATGATGGTAATTAACAAATTGTACCTGTATTGGACTATTCTACCAAGAAATACAATCACTTTTCTAATTTTTGTTAACCTTTCATATTTTAAATTCCCTCCGTATCTAGGGGGAAAACATTTTTATTCAGTTAATATTAGAAGTTTCATAGACATTTTTGATTTATAAAAAAATTCTCAAGGGATTTGACTTCAGTGCTGGGAAAATACAGAAAACTACTTCATAATTGGATATCTTTGAGTAGGAGTTTGAAACAGTCATTTACTTTTTCTATTTTAATTTTGTAAAATTTTTGCTTCTCAGGCTAAACAAAAATCATATCTATGAATCCCACACCTTCACCAACCAAAAGGATGGATTCTGATTGTTTTAACGGGTCATGACACCACATCCAAAAACATGGGAGCAACTTAAGCATATGTAAACTTGAAAGACTGCAGAGAAAAGATATATAATGACCTTTTAAGTGGAATTTTCTAGCGAGACAGTCCACAGCTTTGTCTTTCTTAGTCATTCATTATTATTCATTAGAGAAGCATCTTGTCCTGAGGCAAAAGCTTGACTCAGTTGAAGTCAGAAGCAAAACTCCCGCCTACTTCTGTGAGATGGAGATAAAATCTCTGGAGCTGTGTTCATTAAATTATTTTTTCAAGAATAATCATTATTTTTTCTGTGAAATTCACCCCCAGAAGGCAGTTAATTGCTTTACTGAGTAGTGGAATTTTAAGTTTCAAGGCTGCGTATCATACAAAAACTTGAAACTTCGATGTGAAATAAGTGATTACATAGTTTGGCATAATTGCAATATGTCACAAAAAGACAAGCTGTTAAAAACTGCATTAGAGCTGGCAAAGTGAACACCTCTGAAGTACAACCAAAATGGTGTCATGCTTGCAACAGCAACACATATGTTCCAGAACATAGATTGCATCAAAAAAATAAATGGAGTTTCTTTGTCAAAGAAAGAAATAATCTGATATTCTACCTAAACGCAGCAAACCCTGTGTTTATTTATTATTGGTTATGGTATTTATATTGAGTACATTCAGGACAGGAGAGTTTGTGGTGACATAGAGCTCACAAGGAAAAGGAAGGAAACAGTAGGAAGCAGTAATATTTGACCTGGAACTGATTTTGGACAGCAACTGCTGTTACCACTGCTGAACGGTCAGCGTAACTGGCAACTACTCTGTAACTCCCCCAGATAAAACCAATTACCCATTGGTACAGCAGCCTGTAAGCAACATAGTCCTGAGTGCCACTGGGCAGCTTCTGCTGGTGTCTCTGGAACTCCTTTTTCCCTATTACCTTTAATGATGTAAAATTCCTGACCACTAAACAAATGAACCTTAAGATTAATTAGTCTTTCCTGGAGCTATGGCTTCACTAGCAACTCTCCCTATATGTGTATTCTCTCAAATTCTTTCATGAACAGTTCTTAAGCAAGGACCACACTTGAGTCTGTGCTCTCTATACATTGATGCTTATCAGCTGACTCTCTCAGTGGTCATATTCAACCTCTGCTTTTTCAGGCAGCACGTGTGTGGCAATTTCATGTGCTGTCTAGCTTATAGGCTTCCCAAAGTATCCCAGGCGACCTTGTAGCCTTTCACATTTGTCCATGGATAATATCTAGATATATCTCCAGAAAGTCACCTCTAGAAGGAGGCAAAATAGATCTCTCATTTCCTTGTTAACATTTTCTATGTATTTTCTCCTGAGTGTTCAGAAGCAACCTAAAGTGTACACTGAAGAAATATGGTTATTAGCCAGCACATTCAGACACACATGTGCCAATTCTGGTTACTGTAAATAACACATAATTACTATAGCATTTCAGATAGCACACCATATTGGCTGACTTCTAAAACTGACTGGGAAACAGCATGACAGGAAACAGTTGCAACATGCCTCATACACCACAGCTCAGCTGAAACGGACTTTGACAATTTGCAGGGCTGGGCACTTGAAGGAGCTGAAGGCTTTTCATTCATCTGACCAGACTGCAAAGCAGAGCACGTCTTCTTAGGACTTTTCCCCAAACAATCAGTTCCCTTGAGACTGAGACTGCAAAATTCAGACATCCAATATAAAATCACACATTCTTTCAAGCTCATTACCTTGCTTTTTGTGTCCACAGACACTTGAGTAGAAACATACATAAAGATGCTACCTAGTTCATGAAATTTTGCCAACAGGATACGTCTTGTTTTACTTTATGGCTTTCTTCTTAGTCTGTTTTTTTCTGTTCATCTGTGCGTTTATCCTAGCCGTATTCTGGTAGTTTTGCTTTTGCAAATTTGTGTATCCTGCCATTAACAGTATCCTTCCTTTTGTCCCCAGAGATGTTTGATAGTAGATCTTAGAACAGTTTGCTCTTCCATTACCCAGCTCCTTACTGCAGCTGCCACTATAGAGAGCATCATAGCCTATCTTCTTGAACACATATACACAGTAGCCCATGGATCCTAAAAAATGGGTGCAGGTTCCCATTATTTTCAAGAATGTAGTCAGGTTAATCTACATTCAATATGAATTACATTTATATAAATGAAACTCTGTAGAGTGGTGGTTCAGAGTTTGTGGTCTTTGGGTGACCAGTCCTCAATGAAGCAAATGCTCTGAAACAATCTCATATATTCAGAATAGCATCAGTCACAAACCTGACAATATGATTTGTACCGGGTCACAAGAAATAGAAACATTAGACAGTTGCTCCAAAATTGTTGCTAATTTCTGCTGTATAGAATGTCTGTCACTTAAGGTAAAAGAGGCATTTGTAAACTTTTACACTGTATATTCAACTTTTTCCCTAATAAAGCCACATTCAAATCTTAAACTGAATTAGTGTTAATTTAGTAATTAAGTGGATGAATTAATTCAATTGAACAGCATTTTATGCAAAAACTATTCATGTCAGGACTCTGTTGAAGGTCAGACAGGAAACTTTTAGAAACAAGACACAGATCGTCAGAAGAGTTTTACTTGGGATGAGGAAAGAAACTTTGAATAATAGTTATAACATTCAGATTTATTAAGTCATCTGTCATTTCCACTATACTTTTGAGAATTGTTTTTTCCCAACTTTATGATGCTAAAGACTGTATGAATAAAATTATATGAAAGTCAGGTTACAACTGCCCCATATTTCTGCCAATACACTTCTGAATTCAACAGCTAGTCCCTCTCTATTTTCCTCAGAGCACATTATTTGCATATCAATAAATGGCTGTTCATTTAGAAACTGCTTCATAGAGCAGTTCTGTGACTTTATAGCAATGTTCCCTCTGTTTGCAGGACGAAGCCAATACGTATTTTACTAGCAGTTTCCCAGTTGGCAAAGGGCTAGGAAGGTAATATTGAACATGATGACCAAATGAGAAGATAAAAATAAATGAAATACTGTCATGCACGATATGCATTATTAGACTTTCATATCACAGTATATACCTCAAACAATGAGTTAAGAAAGGTAATCAGAAACCTCATAGTGTCATAGGCAACAAGAAGGAAACATGCTGGGAGGGCACACAGAGGGCAGTGAAATTAAGGCTCTATGTACACCAGTCCAACAAAGTATTCAGGTGCTAAAATTCCTGTAATACCAATAACTTAAAAAGGAGCCTGAAAAGAGCTCTTCTTGTAAGAGAACTCTTGTGTAAGAGTTCTTACATATTTTATTGGATCTACACAATGAAAGAACAATAGATCTTCAGTGGCAGTTAGAAGAGCATTTTTGCCTTACAAATAATGTATAAGGAGAACAAATATTTTCTTGCCAAAAGAGAATTGTTTACAATACATATGTTACTGCATTTGGCTCCTTAGAAAAGGGAGGAGGCATTTAAGGCATGTACAGTAAGTTGCTTCTATTTACTCTATGCTCTTTCCTAACTTTGATTTATATTATTTTTTTCTTTCAGCAAAAGTTACAGCACAGGCCTACAAAATTCAAAAACCTTTGTGTCATCCTGTATTTTTCAAAGAAACTTTTTTCCCTATTCATAAATGGAAAATAATACTTCCCTTATGCTATATACTTTTGTCTGGTTGATTAAGATGAGCAGAATGCCTTTCTACAGGGCTCCATATCAGGGAAAGGCCCAGTCCTTCAAACAGATCTTTGCAGTTTACCTCCTGAATGATTCAAGTTTACCTGTGCTGGAGCATGATAATGTTTTCTTTAACTTGTCACCAGGTAATCAGTAAAGTTGGCAAGTTATCAGTCTAAACATCAGTTAAATGACCGTTTTTGTTTTCCATATAATTACATTATTTTAGCAGGTTTGTACAATGTTTTTGTAGGAGTGACTTTAGCCTGAGATAGGGTGCCTCGGGCATGGCCTAATGTGAAGGCCTTCATGTGAAGGCATTCGTAATGTTAGGCCTTCATTTTTCTAGACTGAGCTATTCTGTTTGGAAGCATCTTCTGACATGGACTATGCGTTCAAACTGTGGACTCCATAGCACCAGGTGTTTGCCAGCATGAAGTTTGCTGAAGGAGTCATTCCTTCTTGTCATCCCACTGGGAAGACATAAGAAAGTCTACATGTATTCTAAAGTCTCATTTCTACCCACAGAGTTATTGTAATAAGGAAGCACAATAACCACAGAAGAGTGATGGTAGATCATTTGAGAAAACCTCTCATGGAGTAATTTACAGAATGTGCAAATTCATATAGTTTGAATGTATGCTTATGTGTATATAAGTCATTCAAAAAACAAAGATAATCTATAAGTTCAGTGGCAGGTCTTCTCTGCTAGAACCTCACACTTGAGTGTTACACTTCCTGTAAGATCATGCAAGAGTCTTAGGAGCAGAAGTTGTTGGAGGTGTCAATGGTTCTCAGCAGTGAGGCTTGATGGTTCAGAAGATCTGGTTTATTAAAGAGTTTCTACATTGTTCAATGTAGAAACCACCGAAGTGCCATTTACCTTTGTTACAGGAAAAGACATCTTTCCAGTGATGATCTATGATACTTTGGGGAATGTGTGTTTAATACTTTTACAACTTCCCCAATAAGATGTATTGGTCTGACTTTTGTTACAGGATTTAAATGACGTGTGCAGTCAAAAGAGCAACTGGATGAAACCTACATAGGATAAAACAATTTATGGCTACATATAACACAGGTCTAACTGTGCAATATTCAGGAAAGTATACCTCCTGCCAATTCACCTAGACATTTTGTCATCTTTTAAACTTCCGGTTTGATGTATATAATAATTCTGATGAAAAATGTTTACAATACAGAACCTATAACTAGAAATGCTATGTGTGCTCAGAGTAGGCTTTCCCAACTTCAAAATATTAGTCAGACATGCAGTTGTTAAATATTGATGTCCTATCACATGCAATATCCTAAAAAATTGCAAAGTAAGTTACCACATTAATTTCTATAGCAATTAACAACATAAAACCTTGGCCCTATACTTTAGATAGTTGAAATTATAAATTGCTAATACAGGTAATAATATAATACAGTATAATTGGAACATTCCTTGGTGTTAAATGGTGATGTCTTCTTTTTCAGTCCCTTGTACCTGTAAATCACTCCAGATAACACATTTTAAAACTGAAGTGACAGGACTGACGAACGAATTCACACAGACTTAGTGTAACTCTTCACACTATATTGCATTGAGTGTTGCAATATATGTCAATTAATATTGCTTCTTTACCTTACAATAGTTTGAACACATTTTGTTCCTTCCAAATTATTTTGAGAATTCTGTCATTTAATAGAAATAAAAACTTGGAATATCAATTGTCTTTTACATCTTTATCATCAAATAACAACTTATCCAGGTGTCAATTCTGAGATTTTTCAAAATGGTGTTTCTAAAATAAGTATGATTAAAAGGACAGGTTGGTTCATGTTATTTTTTCAAGAAGGCTATTGTAGCATTTAAAAGAACTTATTTTTCTTTTCTCTTAGTATATATTTAAGTATTTTATATAAACCTTTTTTTCCCCTTCAAACAGATTTTCATTAATTGCTGTAAAAGAACTGGTAGTTCACTGAACACTCCGTAATTGACACATAAAAATTCTCAGCAAAGGCTAAATAGGAGAGACTTGCAATGAGTTCTTTCACTCAGATTCCCTTTCCTTAAAAGATAAATCACAAGGACAGTTATTCTAAAAGTACTATTCTAAAAGTGTAATTCATGTAATTAAATAATATTTACTCACCAAAATTCAATGACATTTTACATTGCACTATAATTATTTATTTACTTGATAATCTGCAAGATTCATATTTTTTTTCCTCAAAAGAAATGTAGCCTAAAAGAATGGGCCAGCAGAAGACAGACAGAATATTTAAATTCTATGTAAGACCTTAAAAATAACACTGAGTATAATAGTGTCTCTATTCTCTGCAGGAGTTATCAGAACTAGCAATAGTCTGCTTCATTGGAACTACATATGAGTTAGTACCATTTCATTTTATATATATATATATATATATGTTCCTAAGATCATCTTAGGTGGTGTTGTCTGTGAAAACTGGTTTTACAGTCCCATAAATCTTTGCTAGGCAAGATCACATCATGCAATGCTTAATTATTATAAATGATTTCTAAGGACAGATTGCTGAATGATGAAAAACTTGAGAAGGGGATTGAATAAAAACAGCTACAGCAATATTTAACTGAGGATATTTTTTTTTTTGAGGCTACAGTAACAAAAAGAAAGTATCAGGTGCAAAGTTATGCAGTGAGCACCCTCTTCAAAAGAAACCAGAAGAGCTCTAACTCAAACTCTTGGTGGAATCTATAAATCATAATATGCAGTATCACTCCTTGAGGCATACAATCTGCATGTTAAGTCTCACATCTTCTCTGTCCATACAGTCGCAATGCACTTTGAGACGCCTAGGAACTTGGAGTTTGGCTTCTGGATAAACCATGATGATCTAAAATATAGGATAACACACAGGAAATCAAGCACATTAATTATATAATACAATTTAATAAATGAATGTCATGACAGGACACTTTCAAAATTTCCACATAATTTGAAAATATTTTTAAAAAGCAATGCATCAGCAAAGTATCAGTTACTTCACTCTTTCTACACTTTCTAATATTGAAAGCACTATATATTTTAAAATGAGGACAAACACTTTTAACTTTTTATTTGGTAATGACTTATGGACTGACTTTATAAAACCTATCACAAAATGCCATTTCTTATTTTCCTACTTACAGACTTGATTAACATTACCTATATGTTTACATAAACCTGACATTTCATTGCACAAAAATACTTCTATTAATTCTATTGACTTACCATTTTTGCAGCTGTCACTGACACTGATTTGCACTACAGCTTTGATTTTTCAGGCTCTCACAGTTCTAATGATAACCAAAGGGACTAATTTGAGTAACACTTTTAGATCAGTAAGCAATTAATACATTAATATAGTGTTAGCTGTTCTAAAACTCCTCAACATGTATAAATAACAAATGTTATGGTATTTAGATAGGTTTAGCAAGTATTTTAAAAAAGTATTTTTCTGCAATTGTGGCACAAATAGTAATGGTTTGAATAAATATTAAGATAGTAAAATAATTCATGTGATAATAATGAATACACATGTAATGTTAAATGTTAAGTTACAGTATTTTCAAACATTAACAGATGCTGTATAATCCAAAACATCATACTCATCTCATCTCAGCCCCTCATATATTACAACTTTAACATCAATATATGTCTTCTTTTATAACACAAACTCTAAAAAGTTAGGAAATGAAAAGCTAAATACTTAGTATTTTTTTTTTACTTCACAGGATGTACACACATTCTGTACGTAATATTATTTCCTCCCTGCTTCTGAGCAGGTGAGTGTTAATATCGTATAGTAGGTATCTGTGCGCAGAAGGATTGCTGAAGGGTCAGTGGAAAGCTGGAACCCCTTGAGCAACAGAATTAAGGGTGCAGAAAGTTCTAGAATACCTTTAATTTTGATGACAGATGACTTATCCTAACAAGTCCATACAACACTGAGAATATGGGCTAATATCTATTTCCAGTATCCAATTAACCACAGAACTCTTGGTAAGACAGAACATTGTATTTACAGTGATAGCTCTTTAACTCCTTAGAACAGCTCAATATTTGATCTTGAGAGTGCTGCCAATCAAATATAAAAAAAGGCTGCCTTCAAGACAGCTGGGTACCATTTCTAAAGAGCCTAAAAGAAAACACTGCAAATACTGTTATCAAAATAGATGAACATGTTCTAACACTCTCTGAAAAAAAATCTTGCCACAGCTCTTGACTGAGATTGGAGAAAGAGTGTCTTGGTGTCGCTATGTTTGGGTCCATGAAATTTAGTACTTAGCAGGAAGCAGAGATGAACTTTTCTCAGAGTTGCAGAGCTTTGACCATGGCTCCTCTGGTCTGTAAAGAAGGTCTGGCTGCTCCTCAGCAGCACCTTACAGAGACTCCTCCCTGCAAACAAGCAGTGTTTTCATTCCTCTCTATAGCACGTCCACTGTGTTTTCCCAAACTTCCCTGTTTGCGGTACGAGGGCCCAAAGGAGGTGAAGACTATTCTTAATTGCATTCAACGTACTAATCAACCTGAATGTATAGGACAAAAATCCCCAGTTTCTCATCACAAACAGAGAATACATCCTGTTATTAATCTGGATAAAAACAAATGTTTCTGAGATGATTGTTATTAGAGGCATATATGGTGTAAGGGAGACGAATGCGCCTGTCTCCTTATGCTGGAGCCAGGCAAAAATTCTGTGTGAATACTTAAGAACTCTCACATCTGTCTTGTTTGTATAAAATGAAGAGATGTCTTGTTAATTGGCATTACTTTCTTTTTAAGTATTTGAAATGGGAGCATACCACTCCTTAATTATTACAAATGAAGTCTCTGTTCATTAAGCATAATATTAATATTTTCCTTTTCTTTTTGCTCATTACTTCCTCCCAAATATTTTCCACCTTGAAATTTTGTTCAAGTTATACACTTTAAAATTACAAGCAATTTTTTGTGTACTTAATGTTCCATATTAAACAAGTGGAATTAAAATTCTCGTTTCCTTGATGTTCTGTTTTATGTTAAACAAATTGAGGATTATGCATTGATGGTATAAATATACATATAATCACTTCTTTAATTATGCATATGATTGCTGCCTAACTTCGTAATACGTTCCTACAGTTACTGCAGAACTAAAAGATTTTAATTTTAAACTGTTTTTCACAATGTTAACGCTCTTTCATTTCAGGAGTTTCTATTAAGTATATTTAAGAGAAGATCCATAATGGCCTTGACATTTACTTATCTGTATATTTATTGTTTTTTTCTGTTTTCTTTAATGTTCTTTTAATGACAATTTTTAAGCTGTTTGAAGGATAGAAATGTAATCTAGAAATAGTATTTAACATATCTTCTGTTCTGCAAATACTGGAAGAGGGGAATTGCAGTGTCATAATAGTTGTTTCTCTGTACCACAATGAAAATATTTAATACTTAGTACAAAAACATACTTGATACAAAAACATCATCAGATTTTCAAACCTGATAAAGGTGACCACCTACGGGCACTTGTTTCCTGTCCCCCTCATCTGTCAGTTCTGAACGAAGTGGTTTTCAATCTGTAAATTCTTCTTCAATTCTTCTTCAAATTGAAGTCATCCAATAAACCATGACAGTGCATGTTTGATGTTTCTACACATTGTGTATAAGGACCACACCTTGGCAGAGCAGCACCATGGCCCCTGTTCTGAGACACAAGGCACCCACTGCTGGGTGCAGGTTGGGTGCAGGTATGGGTGGAGGGTGGGAGGGGGGACAGGGCTGTGGAGCAGGAGGTGTTAAAAGGCGGGAAGGCCACTCTGGGAGGATGTGGATGGGGCAGTGCCAGTTCCTATGGCCCTCAGTGAGGAAGGGCTTCTAAGCCTCCTGCTGCAAGGGGCTGAGGGCTACAGAGAGGAAGCAGGTCTTGAAGCAGAAGGCTTGGTAACGGAGCTGAGCCATGACCTTTCAGCAGATACAGTGCATCTTAACTAACCATATCTCAGTTAAGGTGTGCTGGACAATAAATTTTAACCTGCTATGACTAGCAGGTGCTAAGCTATGCTGCAGGATGCTGTTAGTCCCAAAAGGAAGAACTGTCAGTTGGATAGGTAGAACCACATCCTTCTAGGCTTGTTTTCCCTCAGAAAGCCAGAGCTGGCCAGTGCCGTGGGATGAGATGGCTGAGCTGACCTGCCCGCTGGCTGTTGCTGAAGGGGAGCGCTGTGTCTGTGCATTTCCCCTGCTTCTTCTTTGTTGGTTGGTGCTTCTCTGACCTCTCTCTGAGCCAATTCAGTTCATTAAACCACTGGCAAACTACTCCGACCAAAAAAGCAAATAGCTTTCCGCTGGATTAATGAGTCAGTTTACTGAGGGGTCAGATGCGTGCCAGAGCTGGAATGCAAGAGACAAGAGAATGGGACTGCTCCTTTTGGCATCAGAAGGCTGTTAAGTCTGCTCAGTTGCTCCTGAAGCACACCCCTCCAACCACAGTGTGACAATGCAGATAAGGCCAATCAAAAGGCTAACCCCTGCTGAAAGGGATGTTCCCACTTCCTTCCTCCCCAGCTTGGCTTTGTGCTTCTCCTGGCACTAATGCTTATTTAATTCTACCACCAGCTAGTTTGAGGGAGATTACTGCATTCTTTTGTTTGTTGGGGTGGCTTTCTAACCTACTTGCTGAGGGGTCAGATGGTGGTAGGGAAGCAGTGGGAATGTGTGACTGGACTTCCTCTTAGCATGTCAGTTGGTCTTTGAATTGCCTTAACTGCTTTGTTAGGCAGCACCCTGTCTGTGGTTCTCTTGGCTAATTATTGGAAGCAGCTGAACCCCAGGGAAAGATGAAAGCAAAGCGCACAGGTCTGCAGGCTCAAGGGACCTGTTAGCATGTAGATTGCTGTGCTGGTTTTGGCTGGGACAGGGCTAATTTTCTTCATAGAAGCTAGTATGGGGCTGTTTTGGATTTGTGCTGGAAACAGTGTTGATAATACAGGGATGTTTTAGTTATTGCTGAGCAGTGCTTACACAGAGTTAAGGCCTTTTCTGCTCCTCATACTGCTCTGCCAGTGAGTAGGTGGGGGTGGTGCACAAAAAGCTGGGAGGGGACACAGCTGGGACAGCTGACCCCAACTGATCAAAGGGATATTCCACACCATATGACATCATGCTCAGCATATAAAGCTGGGGTAAGAAGAAGGAGGTGGGGGGGACATTTGGAGTAATGGCATCTTCTCAAGTAACTGTTATGTGTAACGGAGCCCTGCTTTCCTGGAGATGGCTGAACACTTGTTCGCCGGTAGGAAGCGGTGAATGAATTCCTTGTTTTGTATTGTTTGCATGCGTGGCTTTTGTTTTACCTATTAAAGTGTCTTTATCTGAAGCCTTGAGTCTCCTCACTTTTACTCTTCTAATTGTCTCCCCCATCCCGCTGTTGGGGGAATGTGCAAGCAGCTGTGTGGTGCTTAGTTGCCACCTGGGGTTAAACCGCGACAGTTGATGACAACTGATGATGACTTGGATGGTTCTCCAGCCAGGTTGTCGAGTTTCAAGTGAGAAAACCCCTCATCTGGGTGACTGAAAGCTAATAGAAGGAGGTCATGCAGCAGAAATGACAGCTGCTGTAATGAGTAAGACTGGCTTCATAACCAGCCAGCAGTTGTGTGGTAGCAATAGCTCACTTAAGTGAAGTATGATTGATTGTAAAGTTGAGCTTTCCACAAGTATGTGTGTGTATACACATGCATATGTGCCTACAAGAAACCCAGTGACTGGAGTCCCAAACCTCAGTGAGTTTCAGCAGTAATGAAAGCTGCAAATATGAGTGATTAGTGAAGCCATATGTCTCACATTTGTTGAAGTGGTTGTGGAAATACAGCACAATAGCTGGGAGCTATCTTTCTAAGTTAAAGTTGATTACATGGTGTTCTTTGGTCAAGTCATCTATGTTTAAATTATTTGGCTATAAATGACGAAGAGTCTCATGCTTGCATTCAAGATTCAAGTGGGTCCATGAAGAGTGCTGAGTTTATGTTCACTCAAGTTATGGTTGGGGGTTCTGCCAATGGCAGTGTGGGTTTGTTTTTTTTAACTGGGGAAAACCAGCTTATTACAACCTTATTATACCTTGTCCCACAAAGCCAGGGATAAACCCACAAAACTTTATGTACTAGTCTTTCCCAAATACACCTTCTGCTTTTAAGAGAACCTAACTGTTTTTCTCCGAGGCCTTCTTTCTCCTCTGATCTTCTACTGCATAAACTGCGAAGTTTTCTGTCTTTGACAGACTGGACAGACGTACATTCAGCCACTCATTCTGATCATGCAATAATGGGCCAACTTAAAGAATCACGTGTACATAGCACATAGAGTAAACATGGTCTTGAGTTTCTTTTTATCTCTCCCAGTTGTTTATAAAACACTTGTTATGAGTGATCCTAAAGGTGGATAAGATTTCAGATTAATTTGTAGGAAGGCTATAGAGTACAATATGCAGATTCTTCATCAGATAAATTACTATGGGACAGGGTAGTTCTCCACACTTAGTCAGTGATGACTGGCTTTTAAAAGGATAAGCTCAGCCTAGTGAGCAGCAGCTCTGTAAAGAAGATACTGACAGCACAGTGCCCACTTCTGCTCTTGCACGCTTGCAGTTCGCTGCAGAATGAATGAGCGAGTTGTCCTGAAGCAACTGGCAAGTGTTTTTGGACCTGTGAGCATGGTGACCCTAGAAAATGGAAGTATTGCACGCTAACTTCTAACTTTGGATTAATTATTATCTTAGGATTCTGGAAAGGTAAAACTCCTAATAACTGTGCTGTAGGACAGACTCACCACTCTGACTAGTGAAGACAGACTTGATAACAAGCACTGAACTAAGTGAATAGGCCAAGCGCACCCCAAGAGGGTGTTAGAAGATTCTTGTGGCAATACTCTTGTTAATTTTTGAGACAGATGTATTGAGGGTAGATGTTCTGGGGATAGGTTAATTTTCCTTGGGTAGGATAAGACCCATAATGAGGATAGATATGCAGGAAATAAAAGCAGAGCTAAAGTGGTTCACCTGGTTGCCACTCTGGCATGCACAATCTGTACAGATTTAAATTATTAACACATTTAATGTCTCTGTATCCAGCGCAGAGCCCAATAAATTGATTATTTTTGCAGTGAGTTGATTTGAATTCAATTGGTTCTTTTATGTTGAAGTTTGGTTTAGGCTTAGGTTGATGTAGTGGTTCTGAGCCGTAAGTGCCTTTCAGGTAGTGCCACAGTGAAAAATGAATGCATGTATGGCATACATAGGAATATATGTCAAGTGCTCTTCAGCTTTACTGAGACTCAGCATGATGATAAAATATAAATTTCAAAAAACTTTGTGCTTTGGCTAGCTATTAACATAACACAAGTAATTACACTTGGAAACTAGGAAAACAATTTTAACCTCTACAGAATAAAGCTTGGTTTGGAAGCTACTTTTTGCATGCTTCTTGACCCATGTATGATTTATTGTCTTGTGTTGGAAAAGTTTAACTGTCAACACAGGACAATAATTACAAAAGGAGTTGTACTGCAGCTATCAAAATGGAGTATGAAAAGATGGGTGAAGAGTGAAAAGATTTCACATCTCTACCCAAAAAGGCACATTTGCAAGTTTCAAAATTACCTAAATGACTCGAAGCTTCACTCCTGCTACTTTCTGTTGGGTTTGTGCTTCTGGATATGTTACCAGTCTCTGTAACAGAAATATGAGAAGTGGTCTTGCTCCAATGGCAGTAAAGGATGTACTTATTTTATGGTACAGATAACAGTTTCTGAAACCTGCAAAGGTGATGTGTGCTTTGTATCAGTGGGGAGAGGAAAGAGAGGATGAAGCCTTATTAATGCAGCTCACAATAAAACTAGAAGGATTCCAGAAACACAAGATGTAGAAACTTCAAGCCTTGCCCAAACTTCTGTGACATGCAGACTGTGAAATAAGTTGCCAGAGAGCATAGTGCTTTCCCATGTTCCAGCAAAGACTTGACAATTAAAATATATCAAATGGCTTAAAATGTGCACCTAACACATCTATCTGATGACTGTCAGAACTCTCTTTTATTCAAACCTAAAATATATTAATATTTCTTGGATGGGTAAGATGTTTGGTTATTTATTTCAGCACCCTTTGATTTACCTTTTATGCTCCTATTGCCTATTATGTGGCAATATGTTTGCTACATAATAATAAAGCTGATTTCTTAAAAAAAAAAAAGTTGCACTGCTATTTTCATGGTAGTAAAGTGTTTGCATATATTATCTGTGAATCATCAGGGAAATCCTAGGTGAAATAATTCACATGTTGTAATTTAGAAAGGAATAAAGCTACTGTGGAGAGGAAAGCAAAAAATAGGGCCATAAGAATGTGGCAAAAATAGTGGATGAAAAATAAACACATCTCAGTAGATCCACATATGTTTTTCAGGGTTCATATTCAAGCTTTTCAAATAATTGATTTTCAGGTTATCATTCGAAATTCAAATTCAAGTACATTTTATTCAATGGCCCATGTGATTAAAATTTCCTTTCACAAAGAAAAAAAGTGTTTTGGAAAAGAGTTAACTGTGTTTATTAAGACTTCCAGAATGTATGTTTTGGTGCACTTGCAGTATTACCAAAATGAAAGACTTAATTCTACTACAGGAAAAGATACTTTCCCTTTTGCTTTGTAGCAAAACATAACTTCTAAAGTGATAAATGCCTGATAAAATTCCTCTAAGTGGTGACTAGCTGTAGCTCTTAAAAGCAATGGAGAGTGGGATTCTTATTTCAGGGCCAGCAAATACCTGTCTACATGACTTCCCAAAGGAAAGATTGACAGGTATTCAGGACACCTCTGTGGTCTGATGTCTTGGATAGCCTGCCCCATGAGGCCTGCTTTGTTTCAGACTTGCTACTTTGAATAGAGTGGACTACTCAATTGTGTTTCCCACTTTTAAAGGGAGGAATTGGTTGTGAAGGGGAAAAGGTTTGGAGGGAGTGGTATGAATATGAGGAATCTCTTCCGTCTTTTCTGATGAAGCTGAACCCTTTTTCTAAAGCACACGTTGAAGTTGGACCTAGAAGCTAGATGACGCCTGTTTCAAATAATTGATTCATGACCTCAAGCATCCTACAACCTTTTTCTTAACAACTGACAATGCAGTAGGGGAAAAAGCCCCTTTCCATGTCTGTTGATTTTCACTCTAGGTCCTAATTTCCTTAGTTTAAGTACTTGAGGCAAAATAGTGAATCAGATCTCCTCAATGTCTTTTCTCACTTTTATTTTGGTTGAAGTTATCAATGAGTCACTTGAAGCTTTGTCTCACTGCAGTGAAACAGTGTACTGCCACGCTGTAACTGATGCTCCGATTTCAGCGTAATTGCGGTTGTGCACAGCGCTAAAGAAAAAAAAGTTCCCTGTACAGTCTATGCAGCTGAATTTTAGTGGGTGCTAGGTCAGGCCTGTGGATGTGAAGGGTACCCTACAGAGACTGAAGTCCAGTGAGTTTCAGCTGTTGCCCTGGGGAGAGATGCTGAAGCCTGAAAGCTCAGACAGCAGTCACTGCAGAGAGCCTCCTAGTAGTTTAATTGCAAGTTTCTGGGGAGTATCTTTGGGCTGACTTTTTGAATAGGAGGTCATACTAAACATGGTGTTATTTTTATGCATTTTTAAAAAACACCTATAAATGAGTGATTCCTTCAGCCTGGCAACTTGAAAATCTAAAAAAGACTTCTGTTTTGGAATGGAATAAACTTTTACACTTTGGCTTATATTTTCAGAATACCTTGCCTTGAATTGTTCTTAAAAACAGTTTGAAAAATCATATTCAAAGAAACAAATTTTTCAAAAGGTATTTTTATGTTTTGGGGAGGGAAGTGACTGTAGTGAGCGAATATTTGTCAATATCTGTAGCTGAATAATTGATGCTAACATTCATGGAAAATATCTATTTCAGTGATTTTTTTTCCAAATATACATTTTTGGAAACAAAGCCAAAGAAGTATTTCCTGGCATCATTATACATAAAAAGCCAGATGATGTGTGTTCATTATGCTCATATACAGATTTTTTTTATGGCTCTATTTTTATTCTGATGTGTCATATTTGGGGAAAAAGGTTTGGCTAATTAAGAGTACCTTGTAGAGTAATTTTATTTCAGGTGGATACTTTACGTATCAAAGTTTTAATTTATTGTGTGGGATGTGTTTGTTGTTCTAAAGCCAGGTAGCTACCAGTGTGTATATTACTTACATATATTTCTTTATAAAAGGGGACATGATTGTAATTTGGTGTGAAAAAGTGTTTTGTCTTGTCCTAGAAATTGCAGCAACTTGTCAATTGCTTGAAAAAATCATGCTCAAGTTCACTTGTAATTAAATTTTCTACTATGATTCTGTAAAATTATGAGGTGTCAACTTATATTTGCATTCTCAACTCAGTTTTTATATGCCTTTTGTCTATGAAAAAATGTACATCAAGTAGCCGCTTATATGGGTAAATGTAATTGTTTTGTGTATAGGAAACAATGAAGAATGCCAGTACTTGAATGGCAGTACTAAAATTGTTTGACATTGAAGTAGTCACTTAAACTGAGCATAAAAAGCTGGTATAGATGTGTTAATTCAGTCAAACAATCAACTACTTGCTTAACTCCCAGAAAGTGTTAGTAATTTTTTCTGTTCAGCAAATATGAACTTACTGGATGAATTTCATAGGATTTAAGATTAGTTATGCTCTAAATAGCGCACAAGGAGAAAAAGGTCAGAAATTTAGTTACTTACATGATGAGTTGGTCTATGTGAAGATTCTTTTATCAGCGGATGACAGTTTTGTAAATGTTATGGGAACACAAGTATTGCATAAAATTATAAATGAATATCATGTCGAAACAAGCTTGAATAATGGAATGATGACATGGGGAGCAAATGTAAGATTGACAGTCTTGTAAGAGATCCCAATGCATATCCTTAGAAGAGCTTCATTTCCTACAGGCCAGAAATGCTTCCATGCCACATCATATGCCTCCCTAAAAGTTCCAAATCACAAGTCTGTTCTTTGGTTTACAAGTGAAGGCAGACCGCTGTGGTGGTTTCCCAGGCCAATGAGAAATCTCTGCTCTGCCCATCTGTCCACACCCCCCGCAGCTGCATAAGCCTGCTTTCCTGAGGTCAGGTTCAGCAACATGGGGAGAGGAGGAAAGACACTGTGTGGGTCTCTTTAAGTGAGCAGAAAGAACTAAAATCAAAACCTCCAACATAAACCAGCTGACAAAAGCACCAGAACATGCCTAAACCAAGGCTTTGGGGAAACAATGTCCAGTTGACCACCTCATGTTTAAAGGCTTTGTGCTCTCTGCCACGGAGCTCAGTCCACAAATGGCAAGGGGTTGTGCAGCTTTATGAGGCTCGGTGCTTCAGACCCTGGAAGCCTGAAGATATATTCTAAGAAAGAAGCACCTGTTTTTCCAGAGGAGTCTGGAAATATTAAGGATGACATTTTAAAATGAGGATTTTTGGACTGTCCCTGCAGAATTAAGGATCTGAGAAAGCAAATTTCTCATTTTTTACAGAAAAAGTAATCACAAACATTTTAATTTCTCTTAAATGGAAAACATTAAGAATTTTAATTCTACAGGAAATTCCAAATGTTTGTTTTCTGATTTGTAATGAAAAAATGCTTAGAATTTCTCTGCAACAGTGATCCTAGGTCTGGGTGTTTTCTGTAGCCGTGTCTCGACTTTGGACAAGAAGCAGGCTTGCATCTACATTTCTGAGTTCACCATCCCTTTTTTCTCCAAGTAAGGGAACACCTAGGCTTGTGGTCAAAAGCTTTGAGATCAGTCTTTCTTACTGTTAACTGATGAGGAGAGAGGAGACTTGACAGGACAAATCTGAAGACAGCATGGTACCAGAATTTTCTAATATTTCAACTAAATGTTTCTTATCCTCTTTGTTAAGAAAGTTTTCATAGCAGGGCTGTGAGACACTAGATGAAGTTAAACATACTTGAGGTTCACAAGTCTGAGAATTACTATTCCATTTAAAGTTGTAGAAATGTGTTAAATGAAGTTTCTGCTCTTATAAAACAATAAGAATGCAACACTGAGTATATCTAAAAACTAACATTTGACTAAGTCGCATTTTGTTTATGTTTAGAAAAAACAGTTTATATTACTGCTGCAGCTTTAGTTGTATTTCAAGTGAAAACTCTAAATTTTAAATGAACAATCAATTGCTTGAGTTTCTATTTAAAAAATAACAAATGGTCCATTATAATGTCTCCCAAGTCCAAACTGGTCTTTTTCAACACATAAAAATCTAGGGGCTAGATTATTACTAAAACAAATCCTCTCAAGTCATGGTCCATTCTAGAGGAAGTTTTTAGCTGATGAATCTAACAGTGCAACAGTTTGCATAAGACTTTGTTGTTGCTGTTGCAGCACAGTAGGCTTGATTATGTGTTACAGGTGTAAGCTCTCTGTGCCAAGAAATTGCACAAGCAAATCTGTCAGTTCTGTCTGTTGCTTCAGAGCTATTTAGAAGGTTCAGTTGGATACACCTTTAAGTGCCATTTCTGTAAATAGGAAAATACTTAATGTCAGTAGATGGTGCTCGAGAGTACATAGCCTATTTCCTAGGTTTTTGTAACGCTGGCTTAACTTGTGCTGTGCCCAGAAAATGGCTTCCTTGGCACAGTACTTTCTGAAATGTCCACAGATTTTGATTTACATACTTGAAAATTTCTTTCTGTGGAGATTTCTACTTTTGAGGGGTTTTGTTAAATGCTTCCATTACAGTTGGATTGTAAATCTGTTCTGTTCATCGTATGCTGTGCCTGAAATGGAACCCCATATTTGTAGGTGTGGCCATAATACTAAAGCCAAGCTTGACTGAATCTGTCAGGTGCTTTGTGTTTACTGAAATGAAATTTCTCTCCATAAAATCAGTACTTAGATGTCTTAAATGCAGGTGGATTATTTTCTTGCCTTGCCTTGAGACATTCTTGTCAGTTGTGGTTGGAGGTACCTTATTTAACAATTTACTGCAGTTTGGAAACATATTTCCACAGTGATAGAAATAAATATGAGAAAATCCATAGAAGAATATTTCTAAAGAGTCTATTAACAGACTAAAAATGATAATTAGAGGCTTGATGAACTCATTGGGAAATAAGAGGCATTAATATTTGATAGATGCTCTTCTCCACAGTACATTTAAAGAAATGTACATTAAACATTTTAAAAAAGGATTAATAAAGAGTATTTTGTTGAAAATAGCATTTTAAAAAAGGAAAACTTATTTAACTAGGGTGGTTTGAATGTTAGCTAGCATTAACTAGGTCTTTCTGTATGTTCTTCCTGATAGAATTAATACACTAACACAATAATTCACATTCCAGTCAGACTGTAGTAACAGACTGACTGTAGCCATGTAATTCACACTAACTTCAGTAGCGGTATTTGTTATCGAGCATTATTAAGGGACCAGTTATTTAACTAGACATATTGGCTGAGGTGACATATGCTATGAATGAGGTGAAAATTAAACTGAACCAAGTTCATTAAAGAGCCACAATTTAAGGCTCTAACTGTATGCTTATGTATGTGCAATTGTTGTGTTGCAACATAAATAAAGACCCTAATCTGCCCATAACTGCATGTGAAGCATTGTGTGATAGCTGTTATCCTAGAACAAGTACTGTTCCCATACTCCACTGAAGGTCTTAAGAATGGATATCCTAAAAAAATTTTCCAAAGGCGTTGATTACTCTCCTGGATAGGCAAACCCAAAATTCTAAAAGCAAGCCAAGTGTTTTACATTCTCAAACTTCTACTGGGGGAAGAAGGAGAGCAATTATTTTCTAAATTCTATATTGCTCTCCGTAATTAGTGTTCAGCTTTAAAATCTTTTGAGAGTATCACAAGATTTTTTCTTTACAATTTGTTTTTTTCATGATAATTTAAAAAATGTATATAGATGTGAATTCTCATAAGATCTTGTTGCTGTTTGGTGGAAACAAGAATGCAAAACTTGTAAGTAGTTTTCTTTTGAAGCTTGTGAAGAAAGATTAAGAAATGGACTTTGGCTTTATAGCATTTTCCAGAATACAGTATATAACTGAGATTTTTACTAGAGACCGACACAGTAAAATATGGAGACAAGTGCTAATGCCATTGCTCAAGGAAATTTTCTCATGATCTTTGTCCAGCTGATGAAGTGAAGACATGGCAGGGTAGATGATTAAATATTCATGTTAACAAAGCAGATATTCTGGATCACATATTAAGTTTGTGAAAATGACTAAAATTTTTGACTACAGTGAAGCTATCTCAGTGGCACCAGCTGAAGATCCAGTCCTCTAAGTTTATATTACATTGCTCACTACTTATCTTAAAAGTCTGGAGAGTGTTTTGGGAAATGGTAGTGGTGTTTCTCAGTCTAGAGTCATATTACTGTGTCTTAGGTATTAATTAAGAACAATAACACAAAACCAGGAATCTTTCATGTTGCAACATGGAAGTTAGTGTATACACTTTTTTTTTTGTTTAGGGGGAGCATTTAAAATTCTACATTTCTTAATGTTTAATACCTTGCAATTTTAAGTGGCTCTGTTTCCCTAACTTTTCCCAATGATAATTTTCATTAAGAGGGATGAAGGTTAGTTGTTTTTTTTTTAAATAATGTTAACATTTAACCCTTCTGCCACAGTAGAGAGAGAAGGAAGGATCTGTCCTTCAGTCTGTTCATGATACAGTTAAAAAAAAAAGTATAAACACTGAATTCCTGAGCTTGCTGTGAGATGGAAGGTCATTAACAGGGCACTTGAGCAGATTGGTATTACAGTCAATTGAGACGCTGAAACATCCTAAATGGCCTAATGCAGCAACTAAGTGCTTCTTAAATTCCAGAACTTTTACTTGAGCAGAGCATTCGTGACCAAAATGAATTTCCATTTCCTTTAGTAAATGCTGTTTTTATATAGTCATAGTGGAAGAGGCAACATAGTGTAAACAGAGCAGTTTGATTCTATCTCCACAGCAGCACTAAACTAATTTGTCAAGTTACAAACATGAAATCTGAGTCTCAGTTAAATATATATTGTTCACATTGAATTAATAGAAATAGCAGGAGCTTGTGTGTTAATATATACATAAACTGTCAATATAATCATCATGCAAATTAGAATGGTTTCATCCTTTGGAAAGCTGAAGTGTTACCAGTGTCCAATCAAACCAGTGTTATAGAAAGATAAATTAGATTTCACTTAACTTCTTTATGTTCTAGACGTAAATTTGTCAGGAAAGAAGGAAAAGGACGGAATTACACAGTAATTGATTTTGCTTATAGCTGTTCTAGTAATAAATGGCCTTTAGAACTAACAGTACTTTGTAGGAGAGTGCCCAGTTGTTTAGGTAAACACTAAGGTTTTGTTTGTGGTTGTCTCATTCAAAAGTTGTGAGAGCTTTATTTGAGGGACAATACAGAAAACATCTCCCTGTGTGTAAATTCCTAGATGAAAGGTGATACCTGTGTGGTTCTTCATACTAAATATAAGGCTTCCTGTAATTTTAATTGTGGAGAATACAGATAGAAGAAAAGGGCATATAATCTAGGAAAAAACAAATCAACAGAGGCCATTTTAGCAAGGTTTTGTGGACAGATCAGACCAAATGCAGCAGCTGAGTGATAGCCATAATGAAGTCTGCAGGTTTCAGAATGCTAGCACTCTATTTGGCAATACTGTGTGCAGCTGCACTCTTGCATAGGAGTCATATTTCCATCAATTAAAAATACATTCTTCTAAAAATTTAAAGAGTTTCTGAACCACTTCGAAAAAATACTCTAAAGTAGGTCTAAGGTGTCTAGCAGATGATATTTGCTGAGTCTTTCTGTAGCTTTTTGAAGTTGCTATCTCATCCCTTTAACCAAGGTTATCATCATCCCTTTAACCAAGGTTATCACCTTTGTAACAGAAGACAAAAGAGAATAGGTGGCTATGCCCCAGCTGCTTCAGTTGACTACTCAGCACCTTAATTTAAACACCTTTTGAGACTGGGCTTTCATTGAGATGCCAGGCTGCGATTTGGAGTTGCTGAGTGAGCAGCATACGTCTCCTTTCGCTGACCGTGTGATTGACAGCCATCACAGCAGAGGGGTAGCTATCAAACATCTGGGAAAGAGGAGGAGAGCAGGTGTATCTTAGCGTCAGTTGTTTGCATACTTGCATGAGTCAGAGATCTTATTCAATGTCTCATGAATTACCTCTTACATGTCTAACAGACTCTCATGTTGTATTTTGTGCGATAACGTACAACTTAGAGGATGAGTGCAACTATGATCTGTTCTTTCCTTCCAAGTGAATGCTTGACAATATTTTCCTCATTTCAGCAATCAGGTTCTAAATTAAGTGGGTTTCCCTTTTGTGCATCTGGTCTCCCAAAGTCTGTTGCTGTTACAGTCTTGACAAGCACAGCTAAAGACTTTGAAAGGTGAAAAGCTTTCATGTTTTAAGGGCCAAAGCACAAATCCAGTGATGCACTCAGGTGTGTCAAGGCCACTCATCAGTATACCTAGAGGTAGTGTTTTAGTGTGCCCTCCTCAGAAAGACCCTGCTCAAATGTATTGCTCTTATCTGAGGCCATACGTTGCACTAAACTATGTAAAGGCCAAGACTAGGGCAAAACCAGCTGCTGTCAATAGCTTTCCCTTTTTGTCTTTCTTTCCAATAACCCTTCCTCACTTGGGGAAGGCAGAGGAAGGGAGGCATAAGGAATGTCTGTCTATACAGTTCAGTAAAGTAATGGAAAGAAAATAAACAATAAAATGTTAAAACAAGGAGATTTTGGAAAGAATTTGGAAGGAAGAATAAATGGAAATCTAGATATGCACAAAACTCTGTATTACAACTTTTGAATACTTAAAGACCCTTCATAATTCTGAAGCAGGAAAATAAGTTCAATTGCATTGCTGCACATTTTAAACATGAAATCCATTTTTTTAACAGACAGGCCTTACTTTTATTTTTAAATTGTTCTGTTGCTGGATGGGAAATTTTGACTACTTAGCTGAATAATCTGACTGAGCACATTTTCAAATTAGTAAAACCAAAAAAACGGTTTCAGTTAACTTTAACTTTTCTTTAATAGCTTGGTATTCTGAGGTATTGACTTCTAAAGATTCTTTTCTAACTTTTAGTTTTGCACCCTTACCTATGTGTTTGTGTATTATAAATTAAGATCTTAGTTTCTCGGACTGATATACTAGCCATTAATTGACCTTTTATGTCAAAGCAGTGTTTCTCTCTTCTGGGAAGTCAGAGACAGAGTGTTTGTATGCTGGGTGAGTCTGATGTATACTGGATTTATGGCACAAAAATGGATCAACCATGTGTGCAGTGAATCTACATCAGAGGTGCATAAGGTCTACCATGTCTTTAAAACAATAAAGTGATGCATGTCCAGTGAGCCTTTGCTATGCCTTTTGGATACCTGAAAATTTGACCAGAGCAGCTTGGACACTTGGCAGGAAAAGGAATGCTGGAAATACTAAAGAAACATACAAAAAGCATGTGTGTGCTAAATGACATCTGAAAAGCATAAGTTCAAACTCTATTTTTTTTTTCTGTCACTTAGTCTCTTGTATGGGATTGATTTCATAGATAAAATTAGAATCCTGCATAAAGTGTTAGTGACTCTACCTGTGTAAAACTGGTGGCCACTTCTAAGAGAAAGATATGATTTCTGAAATTTATTTATTTTTGGCTGTTCACTAAAAGCTGAGGGAGGAAAGACAGCTATCCAGAGTATGCAATATTCTATGCCACAAC
Source organism: Phaethon aethereus (assembly GCF_964289735.1). Lineage (NCBI taxonomy): Eukaryota > Metazoa > Chordata > Aves > Phaethontiformes > Phaethontidae > Phaethon > Phaethon aethereus. Next base: position 32,409,684 of record NC_138579.1, on the reverse strand, counting down.
AGGAAATACTCATTATATTTATTTTGTCTTCCTCTAACAGTGGGAGAAAGTCTGTGGAGGAAGAGGATATTGCAAGATGTCTCTCAAATCAACAGCCAAATCTGAGGATGGTACCTTTATTTACTGTTTAGCAGCATTTTGCAGATTATATATCTTGAGTCTATCCTACATTAAAGTTGGTCTCAAATCACATAGGGTTACTTGCTTATTATGGCACAAGTTTTATTTCTCAGAGGATCTCATTTCAACTATCATGTAACATTCTGCTTATCTATTGATCTTTTGAACTTTCAGGTCTCTGCATTTGTTCCTCTACTGTGGCTTTGTAGCTACCTATTAAAGCTGTAATAGCCTAATTTACTGCCAATGATAGTTTGGTATCTTCAGTAATAGATGATATGCATTAAAGAAGATTAATGTTCACCCAGTAATTTCTCTTATGTCTTTTACTTTTTGTATTTTACTTTATGTATTTTTTAAGCCAGTAGATATTGCACATGTCTTTGCTTAAAATTCTGTTTGAATAAGCACTTCAGGAGTTGAAAAAATACTTAATAAATAAATAAATAAAAAGCAAATACTTAATAAACTCTTGAGTATAACTGCATATCAAAGGAAGTATTACCACTAGCCTTAAAATATGGTTCCTGAACCATTAATAAGCTGCCATATGACAAGAAAATGTATGAAAAAAAAAGCTAGTGGAAAAAGTGGCAAATTAATTTTTGAGATGGATTATATGAAAACATTTAAAAAGATTATTAAATGTCTTGACTATAACCTTTTACAGTTATTCTTAGAAGACAAGTAATTTCTGGATTGCCAGTTCTAAATGGGTCTGGGGTGGGGCGAGGGGCGAAGGCAGACTTTAGTTCATTTGACAACAGCAGTGTTTTCAAACCCTAGCAGTAAAATTAAAAAATCTTCACAAATTACTTTAAATCCTGAAGCAAATTTCCCTTGGATATCCTTTTTACTAAACATGGTTGAAAAAGTACGAAATCGAGTATTCAATACAAAAAGCAACTGAAAATAATAAGACATTTAAAATGTACAAGAAATTGAAAATGTACAAGCAATTGAAAATGTTAATTTCAAAAGTGCTTGTATTACACTTATCCGCAATTTTAAAAAATAAAAGTGAAGAAAGTTCACAGTGTTTTTTAAGAGCAATGTATTTTCTTCAAACCTAACTAGTTCATTTTCAGTAACTTGTTCATTATTGCCTGTATGTAGCACAGATGACTCAAAAAGGTGCTTAATCTGTATCTGATTAGCATTTTACTGCAGTGTCTTTCTATAAGGAGGGATGAGAAACAGCTGTGGAAGGTAGAAGAGCCTGTTCCCTTCTGATAGACTTAGAGATGGTATCATCAGAAAGCAAGTTGTCAAATTTTTTAGTGGAGCTCTGGGGTTTAGTCTTTGAGGAAAACTTTCTGTTTGTTTTGTAGTGGGAAAGAGACAAGACATTTGAGGCGGCTCCTTTGACTATGTCATTACTACAAAGTAAGTGGACTGCTTTTCTGCTGGATGATAAGCTCATGCTGAGAGTAGTCATGCTCAGTTCCAGCAAGACAACTAATGAAATCATTGCTATAAATTAAATCTCATCTTATGTATTTCTCTGCATAGTGCAATTAGAACCTTGTCTGTAAATAATTTTCATCATGGTGTAGGTAATGTGTATTACATTGAGGTTGCAAAAAAAAATTACATGTTCATTTTTAATCTCTAATTGACTTTCTAATTATGTAATCCTTAAAGCAAAGTAGAACAACTGTGTGACTGCCAGCTCTCTGGACAAGGTTAATGGAGTAGTATCTCCTCTTATCCAGCGCACAGTGCTGGATATAGTGATTATACTTCTAGTGTTATAATAGATCAAAGCATAGCTATAAAGTTACTTCTCATGTATGATATTATATAATGCAACCACTTTTTTTAAAAAACCCCCCAACTTAGGGATTTCATTGAACCAAAGAACTTATGAAAACACTAGTAAGGCAAAACACATGAGCAATTGTTTAAAATTAAATTCTGAAAAAGACAAATATGTACTATCTTGTTTGGCATCAAAATATAATTTGGTTTTATTGGTATAGGAATGAGTGTATTTAAAATTAACTGTTCATGATTAATTTTTGAATTTTAAAATTTTACACTAATCTGAATGAAATACTACTAATGTTCCTATTTCATTAAATCTAGGATGAAAAATCTGCCTTTGAGATTGTCAAATAGATCTCAATCCTTCATTGTCTGATGTGGATACCAAAGTCCAAATGTAGGTTTCAGGATTTGAAAAAACACAAGAAAAGCAACTTTAGTAGGTTTTTTGGGGGGATGGGGTGGGAAATTCAGTGCTATTAAGTTTAGCTCTTTAGAACATACAAAAAAATAAGAACTGAGAAAGTCTATTTTATTTTTGTGAGGGTGGAAATATTCATCAAAAATCATGGGACAACCAATTTCTATGGAAACTGTGTGACTTTGAGACAGAATTGAACAATTTAAAAAAATCAGAATAAGTAAGTTTTACAGAATCAAAGAATGATGGGTTGGAAGGGAACTCTGAAGGTCACCTTCTCCAACTGCCCTGCTCAAGCAGGGCCACATAGAGCTGGTTGCCCAGGACCCAGTGGCTTTTGAATATCTCCAAGGAGGAAGGCTCCATAACTTCCCTGGACAGCCTGTGCCAGTGCTCAGTCACCTTCACAGTAAAAAAGCATTCGCTGATCTTCAGAGGGACCCTCCTGGGTTTCAGTTTCTGTTCATTGCCCCTTGTCCTGTCACAGGGCACCATTGAAAAGAGCCTGGCTCTGTCTTCTTTGCACCTTTCCATCAGGTATTGATATACATTGATAAGATCTACCAAAAGAAATTAGGTAAATTAAATGTGAACTGTATACCAATTTCTTGCTGTATTGAAGTTAAATTTATGAACTCATTTAATGCATTATTTTTGTTCTGAAGAATTCCTAGAATACAGTCCTATTGTATCTACCACTCTTGAATATCCTTCTCCCATATTTATAAAATGTGGGTTATAGTAAATAATGTTGTGTCAACAAAGCAGTTTTTGTGCTGTATTTCCCAACAGCACATCAAGAATAAACACTATGCAATGATGAAGTAGAATGCTGATGTATCATAAAACCAGTTGCTCTGTATTCCCTTCACCTTAGCATCCCTGCAATCTGAAGTCATTAGACTCAGGTCTTTGTACACTAGTGAGTACATAGCCTTCCTGAAAACACGGGCATCATTTCTGTATCCATTTAGCTCTTTTGTTGGACCTTTAGAAAGTGACTTCAATGGCTGGCTGAAGGCTAAAGAAGAGTAGAACTGGTAAAAAAAATGTACATTTGAAAACATTTAAGTAGGGCATACACTGAGCAAACTGTTCCTAAGTGAATTATTAATTTACCAGATTTTCCTCTCTCCCAAGCCCACGTAGAACCTGCCAGGAATATCCATGAAGAGACTTTAAGTAGTTCATTATTTTTAATTTAATTTCAGTACTTGCAAGGATGTCATGTACATATATCAGACTGCTGCAAATTTACTGGCTGCTTGGAAAATGGAAGCCTCTGCCACCTCTGAGAGGTTAAGACATTTTTGTTTTCTTCCAAACCTAGTCTGCCTTGGAGGCTAGAAAATCATAATTTTAGTGGTCCAGGTGGAAGGCTTGTCTCAAAGGCAAAAGCCTTACTTTGCCTATTTTGACTATTTAAAGCCTGTCTTAAATATCTATGGGGTATCCAGGTGTATCCAGGAAGATCAAAATTGCTAAGTCTTGGGCTTCTGCTGGAGAAATCTTCTTGATTAGGCGCTCTCCCTCTTTTTTGTTCCCATCTATCCATCTTTCCTTCACTCCAAGGATTGTGAAGAATTAATTGGGTTTTTTTGACACTGTGGCACAGATCTTCCTGTAGCCAAAATCAGTTTTTCATGCTCCTTTAAGGACTCCCAGCTTCTTATGAAAGAGATACAAGGTCGTAATGTTAACCCTATATCTCTTTGCAATTCTGCTATGAGTATGGTAAGGACTGTGCAAATCGTTATTTGTTTCATCTCTAGGGTATTGTTCTTCCTGTTGGCACTACTAAAACATGAATGAAAGATGAATAAAAGGTAAAGAGCTTTCAGGATGGTTGGAAAAGGCAAGCTCTCACCCACATATAAGTATGCATCAAATTAATAAAGAGCTTGCTTTTCTTCGGTATTTGTAGTTAGAAACAAAACCCTTCCTGAATGTTTGCTGAGCAATTACTCAGAGTAACAAATGCAATCAATGTAAAACTGTGGCTCCAAACTGCAGAACTCATCTAAGTCTGCTGGTGACCAAGGTAAGGGAGTGAGATTGAAATAGGTCTTATAGTTTTACAGGGACTCCCAAGAAAAAAAACTCCTTCCATGTTATTATTTCTCATAATGGTTGTGTATTCTAATAAAGTAGCAGCTTCTTGAAAGGTATGTTCTCCCCTTTAACACCTTTCTTTAAAAACGAAAGAAAGAAATGATGGGGAAAAATGATGACGAGAAGTTGTAAAATCTTTTTTGTGGCAAAGTACATTGTTGGATAAACCCCTGTGATTGTGGTATTGTTATAGTGCTTATTATTTATTCTATAGAAACTAGCAGCTCTGTATTTACTGAATATATAGTTATGGACGTTAGAACACTTATTTACTTGGATGTCCATAATGGATCTGAATAAACTGCTGTGTAAGCACGCATTCAAGCGTTTTAAAAAAAGTGCATATTGTTTACTTGATTGACCACATACAAAATCATGATAGAAGCACTATTGTTTACCCAATACTGTTTTGAGGCCATGCCAGACTAATAAGTGAATAGGTATTCATAAGTGTTTCTAAAACATATATCATTTACCTGGTATTAGGAGTGTAGCTTTTCAGAAGTGCTTTAAAATGTACATTACTAATGTATTTTCCCAATAGTGATTATGGTTAAACACTTGGGATTTTATCTTTAAGAAAAAGTACCCCTGAAAGTGCCTTGAAAATTTTTAAAGCTTTACTGTGAACACAAAAATAGGAACTGCTATATCCATAAGATGACTGTTGTTGTTATTACTATTAAGAGCAATAGTACAGTAGTGGTTAGAGGCTGCAGGTGATATTAGGGCCCACTCTGGTATGCACTGTGCAAATATACAGTTGCAGTGCTTACAGTTTCTGAGCTGATCTTTACAAAACCCATTTAGTTAACTGACTTTCCTAGCATGAAAATGTTCAGCCTATCTGCTTACATTCGCAACTGAAAATAAAATTTTACATTAAACAATTCTTAAATATTTTTAAGAATCTGTTTCACATGTGCTAGCTTAATCTCTGATGTAGGTTTCCATTATTAATTTTGCAGTAATATATGTAAAGACGAGCATAATTTCCCCTCAAGGAATTAGTCTTGCCCTGAAGAAGAAAAATAATTACAGTATATTCATATTTCAACATACTAAAATAGCTTCATATTTATTGAAATTAATTAAGTGTTGATCAGACGGTGACATTTTTCTCATGTTTTCTTATCACCAGATCCTTCAATCTAAATGTTTTTTCTGCTCTGGCCCAGTGTGAGCATACTGGAATACTGATGTTTGGACTTACAATAAGTTGTTCTAGGAATCCCATTGCATATCTTTTCTTTTTCTAGTCACAATTGTTCCTGTTGAACCTCAGCCTCTGCTTTTATTAGTCACCTCAGGGAACGTGTTTTTCTTAGGCATTGTAGTTCAGAATATGAGAAAACTGATCTGTGCTTTTGCAGCAACATAAATAAACCATATAATTTATACTTTTTTTTCAAAATCTCCAACTGGCCTTTTTGTCTGGAGAATACTTCCTAACATTCATCCAACATTTTCAAGTTGAAGTCTTTCACCTTTACTATTGCTCTATTTCTTCTATTCTATATTTGCATTTTACAAATTTTACACATTTTGGTCTAAAGACAATTGCAAATATGCCGAGCTTGAATACAATACACTTTGTAAGGGTAGATCTGTAGCTTGTATCACTTTTATTAGAGATATGAAGTCAGTGATTATCTATCTTAAAGTGACATCAGGTTTCTTTTGTGCTCATTGTCTCATTTTCTTTAAGAATATCTACATTTCAGTTTTTGACCCTTATGTTACATATCACAACAGCAAAGCAGGCACAAAAATAATGTCAACGGATTCATAGCTTATTAAACAGAAGACTTATTTTTGCTTAGTTCTGTTTGCATAAGTTAAAGCTAATCTCATAGATGCAGACAGCACTTTTCTAAAAAACTTCAATTTGGTATTTTCTATTCCTACAGGCTTTTGAATTTTGATAGGGAGGGTCTTGCACTAATGTTCTGTATTTAAGCAGAGGTCATGATGCATGTTTATTTGAATTTTTTGTTTAATAGTCATCACCACAGATTGTTATCCAAACCAAGCTTGTGAACAAGAGGTAACAGGTACCTCAATCATTCCTTTTTGTCCTCACTGTTAAATAACTGCTTATTCATTTTCTGGAATTCCAGAATAAAATATCAAAGGAAAATTCATATTTGTTCCATTAGATTAATTTAGTCTGGATTTCTGCATCAGGTTAGAAAAGCATTTAAGTCAAGTCTACAAATACAGAAACATATATAGCTTTGTTTTATACTGAGATCCAGTTTTTGTATAAGACAGTTGCTGGTTTATGTCTTTGCTTGTACAACAATAAGAACTTCTAAAGGTGCAAAATTGAAAACAAACCTACTTGACTGGGCAAATGTTTTTTCTTAAAGGTTGTTGGTCTAGAAATAAATTTGTTAATTATCTTTGGGGATGGTGATCTTGTGTTATGGGAGGCTTGAGTGATGGCAGAGAGTTTATTGGGGGTGTCTTGAGAGCCACTTCCTTGACTTCTCCTGTCTCTCTCCAAAGACATCTTGGCAGTGATGAAATACTGGCAGTTTGTGATGATAGTCTTATGAAATGAAGTTATAGTACACACAGTATGGTTCCCTAGTGTTTTGTTGCTAAGTAGTGCTTGTGCATGTTTAATCTCTTCCTTGAAATTTCCAAAATAGAAAATAGACACCTGGAGGGAAGGAAAACTATTCATCTCCGACCTGAAATATGTTTTCTTACATTGCTAAATAAAGGACTACACAAATTCCCTTATTTACACACCCACATTATGCCAACGTACATGTTAACCTTTACAGTTGGCAGAAATTGGGAGACTGGCTGCCAGTTTCTGTTTTGTATAGATTGATGTAATCAAGCATGGCACTACAGTATGAAATATGTAACAAATGATGTTAGAGTATATCTCACAAGCCTGCAGTGCAGCATGAAAAGAGTGTTTCACAAAGAAAGAGAAAGCAAAGGGCTTATCTTGCACCTTGCTTTGTCTTGTGTACTGGGCATGAACCTGGGCCAGCAGTTTAATTTCTGTAGTGGCACAAGTGTCTGCAAATTAGGTCTGCAAATAGTAATTTAAAAAGAGTATAGAAGAAGAATCCTTGAAAGGGGTAGATGAGGTTTTTTTCATGTCACATATGTACATGTGTATTATACTGGTAGAACTAAAACAGGGATGATGTTCTGCCCCTGCTGGAACCAGTGGGACAAAATACCACTCAGATGTCTTTAGCGTGATGCAGTCCTAAAGACAATTTTCCTGAAGACACTTTATATCCATTCTAGTATTCTCACTGCCAGCAAAACAGCTTTACTCCACAGTGCAGATAACTTTTCAGATCTGTCCTTAACACAAGATATTTGAGACGGCCTCTGTTACTAACCTGCTGTAGTGGTGCTAAATTCCAGAGGAAAAGACTCAGCAATCAGTTTAACAAGGTGCTGGCATAAGCACAGTTTCCAGAGCAGAGTAGAAGGAAAGGGAATAGATACTCCCTGAAAGAAGAAACCTATAGAAAATGGCTTAAAAACATGGCTTTATGCTACTCTCTTTCCTTTTGCCATTGGAAATATTTTTTACATAAAAAGATAAGGTAAAAATTGAGGAGAGGTGTGTATTACTACCCAACTGAAAGGACAGAAGAAGCCGAGTAAGTTTGATACTTAAAAAAACCCAACAACCACCAAAAAAAGTGATTCTCTCTACACTAACATAATGGCTGTATGAGGAGTTTTTGAGGCTGTAAAAATGTGACTTGGAGATGCTTAACTCTGATAGTCTGAAGATGTACATCCAAAATGTGTTATCAGGAATCACATTCTCAAATCTGGTACATATTTATGAAAATGAGCAAGATGAAATTTAAGAGCATTTGGATTAAAGATGGTCTTATGTGAAAATTTAGTCTACTCCTTCTTCGTCATATTTTACTGTTTTCTACAGTGCAAGAGGGACTTCAAGTATGTGTTTCACACAGTGTATATTTGTTTCCAGAAAATGTTCTTCCTTATGTGAAGATTTTGTTCACTTATAAGGATGTAAAAGTGAACTTTAGACTTTGAAGGCCAGTTTTCCTCTCACTATGGTGTAAAATGGACATTGTGTAAATAGTAAGACTCTTTAATTTTAGTTGACTATTATTTCCAGTTCAGCTTGTGGCCCCATTGCCCTCAGAAGTTTAGGTTTTTCATTTTTTGGTGTTCCTAAAATAATCGTGTTCTATGACTTCAGCTGTTTTAGGAGAAGACTGATGGTATTTCTCCTCCTTAAGCTGTCTAGGGCAGTATGAGCCCGGAGGAGCAAGCAGAAGACAACAAGCTTTTGCAATCCATTTTAGAGAGCAGTTGAAATATCTTCCCTGAAATTGGCAGCTATGTGCCGGCCCCTTCCATCTGCAGGCACTGGTACAGTTGGCAGTTTCCACCCTGCAAAATCAATCATGCCCCTTCCAGATTAAAGACCTAAATAATGTTCATGCATTTTAAGAGCATTTTTTAATTTCCTGATATTTATAACAACACTTGGGGAAACTTGACACTGAAATCTGTTTCCCAACTGCATTTGTTTTTCTCTCATGTGTGCACACTGATTTGTTATTGCAAGATTGCTCATCAGTGCTGGGCTTTTTTTTTTTGTTTTGGGGTTTTGTTTAGTTTTAAGACAGAAGACTAAAGCACTCATTATCAAAACAAATACATTAAAAAGATTAGTTTTAAGAAGTACTGAATCAGTGCTAATGATTTCTTTAAGCTTTCCAATACCATGTTTTCAAAAGTCCCTTGAAATGCTAACTCTAGCTCTTCTTTTGTTACACGTGGCGAGTGAAAAATGAAACTGGAGAAGGAGGTTTTGTGCTGACCTTAGACCAGACATCTGCCAGGGCAGTCACCTACTATAAGCTAAGCCACCATGGTTAAAGCTGAAAATACTTTGGAAAGAAAAGTGTTAAATTGGTTCTGGGCCACAGGATGATCTCCCTCATTGTTACGATTTGTTATGTATACTTTGCATCAGCAGTATAGCACAGGTTGTTGGGATCTGGTCAGCCTAGCCAAGAGAGGAAAATACCTATATTCCTGAAAAGTGCTTGAGCTATATAACCAAATTGAACTATTGGAGAAATTTTAGGATTTAGATCTTCTTTGGAAGTTCTTCTTGATGCATCGGTCCTCAGCAAACATGCAATAAATGTTTCATTTAATAATTTGATTTATGCAATTTCCACAGAAAAGAATCTGAGATATCAGTTGCAAGATTAATTAGTCCCCTGCTATCTTACCGCTCTAAAACAATGTTTATACCCACCTTGGTCATATTCTTTCCTCTCTGGAAAGAACGTGTGGTGACTTCCAGATTGAGTATCAATTGAGTGTGGAATAAAAGGCATTTCTTGCATTTATAGCTGACCTTGTGTTATCTTTGCATATTTCCACACCAAGTTTAATCTCTAGGCTACTTTTGGTACTTGGTAACTGTGTCTTATCACCTATCCACTGCATGTCTCATCCTGTTCCATGTAGAATAAATTCTCATGCTTCCTTCAATGCCAATTTCTGTTAAGTGATGGTGCATTTGGTTGCTCAAAATAAGCAACATTTTCCTAGTTAAATGTGGGATTCAGGTATTAGAGTAGAAAAGTAGAAGTGAGGCCAGATGATTTTACAGCTCTGTGGACAACTCTGTTAATTTCAAAGAAAATACTTTAACTTCCTTTGTAAGTATGCCTTTTATCTTGCTGAAACAATGTTAAATGTTGACAAGTTCAGGATTAGATTCCTATTTCCTTAAGCATCTTGAAGAGTATTCATCCTGGGACTGTTGTAGGGTAAGCTGTAATAATATTTCTGAAGTCCTAATTGCTGAGGAATAACTGAGGTTTTAATTTGCCTAGTCTAAAATAGGTATGTGCAAATACAGGGAGAGTTAGATGTATTCCAGATGCATGATACCACCTGTGCATGCACTATGTTAGGTACTTGCCAAATTGAATAATTTTGCTGCACAGTCGAGAGAACTTCTACAAGATTCATGCATTTCAGAAGCCTAAGGGTCTGCAGCTCATGTCTGGACCTGCTTGTTGAGCAGTAATTCTGAATAATAATGCTGAACATAATTCTTAGAGGGCTTGAATCATGTATTCAGAAAACCATAATAGCTCTGGTACATGATTGCTTAAGAAGCAGTAGATGGTGCACTCCAAGGTTGGCTAGATGAGATTATATTGTCAGATTATTAAACTGTACAAAGGAACTCTGTTTCCATGCACTCTTAGGTAAAACCTGAATAATGTCATAAATGAGAGCACAGGTTGTTTTGGTCTGAATTTTGTGGGTTTTTTCTGTTCATGTTTAGATTGTTAAGCTTTTTTTGAGTTCTAGGTTTCTGAGTTCATGTCAAATATGGCTGAAATACGGTATCTACTTTGATTGAGAGAGCACCATTTGAAAGATCATGGAAAGAAGAATAGGGGAAAATTGAAGGCTTATTGACAATAATTGATAATTAGATTTTCTTTGCTCCATACATGTTTACACTTTCACCCTTATGACCATAAAGAACTTCTTGGGTTGTCTACCCACTGTGGGTACAGACATTTTAACCAAAATCTTTCATAAACTTAAATTCCACTGAGGTTGGTAGACTGGGAAAAAGTAAGATTGTGTTCCACTTGTCACAGCTTCATAACTAGTTGGTATTAGAGGCATGAGCTATCACATTTAGCAAATTATTTCTAATTACCACAAATTTAGTTATAAAACATGGCTCAGAGTCTGAAATGAGAACAGACACAAGTCTTTATCTACTGATTCTCATCTCCCTGGAGGGCAATATAACTTCTACTGGAGTAATGACAGTAACAGTAAAATTGGCTTCTCAAGTATCATGATTCAAATATTTACATTTTGGATCTAATTGTAAATATAGTGACAATCACAATGTTAGTAAAACCAAAGAGAAGTACTGCAGAATTGGTATGGGGTGTTTTTTTTTTTTGTTTTTTCTGTTTTTTTTTTTTTAATTGTAACTATACTTGGGAGTATGTGCTAGGCCTAACCCATCCTTAATCCTTAAGATTTTTGGTAGTATCTGCAAATATCTGATTAGTATCTGATATTTACCTAATAGTATCTGATTTATTTACCTGGTCCTCCTGCTGATCATAAGTGGTTGTATCTGGTCAGACCAAAGGTTTCCTGTACCAATGAAACTGTCTTCAATATTGATGTCTAGGGAACATGGTATTGGAACATGGCAAGAAATTGAATGATATTTCTACCGAATAGCATCCTGTAATCTGTAAGGAAGGGATTTTTATTAAGCCATATGTTGTTTTTTATTTTTTATAGTCTTTAGTAAGGTTTTCTTTCCCCTATTTGTCCAGTCATTGTTTAGCTGTATGTACATTTCTAGAAAATTTTATAATTATTTTCTTACCTTTTTTTCAGAAGTTTTACATGTTCCATTCTATTTGCACTTCAATGTTTCCCTTCTATTTATCTGTACCTCAAAGACTGTCTCATGGTGTTGCTGATAAAGATCTTTTTGAGCTTTTTAAAAGCATCCATATAATATTCCCAGTTACTCCACCTATCTGTTTTTCTCCATTTGTTCTTCGACCTTTAACTCCTTAAGAAAAGTATCTTCTTGAATATGGTGTCACTTATGGATGACAAAATAAGCAATAATATAATATGATTTTCTTCTTTTCTAATTTTTTATTATTTTATTTTTAAAGACATTTTTAGACTTTGCTTAAAGCTCTCTAATGGACTGGAAGTTTCTACCTAGTACTTATTTCTTGGGCTTTAACACAAGACAATGAAATACAGGAAGCAAATGGGGCAAGGGTGAGAGAGAATTGAGGTACCAATTTGTAAATGGTCTTATTTCTGACAGAAATGTTGATAGGTCTTTTACCAGGCTTGAGAGCCAGTTGTTGTGGTGGCTGTAGTTGTCTTGCCTGTGCACTTAAGAGTGTCTGTCAGTCACTAGAATGATACATTTCTTTATCATGTGCGTGATTATAAACCATTATTTTGTGAGAAAGGCCCTATGCTTTTCCTAGTGTCTCAGCTGCTCTTTATAAAAGTTCTTCTGTCAAGGAATTCTTCAGACTTGTACAATAATGTATCAAGGTGGCAAACTCTGACAGCTTCAAAAGCCAGGTTTCATTTCATAAGGGCTTTTAAGCTGTCTTGGATATGTACTCGGCAGACATTTCAGTCACTGCCTCTGTACTGTTTTCCTCTTGTTTCTTTCCCACATGCCATGAAAATATTTTCCTTTAAGTATTTACATAGTAACAGTCTTCCATGTGATTTTTTTTTTTTTTTTTTTTTAAATCTTGGGAACAGCATTTTAATGGGTAATTGAGAAGGAACGCTTCCGTTCTCATTAGACACTGAATAATTTGATCTATGGCTAATGTATTTGAAAAATGATGTTTCAGCGTGTTATCATAATAATAAAGTAAAATTTTTTTTTCTTCCACAGAGTTACATCTGTTTACACTATTATACTATCTCTTGAGTGGTATGATATGAAGTCTTTTTATTGCAGTTTTGTTTAAGAAGGGCTGAGCATGTGATGGAACTGTCAGTCAGCATTTAGTCATACAGTATCTATTTCTGTCCCTGTTCCTCTTAACACAGAGGGCTATTATAGTCTACATTACGGGATAGGTACTTTGGATATAGATATCCTTGAGGGGCCCAATTTATTATGAAAGAGGAGATTCAACTTAACATGAGGCATAGTTTAAATAGCTGAATTTACTTACAAATCTAAAAGTTAAATTAAGTAGAAGTTGCTTTTATATATTGAATTTTTCTGTCTACTAACACCATTCTTCTGTTTTATATTTGAATTTGCAACCAAAGCACTTCAAACAAGGCTATAATTTTTTTTTTTATAACTGAAATTACTTAAGATAATTTTGACGTCATGTCATGTTCTTTGTCTCAGAGACTGAGACTTTGCCTTTTAGGTTTGTTTACATACTCCAGTTGGCACAAAGCACTTTAATGTCAGTGGTCACTGAAGTACCTCATGTACTCCAATGATATCTACAGTGACTGAGACAGAGACAACTCCCCCCTGTCTTTTCATCCTCATAATTACAAATCTTAGATAGAGTAAACACCTAATGCATCCTTTAGGAAAAAAATAAACTGAATACTACTTATACCTGTGTTATTTTAGTTGTCTCTTAGCCAGAAATAAAAGGAATTAAATTTTTAAAAATTGAATAAGTTAGTACAACATTTGCAGTCTCATACACAAATAACTTCCTACATGTGGAGGCTTGTGTTGACTCGTGGAAGTGGAAGGGTTCTCTCACTGTGAACTCAGTACCTGAGTTTTGGACTCTCAACAAAATATTCATGAATATAATTTACATGACCTTGTCAAGGAATCTAATTTATGAAAGGGAAAATATTTTCAGATGTTATCTTGTAAACAATGGCTTAAAAGTAGCAAGTAAATGAATCTGCCTGGTAATTTTTATCTGTTTATTAAAATTTATGGATTAGTTCTTGAGGTCTTAATTTTATAACACTGCCGAATGATATATTGCACCATGTGCAGTACAGTGAACAGGGACATGGAAGCTAACTATGAGAAATATAGAAGGAACAATGTCTCTTTTTCACTATAAAATTTCCTCTCTTGTCTAGCCTTTGGGCTTTCTTGAGTGTAGATCACCCTAGATTTTGTGATCTCTCGGGGACTGTAAGCAAATAGCTACCATAGTTTTACAAGGCACTACCAAATCTTGTCTAAGTCTGATTCTTTCAGTTAGGAATTATTATGAACATTTTATTTTTTAAAATATCATCAAAGCACTATTTATTATTTCATGTAATTAAACACCTGCCCAACAACAACGTACTAGTCCTTGCTGTTATATACAATTATAAAGGAGCTGGCCTGTTGTCTTAAGTATTTTAACAATAAAATCCAGCTTCACCTTATTAGTAGATTATTAGATTGACATTAACTGTTCTTAAACTTTGGATGGTTTGGTAGCATTTAGGAACTATAAAGTGGAGGTTTATAGTAGTTCCCGAAATGCAGCCAGTACCCCACAAATAGACACTAAATTAAGAACGGGCAGTTCTGTTTTTATCTAGCAGAAGGTGTCCCTGCCTGTGGCAGGTGGGTTGGAACTGGACGGTCTTTAAGGTCCCTTCCAACCCAAACAATTCTATGATCCTACGATATTTACCAACTATTCCAATAAAGTTTTATGTATTGTAATTTTGAATGAAAATAATTGTGAAGCAGTCTCTGATATACTTGCTCTTCGGCAAAATTTGTCCCTAATTTTCTGAACTAAGAATTATTGTTGGGAAGTAAGAACTTGACTTGGATACCTTCAGATATGGATTTTTGTTGGAGTAGAGAACTGAACAGTCACAGGGAAGTCATATGAATTTGCCTACCTGTACTGAGTTTGTGAAGGAGAAAAAATAAAAGGGGTATGGATGTATTCCCCAGTAATTGCCTTAAGAAATATGAGTTTGCAGAAAATTGCTTTCCATTTTGGAGTAAATATAAATGTTATGGTCAGTTTAATTAATGTACACTGTTAATCTGTTGCTTAATTTATTAAAAATGGAATTACTTTGGCAGAAGTAGATAAATTTATTCTCAACTACAATATAAAGCACCATACTTTCTGCCTTTTGTTGTATATGTAACATTAGATATGTTGGATCACAGCAGTCAGAGACACAACATTTTTCAGGATCCCTTTTGGAAGTGAAAGATACATATTCAATGAAGAAGGCAAAATATTACTTGTAGGAGAGAGATTTCAGCCTAGAAGAAATGGCCCTTGTAAAATTTGTTCCTGGTTTTGCTGCAGATTCACATGCATTATTTTCTAAAACTGGGATGCTGGTTTTTTTCTTCTGTCTTTCTACACATCACACCACGTATAGTTCCACTTACCAAATGGTCTTTTTAGGACTGTAAATGCAGCTGTAATACAAAATTTCTCATTGTAATAATGTAGTATACAAACTTTTTGAAATTACTTAGTCTGGCTATGTTAGCAGTAATGTGCATGCAGAGTATTGTGGAGTCAAGTTTAAAAACTCTTCCCCCCCCCCCAAATCCATGTCCCTTGCCTGCCTCCCACACTGACCTGAAGCAGAGTGCCATAAAAGACCTCAGTCAGATGCGTGGATTTACTATTCCAAAAAGTGGTCTTTGTCTACTAGAAGACCTTCCCAGAAATTATCATTGCTTCTGATTCTCAGAAGATACTGTATGGGGAGACAGCTTTTTATAGCACGGAACTTTTCATGCGCTCCTCTGCCAAGCTACTGGTAGGAAGGGTCCCTTCTCCAAAGATTCGAGACAAAGGCAGTTTACATGCCATAGAGTTGCTGAGTTGTGCAGACTAATAGTTTTGCTGTAGCTATGCCGTCCATTTGCTTCTCTGGTGAATGTGGGACTGAAACAAGTATTTCTTTTCAAGAAAGCCTGTCTTTTGTTGCCATTATTGTAGAGAAATTAATGGGTCCAGACCCACAGTTACCACCAAATATTTGTCTGTTCAGACTGTAAGCGCTATGAGGACTTGAGTGTCTCGTGGTTTGCTAGAGTCTAGTTAATGGCATCTGATCTTGGTGGTGCTCCTGAAGTTCTTCTCTAACGCAAACTATTTGTAAAGTTACAACCTTCTCCTCAGTCCTTGTTCAGCAGAACACTGTTGCATTGCAGTATGTTAAGAGTGGAGAGAGGGACAAAACCTTGTCTCCATCTTGCACTGCGCACTGATGAAACAGCTATGTAACTTCTAATGGCTTTTGGTGCATGGAAGAGATGGAGATTCTCCTCCTCTTTTAAACTTCTGAGGTAATGGATGATTGTGTACATTATGTATAGTTAAACTAATAATCAGATATTGGGAAAAAAATTGCATTATTGAAAGAAAATCACATGACCACCTGCTAGCTGTGTTTCAGCATTTTGACAAGACCTTGCTTTCTGTACATAGCATTATTTATATATAAAAAACTCTAAAAAATAATCAGAGGATATACTATGCAAAGTTAGTCTATGGAGTCTAGAGTCAAATTGAAAATGTTAAACATAAAAATCTCATTAAGAGCTTTTCTCATTTCTGTATATTTTACAAAGGAGAATTATGGTGTAGTCATGTCAGCTAATTCGAGTTACCACAGCAGCTTGTGGAAGAATGCTAGGGGACAGTAATACTATATTTCTGTAGTGAACACTGAAAATAGCAGAAAAGTTTTCTGAGGATTGAGTTCTCTGCTGTATGGCTCTTAGATTTAAATGAAAAGATCAAGTATTTAACCAGAACATACTTGTAATAAGTTTCTGCCTTGAGTATTCCCACTAGAAAATATCTTACTCTTCAGCTTTCTGTATTCATTTCACAGATGACAAGATATTTCTCAGGATAAACAAAGTTTGTAGAATATCCTTTGAAGTGCTGTAACTTTTGTTCTCAGCGATAAGAGTTATATTGCTCTTAAAGGATACTTCAATGCTTTAGTCTGAGGAAAATAAAAGTTAAAGGTATTTTTATTTTTTGACTGGAAGTAAATGAATAGCACACAAACATCAACTAATACATCAGCTGGAGTCAATTTTCAAAAGAGAATGGCTTTGAGTTGGAAATACAGGTTTTCATCAAATTCTGATATTGCTTACAACATTTCTTTTCTACCACCCACTCTTTCTCTCTTGCAGCAAAGGAACACATAACAAAACTAATCAAACTTCAACACTTTTTCAAACTGAGAAATGTTTATTTCTCAGGTCAGTGTAGTCCTCTGGTCAGCTCAGAGATAACCTCAGTGTTTAAATGATTGTGATGAGTTTGAAGAAATGGCCTGGCTTTTCAGAGTAAGTTGCAGAGGTATATGCAAGTAACTCCAGAAGTCTCTATCTGGGTTTCTAAAGTTGACCGGGAAGGTAGCCATTGTTTCCGTAAGTGTTTGTGATATCTGAATATCTGACATTTGTTATTGTTGGTGATACTAGTGACCTTAAAGATGGTGGAAATCAATTTCATGCTGGATTTGCATTGGTTCAGAAAGGTAATATCACTTCTGAGTTTACATTTTTTCCTCTAAGAATACATCGAACTGTGCTTTCTGTATTGGTACTGAAAAATTGCCTTTGTTTTCCAGATGTGACTCGATATCCAAAATAAAAATTCTCCTGTCACTTTCTCAATTCCTACAACTAATAATGCCTCAAGTCTAGAGAAACTAGCACAGAGCCCTTAATTACTCCTGTCTCACATTTCTTTTTGATAACTGGGAAACATTTGCTGTCCTGCCTGTCACTGAAGCCTGTAACTACATTCGATTTGATTCTCTCTAAAACAAAATTAATGTTCTATGTGACAATAGCTGTTGATGCAGTCCTTGATTCTAATCTCTTTTATGAACATAACTTTTTGAACATGCAAGTTTTTTTCTCCCATTTTTCCACTAGGTTTACAAAAACCTGCCTCTGAAAATTGCTTGCCTGTCCCCTATATATTTGTTATACTGCATAGGAAAAACTTGAAAATACTTTGTGATGACCAGCATTGTTCAGTTACTACTGTGTTAAATCATCTATCTATAGCCATTTTATTTCTCATTTTCATAAACCTTTGGGATATTGTCAGCTCTGCATGCCAGCAGGGTGGTAGCCACTAGTTATACTACAATGCTTGATTCGTGCTCAGAAGATCTGTTTTCTGCTGCAGATTAATGTTGGTGCCTTGCAGTTTGCATATATGCTTTAGTGTTACTCCTGCTGTAGTTCCTGAATCTTTTCTTATCGTGTTTTCCTTCTTTCAATTCTGCCCAGTTGCTGCTTCTGTCTGCCTGGACCATTGCAGTTACTTGGGCTGGTCTTTGTTCTTAATTCTTGGGACTCATGCTCACCTGACAACCGTGCATCATCCTAACAAGCAAGGACTTTGGGGATAGTGTTTTTCCTACTAGAGAAAGGTATTCTTCCAGGGCTTGCCTCCTAGATGTTGCTGTAACTTATCTATTTCACAGAATCATTAAGGTTGGAAAAGAACTTTAAGATCATCAAGTCCAACCATTAACCCAACGCCAACATGTCCACTAAACCATGTCCCAAAGTGCCACATCCACATGTTTTTTGAACACCAGAGTGATGGTGACTCCACCACCTCCATGGGCAGCCTGTTCCAATGCTTGACCACTCTCTCAGTAAAGACATTTTTCCTAATATCCAGTCTAAACCTCCCCTGGCGCAACTTGAGACCATTTCCTCTCATCCTATCACTAGTTACTTGGGAGAAGAGACCAACACCCACCTCATCCCAACCCCCTTTCAGGCAGTTGTAGAGAGGAATAAGGTCCCCCCTCAGCCTCCTCTTCTCCAGGCTAAACAATACCAGTTCCCTCAGCTGCTCCTCATAAGACTTGTGCTCCAGACCCCTCACCAGCTTCGTTGCCCTTCTCTGGACACACTCCAGCACCTCAATGTCCTTCCTGTAGTGAGGGGCCCAAAACTGAACACAGGATTCAAGGTGCGGCCTCACCAGTGCCGAGTGCAGGGGCACAATCACTTCCCTACTCCTGCTGGCCACACTACTTCTGATACAGGCCAGGATGTTGTTAGCCTTCTTGGCCACCCGGGCACACTGCCGGCTCATGTTCATTTTTTAATGCCCCCTCTCAGTAGAATAACTTCTGGTAAGTTATTATTGGTCCTCTTATTGTCTCTCCTGAACAGAAGGGTCCATTTACACATTTCTCTTATGAACAAACAGCATAGTACCTGTATCATATACTGAAACCATGCACTAACAAGTAAGAGGTCACCAGGTATAAGTATTTTTCTTTCTATCTTCTCCTGCTCCCCAGTTTGGACTAAGTTTAGGAAAAGAACCGAGAGATATTTACATGTAATTTTCACATGCACTTCATTTAAGTGGAATAACCTTTCAGAAACTCTACTTAAACAACTGAGAACATTGTTACAAACTGCTGCTACATGCATCCTCTTGTGAGTGGGAAGAAGGGGGATTGCAAAATAAATTAACAAAATGGTTTCCCTGTGGCCTCTGAGTGATGTACTCTTTAGGGGATTATATAAAAATGGTGTCAAATTTACTGCTGCTGAAGATTTCACCTTTAAGGATATTTTCTTCATTGTTGTAGAAGAGACTGGATTTGATAATGTGGCTGCACCTTGAATGACTAGAGATGTCTTACTGTTTGTCCAAACAACTAAAATGCGTAAGAATTGAAAATGAAGTTCTTCTTATTGATTTGCTGTATATTTGATTGACTGTCTGGAGAACTGTGTGATAGAAGATACTCTTACAAGTAATTCTGAAATTTTACAAGAAGGACAGGTGCTGGCAAAATGGCTTTACTAATCAGACCTTCACAATAAGAGCAACTAAAATGCACCATGCTTTTTAGTTTCAGTAGAACAGACTTTTTCTGAAGAAATGTTTGTGTGAATGAATTCATGTCTGGAGTTTCTGTGAGAGATGGAGACCTTGCTGGAAGCTTTGAAGAAGCAGCAAGCTAGCAAGAACTGAATGTAACGTTTCCCAGGAAAAGTCTGTATGGAATGTAATGATTCTCAAAGCAAACAATATTTGTGTAGTTTATAGAGATGCGGACTTAAGTGAGATATGATCAAGAATAGTATGACTCTCTGAACCAGATTGCCAGAAGACAAAACTGAGAGGAAATTGAGATCCATAGAACTACCTATGCATTTCCTTAGTTTGGGTGTTTTGCTCTTTCGTCCTCATTTGACCACTCCCACAAATGAAGATAAAAAAATACATGATTTAAAAAAATCCTGAACAGTCTTTAAATCAATTCTTGATTTTTTTTTTTAAAATAAGAAATGACACTTTATCTGTGGAAAAAAATGAAGTCCATAGGAACAAATATTTGAAAATTGTCTTTCAACTATTTTACCTGTCCATCTTTTCTTCCGATAATACTTCTACAAGGAAGAAAAAGGGAACAGGGGCCTCCAGAGGTCCTTTGCAACTGCAAAGGAATGCTTTTCTTTTTCAAAATAGAAAATTTGATTTTAAAAAAATGATTATTTTAGGAAAAATATTAATATTTTAATTTGACGGATGAAGCTTCTCAACTTCTTTAGGAAGCCCTTTTGCTTTGACTAGATATGTACATGATGCCTAGACAAACTATGGATTTCTTGGGAAGAGTTAAACGCTAAAGATGGTAACATATTCCTTGTTTAAGTCAGCACACTTCTCCTTGAAAGCCAATATTCCTAACTTTTAGAATTAAAAAATATAAATGTTTGTGATCCATCCTAACCCCTTGTTGACTAAAGTCTGTGTCTTGGCCTTAAGTTTTCTCATGCTTTTAAGTATCAGCATGCTCTCCCCCATTCCTTTCTGGCCAAAGGACAAAACACACCTTACACATGTTTTTTTTTTCCCGGGCACAGCACAGAGCTGCTGTAAGTCTTGCTTGGTTATCATAAGGACATGTAATTGCAGTCCTTCACTTTTGAACTTTACCCTGTCTCAAGAGTAATGGCATTGACAAGAGGGGGGATGATATTCTGTAAAAAAGCCAGACCATGAACCTGTTGTGAACTATTTTAAGAAAATTCCTTTAGTTACCGGTATCTTAGAGGATGGTGTAATATTCTGACTCCATCGTGTTTTCAACTGATTCCAGAAGGACACAGCTTTCCCCTGCAGGAGTTGACCTTGTGCCAGTGACATCAGTGGAAACATTGCCATCGACATTATTGGGAATTAGATCAGATGCACAGTTTGCACCAGTCATGTGATAGCTGTAGGCAATGTCATTTTTCTTATCACATTAGTAGTTTCTAGAGTAGAGTGCATGTTAAGAATTCAATTTGCTTCTTGCAATGGATATGGTGAACCAGTATTGAAATATGATGATCAATATTTTTGTTTCTTTGAGAAAGTCTAGTCAGTGATTATTTTTTTTTTAACTTAATTGGACTAGTAGAAAGCAATCTAGCAGAGCTGATAACAATCAATGCAGTTAAAAATGAAACTGTGCATAAAAATGGCTGAACACATTGATGTAAATAGCTGGTTTTCCTCATCATAATCTCCAAAAGGCACAATGCTAGACTTACTAGGTACGTGTTTTGATAAAACAGTTCAAGCAGCAAACTCAGAAATGCTTTTTTTGGGCACTTGAGCATTGAACAAATCCATCAAGTGATTTCTGAACTCAAGCAAAACCTATTTCTGTCATTGAGTTTCAGGCCAACAGCTGGACTACAAACTGCAGTTCAACTTAAACTGCCTAATGTCTGTAGGTACTGAGCAAAAGCTATGCCAGACTCTAGTACAGGAACCCAAGTGCTCTCACCTAAATTTGAAGAATACTTCAGCCACAGGTAGAGATGTTGTTAATTTATCGTTTTCTTAGCCAAGAACTTTTATTTTCAGTAGCCACGTACTAAATGTTTTCATTTTTACATAAAGACTATGTGTACCACACACACACTCGCGCTCCTGGCTCTGGATCATTATATGGCAATTCTCACTTTTTGATAAGACTACACTGGAATATAAATATGAACTGTTCTGTGTTACTGGCCAACATAAGCATTCAAATTCAAATTATTTTCTGTCCTATTTTTTACCTTGTTGCATTTACATTGGTAAGCCCAACTCAATGAGTGATCAAACTGCTCATGTTACTTGGCCACTTATTTGAATTGTACTATTAGAAATTTCTACAATGACAGTTTTTCAGGTGGGTGCAACTATGGTTTGTTGCTTCCCAGGAAAGATGGGGGGAGGGGGAAGTTAATTAAAAAAATATGCTAACATAACTTTTTAAAGAAATAGTTTTTATCACCTTTCAAACATGAAAAAAAAAAGGGAAAATATTTTGAAAGGTTAATTTCTTCTTAAAATCCCTTATCCCTGCACCTTCCCACAAACTGGGAAGTTTCTGTAGTTTGGCTAACAGTGACAATGGATTATTTACAAAAAACAAATATATTTTCAACATACAGACTTTGAAAAATTTCATTTTGAAAGTAGAAAAATGTATATTTTTTTCCCAGTGTATGTGCCTGCTTTCTGCCACTCTGTTTTCCTTCCTTTTCTGCTTAGAAATGACAAATTTTGAGAAAAGGGGAAAAACAGTCACATTTTCAGACCTTCCCTGAGAAAACTGTAGTAGACCACTATTCTCCTTCTGCTATCAGAAAAGCTTTTATTAAAAAAAAAAAACCACAAAACCTTCACTGTCCAGCAAGGATTCATTAGTATTTTCCAGGCATTCTTATGTTTTTGGTGTTTACAGGTGCAGGCATGCTTAGGTGTTTCTGTTTATTTCAGAAACAGTTTCACAGTGACAAAGAGGAGATAGATTAGCAACATTTCTGTTGGGAAGATTGAGAGTATTGTAGGGAACACACAGACTAAATTCCAGTCTTAAAAGCGAATGAACAGGTTTTCCCACTTGTGGGTGAAAAATAGGTGAGTTTTGATATTGTTTTCATGGGCAATATATATTTCTTACTATTTTGCTAAAGTAAATTCTTCATAATTCATTACTTATTAGTCTGTATACTTTCATGCTCTAGAAATGTTTCCGCATTTCAGATGAAGATGCTGTAACTGTATTTTAATGAAATCTTGCATTATTTAGGCTACATTACTTTTGCCAAATGCACTGTTAAACACTTACAACTGTACTATGAAGTACTATCATAACAAAATTATACTTGTCAAACAAATGAATAAAGTGCATTTTAAGATGAATTACTCTGTTTTTAATTGTATTTTTTCACTCACTTACTACATTAAATCATAAAATACAGTAATCTGTGATGGAACTTCCAGCCAGTGTGTATTACTACATTTTTACTGTACACATTTTATGAGATTTTTTTGTTTGTTTTTTGAAACTTATTTACTTAGCCACTAAAGTCATTGGTAATATCAGGACAAATACATTAATGTCTAAATTACTGTTATAGACTATAATTTAGTGTGACTTCTGATCATGAACAAAAAGTCAGGTTCCATATTTTGTCATATCTTACGACTAATCTTAATCACTTTCATATTATGAATCTCTAATGTCTCTTAAAGCAGTGCAATAATGAATGTATGTGGTCATGAGTAGTGAAGGAAGAGTCTGTGATACTAATAGTGTCAGTTGGAAGGAAAGATCTGGTTTGCAGGATTATTCCTTTATGATCTTAATTTTATTGTCATGAATCCTTGTGATTATAAAATAAGATGCTAGAAACTTTTCAGCAGAAAGCCTGAGTCAAACTCTCCCTGATTCCCACAAATAATTTTATTTTAAGTATGATTCCTATGAGCATATACAAAAATGAAGTTAACTTTGTAGAGAACTGGGAGTAAATATGCCAACAAAAACTTAACAAGCAGTTGAATCTTCCTGTTCAAAGAACGTGCTTTTTCTACTTCATTTTAAAATGGAAGGAAGATGTTTGGTTACTTCTATACATATGGTTAAAGAATGTTTCACAGACTTTGAAAGTCTCTCTTTCACTTGATAGCGATTACTCCATCAGAACAGTGTGTAGACAGAATAGAACTAATTCAATAAAAATGTAAGATTTGAAATTTTAAGCTAGTGATTGAAATTAACAGATTAAATTATCACCAGTGCAAAATTATTTAATTGGAACTGCACAGTCCCAATATAAAAATCTTCAAGTATCTTGAATGGGACAGTGACTAACAAAAGAAAAATAATACCTTGGCTGGAAGTCCAGCTTCAGAGCTCTTAAACAGCTTTTGGCCCATGGTCCTTTCACTCACTAAATAGTATTTTTGTTTAAAAACTCTGAATTTTCATGTTAGGAGCTCAGTGCGGCCCACTTCCCATGTATATGGAAAAGTTCCCTTGTATAGGGCAGAACATAAAATAGGTAGTTTCGTGTCTATGCAATGGCACATTGCTCTGTGTGATGTAAACAACAGATGATTGTGAGAAGCTAATTGTGATCCATAGTGATGCTGTTCTTACTAGCCAGAGACAAGCATATTCATTAACCTTGACAAAGCACTGCTAAATGACATCTTGAATTTGTCTGCCAATATGGGCTACAATTATCAAATCAATTGGCTTTACAGAAAATCAGTTCCTATTCTTCTAGATGGCTCTTTTCTGTTGGCACTACCTGTGCAATTTTGGCCTTGCCAAACCCTTCTTTGATGGGGGAGCTCCCTACGTTTTATTGAGAAGCCAGTATTTTCAGAAATATGGCTTGCAAACAAGGATCTCAAAATAAAGGAAATATTATTACAAAATAAACACTAAGTTCAATATTCACATGTGCAATTCCTAGCATCAGTTTTTATTTTGCATAGTTAATTTCTGCATATGAAGAGTGAAAACTTCATTCATGACCTGGAAAATAATGAGGTTGAACAGAGATGATTTTCCCCTCCTAAACAGGCCGATTACAGTTGTTTCCTAGAATGATAATTTTATACTTTTATGACAAGATGTACAGGTCTGCAGTTAATTAAACACATTACCATAGGCATATATCTATTACAAATTAAATTCTGCACATATTTTACACGTAAACTAATTAATCAATAGACAATGAAAATGAATAGTAATCACTGTCTCAGAGCGATGGATAGCACTGCAGTTCACTGAAATTGATTATAATCTCGGAAAGTCATTATGGAAGTTACATGCTGCTGTAAACATTCGTCCTTGTTTAGGAACCCTTAAATGGTTTTAAACCCTATCTAGTTCACTGTAGAATATTTAAAATCTTATTTGTCATACAATATTGAGAAGGCAATCATGAAACATGTCCTCGGTTTTTAGTCATTGTCATTGGAGAAAATTCTGTTGGGGTAATACAATTCTGCTACTTTGTTCTGTAAGTGCCAATCTCAGGTTAATGATTTTATTGCACTTTTGTTTGAGGAACATAATTTTTTCTTCCTGATTAATCTTTGGATAACTTTTAAAAAGGCATTTAACACTCACTTTGAAATTTTTTTTAACTTCCCTTGACTGGTATCAGCAGCCTGCCTGCCCTCCATGGTGCTCAGTCAGCATTTTCAGATTCAGCACTTTCTGTCATTGATTGATAGAAGACACTTCTTTCACAGTTACCGAGTCAGACACATCAGGGAGAGACAGACAGGCTGCAGAAGAAAATTTAATCAAGAAAAAGTAATTTGGAACTAGAATTCAGTACTAAAATCTGCTACAAAGTATATAAAATTTCTAAATATTGCTTAGTTGATAGCAGGTATTTAATGCAAAGATTTAAATGAGAATAGTCTAAAGAACACCTTTTTAAGAACGATCACACAGTGTACAAAAAAAAATCAATGAATCATAGGGGCTGGATTTATTGTCATGATATTAAAAAGTGCCTTTGATTTTACCATATTGTAACTAAGTATGCCAGCAGTGAATTTGGTACACAATATGCACTCTTCTCACTGATGATGCAATTAACATGTAGTGGCTTTTAATAAATATGTTGGTGAACTCCATCCAGGTTCTAGCAAAGCATGTTTCATGAACCCAGTGGTACAATGCAATAATCAAGACAAAAGTTTAGATAAGAACCTGTGATCAAACTGCTTTCTCATTCTAAAGGAGCCATTTCTTTAAAAAGGCAAGTTCATGGTCTGTACCTAACTCCCTAGGGAAAGGGAGAAGGAAAGAAAAGAAGAGAAAATGATCACTGGCAGCTAGATTCGTAGTGTTGAGCTACTACAGTCCTTTTATTCCAACTAAACGTTTGGTTCACTATTTTCAGAGCAACTTTTAGAAGGGCAATGAAGACTTGGGCAAGGACAAGGGCAGTTGGTTCAGTCCAAATATCTAGTTCTCATCCGGCCAATAACAGCATAATCTTCTGTTCTGCAAACGTCATCCCTTAACTGACCATTGGAACATACTTTTCCTCAGGGAAACTTAAAATTAATTTACATCCTAAAAACTTAAGAAATTTTGCAGGAATGAACAAGATTGTTAAGAAAAAATAATATTTTTTTCTTCTCAAATATACGCTTGGAAAAGGAAACTTCTCAATCCTGTCCAATATGTACAAATAAATTTTATGGTATGTTGATTTCTCAGTCCAAAATATTTTCTTAAGTTCAAGGGCAGTGTATCACGTTCTTTACAACCATTGATGAACCTTTCTCTGCCTTTTAATATCAAAGAAAGCTTTGAGAGGGCAAGAATTTTCCTTTCAGTGTAAATTTAGGAAATATTTTTTTACTGATTTAGTAGGCAAAAACTAATGTTACATTTTTGAAAGCTATTTTTGTTGCTCCATTTTCATCAGGTTCAAAATGGAATTCTGTTCTTCTAGTTTTGTTAATATGATTTCCATTTATTTTTAAAATGTCTATTACTGGATGTTTCTAAAGGACTTTATGTTACCCATCTTCAAGGCAGTGTCTTCATAGATATGTTCAAGTTAATCTTTTGGAAACTGCATACAGAGAAAGGATTAACCCTCTGTGTTCAAAAATTCATATTAATTGTGACAGCTACTAAAAGGAGAGTTGATGCTTGAGGTAAACAAGCAGAGTTTGATATTGTTTTAAGTGGTAGACAAAAAAAAGTTTAAGCTAAATTGCAAGATTTTTTGTCTTTGAAATACATAAAATCTGCCAGATTCTGCATGAATGCAGAGTTTTATCATCATTGATAAATGATGTACTGTACTTTTCAGGAACAGGATTTAAATTTGCAGGGGGTCAGATTTTACAGTCTACTCGATCTGATTTATTCTTGGTGAGTCTATGTGATATGCTTACTATCCATGTACATTAACGTTAATGTTCCTAGGACCTGTTCTGATTTACATTTATGTTATTTATTTATACTGGTAGATTATTTAGATGCAGTGAAGTACATTCATCAACCAGTACAATCTTGTCACTTAGCCAAGTGTGTTACAGAGGTCCATTTGGCAGCAGGATACAAAGTTGTTAAGGAAAAAAAAAGCAAAACAGAAAAAACCTCACGGTAATACAAAATCACTTCTTATAAACACATTTGCATTAAAATGCATAATAAACCCAAATCACAATAGGCACAAAATGCAACAAAATACTCAACAACAAAATCAATAAAAACAAACAAGCTAAGCAACAAAATGAGTAAACAACAATTAGAGTATTTAACAAGCAGGGATAGTCTGAGTTCCTAAGCTTTACATTAGGCAATGAAAATTTGAGCTTCAGAATGCATTCATCTTCCTGCTACTTCCAATCTTACTGCTGAATTGTACATGACATTAAAATTTATCTAGTGAGACATCATTCCTCATGTGAATTTTTTAAAATACAGTCTTGAATAATGTTGTTTTAGCTCTTTGATTATTTATCTTTCCAAGTAGATGGACCAAAATCATGTCCATCTGCTCAATCTTGATGATTTCAAATCATTGTTGCTCAAACTTCTACTCAATCTCTTGTTCAAATCAAGTTGTTAACTCTACTGTACCTCCCCCTCTGTATCACATGTAATGCACTTAAAAAAAATCTTTATTGTTTGAAACAAAGCAAACTCTATAGAGCGTATTTTCCAAATGTATGGAATCAGGACACACTCTTCTTTTAGATTAAATCTAACTGTGTAAACCTCGTCTCTTGGAGAGGCCCTAACCCTGGACAACAGTCCTAGCAGTATTAGTTGCTGGTCTTGTGTCAGCATCCTGTCCCGCCACTTCATAGAGCTATATGGTCCTGCCAGTTTCTTGGTGCTGCCTGCTAACAGCAAATTTGCAGGGCACATAGGTCTCCACTGCCCTTCTAGAATATTTTTACTATTTTTACTCAAATGTAGCTTGGCACAAGCTTTGACAGCCAATGGCATAAAGCATTTCTCTTTCTGCTTCTTGCATGTGTTCAAGACTTTGTATTTACGTCAATGCTTTATTCATTAAAATAAGCTAAGTCAATAGGCTAAATATGCAGAAAGGTAAAAAGGAGTAGGCAAGGTCTCAGAATATTGCATTTCATCATTTTAGATTTATGCTGATGCATTCTATCTAATCTTTCAGCCCTGTAGGATTGATATTAGCAGCTGCGGTCAAAAGACAGAATTTTGGTGAAGACCTCACCCATTTTGTTGATGTAATAAGATTTTATTGCAGTGGCAATAAATTAGTAATAATAATTTCTGCAAATGCAAAACAGGAAATGAATAAAATGTATATTCTGATGATTTTTTAGATTCTGAATTATTTTTAGAATTAAGCAGTTACTTTGAAATTAAGATTATAGGTCAGGTGTTAAATTGTAAATAATAAAGCTGGTAAACCATATACTGTAGTACTTTCTTTTATTTCTCTCAGAACCACCGTACCACAACACACTTCAGTTTCTAGGGTCAAATTACATGATATAATTTATCTTTTACACATGCAATAACTTGGAAAATTCAAAATGTGAGATTCTCAGATATTTCCGATATTTCAGAACATATATCTATATACATGAACACTTCTTGTTTTTTTTATATTTATATGAACATATTTTCTCAAATATTTCCCACAAACAGCAGTTACACCTTGAATAAAAAAAGTTCTCAAATAAAGACTTACTTTCTAATCACTTGATTCAGTAAATATCCAGTCTAATATTGAGCATTATTTATGCATTTTAGTTATGCACAAGGTTGCATATTATTTTTCAAATTAAATATGCTTACTCTGCAGCATTATATGCAAAAGAAGAATGTCTTACACCAATTTTTTGTTCTTTCTGCTTTAAACCTAATTTTAACCTACAATTATACTTGTACAGATGCTTTTTTCCCCCCTTTTAAAAGCTGTATTGAATGCACTTGATTAGGCAGACTGGACGTGGAAATGAAGTTTTACCTTTCAGCTAATAAAAGACTGTGATAAACTGATAAAAAGTGCAGTGGTTGGTACCATGAAATGCAGTGGACACTGAAGGTAGGACATGTTGCTAGAGTTTTTGATTTTCTTTATTTAAAAATTTTTTAAAAAATTCAATTAAACTGAGTCCATTAACATGTTTCGCTGGTGTTACATTAAAGCGTCTTGTGACCTTAAAAAAACAGTCTTTGCAAAATTGCATTTTATAGCCTGTTGAGTATATTGCAGACTGTATCTCTCTACCTATGAGTTGTCATGAAATTATTCATGTAAGGCCATTATGTTTGATCTCTAAATGGCCTGATTGTTGATCCCATTGCCATAAAAGTAGAATTTACCTGAGGGGACATTCATTGAAGTGATCAGTGACATGGGCTTCCTGTAATATCATGCTGTGAACTGTTTCTTGGAGAGAAAACGTGAACAGCCATGATAAATTTGCTTAGATACCTTTATAATACCTTTTATACTTTATTCTCCTTAGAATTTCAGTGAGAACTACTTTCTATTATTTAGTGGTACTTTGCGATATTTGTCAAGTCAATTCTTTTTCCACTCTTCATTTTTGTATTAGTTACTTTTCTTCCTCAAATAAAATACAATGAAGATATGTAAATTTTACATCTCTGACTTCTGACTACTCTTCCAGTTTATCAAGATCCGTTTGTATTCTAAACTTGACCTTTAGAATTGTTCCAACTCTTCCCAGCTTGCTATCAGAGATAAATATTGTGTTCACTCCCTTCATCAAATTTGTTAAATAACAACTGAATAAAAACAAGCCCTGATTAGCCCTCCACAAGTGACCACACGATGCCATCCATGCTTGACAATTAATAGAAATATGGGGCCGTGTATTAGCTATATAAATAGGTTATTTGGCATGTATCTGATATTGTGTATCAAGGATGTTTCTGATTTCATATTGCTGTATATACAAGTGCCCAAGCTGTGATATTGATGTTGATAATGATAAATAAGCCTCTTCAAAACATGAGGTACAGCTCTCCGAGTTAGATTTCCCCTGCCACTGTTGGTGGTAACACCAAGACAAATGAAATTTGAAATTTTACTGTACACCATGGGTTAAATATTGTAAAATGCAAAAAAAATCCTAAACAGGACACAAAGTTACAAATTAATGAGGTCCATTGGTTATGGAGTAAAATAATTTTTGTTGAATCTGCTTTGTGTGGTTCAAAACTCTCTTACTATAACACCAGCTGCAACAGTATTACACGCCTTTATCTGAGAGTGCAGTGGCCTGAATAGCTGTTCCCTTGTATCCCGTCAGGTTTTTATTTTCGAAGTGTATTCTGCATGTTCTTCTTTATTTGGTAAGATGTCTTGGAAGTACTAAACTTTGGTAACTCTGGTTTTGCTTTAATAAATTATACTTCATCTCTGATTAAGATTTCCTAATTTTTTGTACTTTAATATTTGAATGTCTTCTTTTGGTATATCAGTTTGTTACATGCATCTGTGTACTAGACATGACACATCTTTTCCTTTTCTTAGGAGTGCATTTTCACTTCCAGTTATACAAGTTGCAGTTACATAAATTATGAGGCTTGAAAGCAGTTGATAACTTTGTTTTGAAAGAAGAAAAAGGGAACTTGTACTCCTTTACTTGTTCTTCTGATCAATGTCTGCTGATGTAACCTGCTGGAGCAGGTCTCCTTTGCAGGTCCTCCTTGGTTAATACCATGACTGTTGTGCTAACTTTTAAAATGTGAATAATGGCCAAAACAGAGATTTTGAAGTTCTGGTGTCCATACAAATCTGAAAGTATAGAAGTTCTAATATAAAAGTTACTGACCCTGTGGTTCACATCTGAAAAGGTCAGTGTACAAATTTGATGTTCTGAGAGCTTTTGAGATAGGCAGTGTGTGCTTATATCCCATTTTTACCAGTGAGAATAGAAAGTCTCAGGGAATTTTGTTCCCATAATTCAGAGATTTGGCAGGCTTATTTTATATTCTCTCAGTTAGAAAATATGAGATTCTCTCAAGTAGGATATCTTAGCCATGTGTAGTGTTTAGCTTCTCTGGAAGTGATGGACGGCACTTTCCAAACATAAAGGAAGACAGTATTCAAATTTAGCCTTTTAATCTATGACTTCAAGAATTGTTCTAGACAGGGAATTTTAGACTATTTATAACTTTCTACATTCCTGTATTACCGACTTTAAACTTAGTAAATAATAGTCCTGGAATATCTAAAAATAAATTTATTGTACTGCACTGCACATATTTTATTAAACTGTACTACAGGACAGCAAATCTCCAAAATATTAGTCTCAGTGGATTCTAAAAATATCCAAATTTCCAAAATCTTACAGAAAATGGATGACATCGCATCCCACCTATCTCAGGGCACAGCAAATATTGCTTTGTTTCTTCAGCGCACTTCTGAAGTAAACTATTAAAACTTTTCCTTTCTTAAAACTGAGAAAGGGAATGTATATACTCAAAAGGTGCTCCTGAAACAGTTATGTCTTTTCACATGAGTTTGCTAGACTTGATGATTATATGTAACACTCACCTGGGTCTCTTATCTTTGTTTCTCCATACACCTCTAGAAGAGGTTCTATTGAAATGCAGCGCAAAATATAAATAATAGAAAACCTCAACAAAGAGGAAAAACTTAAGACTTCATGTGTTTATGTGGTCTCATAGTAGAAATATTTTTTCCCAGTCCAAAAGAATTAAGATATGTTTATAACTGCAAATGATGTGGCAGAGAAACGATATTAAAATATTTTCATAAGTTCAGTGGGGAACTTATAAATTAACTAGATATTACTTACATCTTTAGTTTATGCAGGTTTTTAATGTTTGAATAACAAAATAATGATACAGTTTGCCTCAAATTCATTTACTAAGCCTTTTATTGATACTTATATGCTTCATTAAGTAGTAAGCTGCCGAAAAGAGAACAGTAGTTTGTGTCTTGTCACAAATATGACATGGTTTAGGCAAAAATTGTCATTTTAAA
The DNA here is from genome assembly GCF_964289735.1 of Phaethon aethereus. NCBI lineage: Eukaryota > Metazoa > Chordata > Aves > Phaethontiformes > Phaethontidae > Phaethon > Phaethon aethereus. Next base: position 32,377,369 of record NC_138579.1, on the reverse strand, counting down.
AATTAAGAATGATTTTATTCTCTGTGTGTTTCAAGCAACTTTACCTCGAGCACTGCAGAATGGAGTAAAAACATTTTTATGAAATTGACAGTGTAGTTTAGGGATTTTTTGTACATAATTTTCTTTTAGCAACTAGCATCATGAGCATATAAAGTGAGCTACACAAAAAATTTTGATAATGTATTAGCACTGCTGCTGAGTTTAAGAGTTTGGGTCTAAACTTTCTCCAAGTCGACATGTTTTGAAGTAGAATTTTAAAATAACATCTCCATCTGAAAAAGAAGAAGGGGATTTGCTAAGGGCTATCATAATTCCTTAACATCATAAACAGTGATCAGAAAACAAGTCTCTTATAAAAGGAGAACAAGTCTTTTTAAAAGGTCATGTTTCCTGTGAAAATAAATTCTCTCAGGCTTAAAATTGTCTGGTAAGAAAAGACTGACTTGAGATACAAGTCACATGGGGCATTTTCCTGCCATTTTTTCACTGAATTACGTGGGGCAGGCTCAGTAAATAGCAGCTCTTTCCTGATATATAATACAGTTCAACATGTTACTACTTGAAACTTGTTTTTTTTCTTGTTAGGTCAGAAGACAGTAGATGATATTGATAAAGAGATAAAAGGACATGCCATCCGAATTGTTATCCAGCCTCTTTGTTCATCATTGTTCTAGTCAGACTAAAGCAATATTCGGTGAGTCCACCATGAATCCACATTTAAACGAAAAGAATATTAAGGTGTAACATGACTGAAAAAGTTAATTTAAAAGAAGTTTAACCAGGATGTGAGTTAAGAGGTTGTAAGATGCCTGTATAAATAAGGCCTCAGAAATATTTTAGCAGAAATTTAAAAAGATTTCTTTGGCTAAAGAAAGCTTATGAGAACTTGAGCTAAAAGGTAATTTTATTCTCAAAATCGTCAGATTGTCATAATCAGTTCCATTATAAAAAAACCAAAACAAACAACCCTTCCCTCAAAAAGCCACTAAAGTCACTCTTGTGGGTCTATAATAAACACTTTATCTTAGCGTATTTTGTCATAAAGGAATTGTAAATATTATGGATGGATAATTAACTCAATAGTGAATGTTTAATAGTTAATATTCATTACTGATTCCAAGTTATAAAGCAAAGTTTTGTAGTAATGTGGTTATTAATTAGATTCTAATTAATAATTTCAACCTTGTAACATTTACAAAACAAGTAGGCTGATCATTACTAACCAACCTGCATTCTAGCAATGATTAGCCTTCATTCTGTTCAATAATAATTCTCGTGGGGCCATAAGACTCTGCAAATCCAACCTGAGACTTCAGCTGAAATTTTTCAGGTTTATGCCTATTTCAATATTTCATTTTAAGAATAAATTATCCCTGCATTGGATAAAATTGTAATTATCCATAATCTTTTGAAGCCAATCTCATATTCTTAAAATAGAACCACTTTATGTCTAATTTAAAATAAAGCTTAGATTAATAATTTGCATTTCAAGAAAAAAAAATGAAGCACAATACTGTGTCTATTTCTTGTTTAAGTATATATATTTTTGGAGTGATTAATTGTGGATATATTCTTGGAAGATATGATATTATATATTCAGTATTGCATTTTAAACATTTCATACAAGATTTAGTTATCAAAGTTTTAAACTACTATGGAGCTTCACTTTGCCATCATAAATTATCTATCACCTACCAGGGTAATCTTTTCAGGTCAGAAAGAACTTTATTCTCCTTTACATGTTCAAAAGGTTTTTAAAAGTTTGGGACATTTTTGTGTGCCTGTAAATAGTGAAAAGTCTTTAATTGTGGCATAATTCTGCTGGTGTTTATTTTGTAACTTCTACCATTACAAAATTTCAATTTTTTCCCTTTCACTTGTCACACTTCTAAAAATTCCAGACATATTCTTAGTTTTTTATAAGGATTTCTGTTCTGATGCTAGGTCTAGAACAGGGACACATACTATACCTTAGTTTCCAACCACATCAAACTCACCCTAATTATGACTGTGAACAGCTCGCTCTAGTTCTCCTAGGGTTCTCCCATAATGTGGGTGGAGTACTTTGCATTTAATGAACACCTCAGTTCTCACTTTCAGAGTGTCATACAAAATGCATTTAATGCAAGTTGCAGACTTGCATTGGATTATTCAAATAGTTTTTTATGTTGTACTGACATACTGCATGGAACAGTAGAATGAGACATCTTTAAAAATGTGATTATTCTGTTGCTTTGCTTATGTTACTTATCACTGCCAAGACCTGATAAATAAGTTCAGTACACCTGCATTTTTGTAACATTGTTTAAAATCCTTGTTCTCTTCGGCATGATTTAAGCTTTGGAAACTCAGTAGGTGCAATCATTTTATTTCACTAAATTGAAGCTGTTTTTCTTTAAATGTACAACAAAGATCCTTCTGTGTATTGTATCCTTATGTGTGTATCCTGGAAAGTTAATCCAATTGATCCATCATTTATGCTAGGTCTAAATATTGTATTTCTTAATAAACAAAAACATTTCTGTTACATTTTCTTCCCAATGTATGTAATATTGCCTAAGGACACTGGAGCCATTTAAAGTTATGTTTACCATATGAAAAATGTTTTTTTAAATTGTAGAAGCTGTAGAAAAGGTTAAAAGAAAAAACAAAAAGACAGAACATATGCACCTATGTCCAAAACTGTGATTCTGAGTCTTCCTTAGATGGTACCTAACTCGTGTCTTAATTAATTTGTCTTCTTTTAAATTAATTTGTTCTCCACCTGTTTATAAATGCTCCTCTGAAGATTTTGTGTAGCATTTTTCTAAATTCTTGTGTAAGTGTTGATGAGAAAAGGCTTTCTCTGGTAACATAAGTCTTCTCTTCAGTACTTGAATAAAATCAACAGTTTTAAATTAAAATAACAAAAGTTACAAAGGTCCATATGATATATTTGTTTTATACTTTCTGTATTTCTCATTGTCAAGCTTTCATCAACAAAGTACAACACCTTTGTTGATGATACGCAAGAGTTGAAAATCTTGTGGTCAGCAAAGAGTAAATAAAATCAAGCAATTACAGCGTTACTTTCAAGGTTTTCAGTTTTTGTGTGGTTTGGAATAATTTGTTATAGATGTGGCACGACATTTGGAGGGAAGAATGCCAACTGGAAAAATAGATACCGCTCTTTGGACTACTATGGGTATGTTAAGAGTAGTCATCTGACTTGTTTCCTACTCTGATCATCTACCCTAACCCTGCTTAGATTCTGAGACGGAAGATAATGTTAGATGAAACTCTAATAACTGCTGACCATTGTTTCCAAGTTTTTCACAAGTGTAGTTGTCATCATTATGAAAAATACTTAGTTGTGTACCTAATAGTGAACTTCTGGCCTGAAAAATTGCAGACACAATTTGATCTGATGGCCAGAGTTAAGTATGCAACTGTTAAAACAGACATCACTAAAACTTTCTAAAAAACATATTTACAAAAATTCCCCTGAGGAATTGAGTGGCTGTGGAAGAATTCTTAATGGAAAAATGCTTTAGTGCCTCAGAAATGTAAGCTATTTTTTCTATAGAATAGAACTATTTCTGTTGAAAAATTGATCTATCATCTTTCTTATCTGAACTTTACATTATTGCCAAAATACTGTAATTCAAAAAATTGAATGCACTACTGACTCCTTAAAAAAGAGACTATGAAGAAATATTCGGAGAGTTTGTTTCAAGTATAGCGCTATACTTTGCTGTGCTTGTTTTATTTTTCAAATACTGTTGAGTTGCCAAATGTTGAAGGAATGCAGTATAAAGTCACTAATGTGTTTTTTGCCTTCCTCAAAGTCGGGGAGGGAGGAAAATCCATGTGGGTTTTTTGTGCAGTTATTGTATTCTCTCAAGGCTGAGAGAACCCAAGCGGTTGCTATGCAAACACATGCAACAAAAAAGAAAATGTAAAAAAATTGATATATATGTGGGATTATCTTAATTAGAAACTTGCTTATGTTTTTATTCTCAATGTTAGTAGGCTTAAATGCATGAAAGAAAAAACTCTTCTTATTTTACATGTATCTGTAGAAATTCTGGAAACTACTTTGTCTAAACAAAGCAAGCAAGCAAGCAAGCTTGCTAAAGCAAACCCAAAAGAACTGAGCAAGCTAGTTCCCTGTAATTCTTGTTAATTCTTTGGTGTAAGAGACTGTATTTTTATTGTGCAGTTTGCAAAGTGCATGGTGAAAAGGGATCCTCATGTACGTCCAGGGCTTCTAGATGCTGTTGCAATATAAATTCTTTAACACTGATAAGAATTTCTGTACATGGTAATTGTTAATAAGAATTTTTATTCATAGTGCATTTAAGAAAAACAAGCCCTAATCCTCCCTGTTTCAACTCAAAAGTTTTTGTTTTGCATGCGAAAAAATGACAGGACAGTTAAATAAGGTGATTGGTCCTGCTTTACTGAAAGGTAATTAAACATAAGATGAGGTGAAATAGTAAATTAGAATTAGTGTTGAGAATAGAGATTAAACGTTGAGCTGTGCTTCTGTTTTAAGGGATACTGTTCCATACAGTGTACAGTATTTTTCTGAGTTCTGTCTGAAGTAGTCCTGACAGATCTTTTCAAACTAATTGTTTGTCTCTTCTTATAGTGCATCATTTCACGTCTCATCTTTTTTGCTTATCTTTTCCTGTCTCTGTGTTGTTTTTTTTCCTGAGGTTTTACATGCTACCTTATATTTATTAAAAGTAATTAAGCAGTGATTAATGACTTTTATATCATTATTATATATCATATCAGGTGTTAATTTGCAACTTCAAAAGCTCTTGTAGTGATTGGTTTAGGTGCCATGGAAAGAAAGCAGTTAAACAAAACTGAACAGAGAACAATACATTTTCTCTGAATATTTGTCTTACCGAGGAAGGAAGCGATGTTCTATACACATGACTCAGGGTAAAACTTTCAGTACTGAAAAAAGATTATACTGTATTGCAAAGATATCTCATGCAATGAAGATAGAATGAGAGGTTTTCTTAAATCTGTCAGTGTATTGATTTATTACACACACTCTGTAAAGACTATAAGAATAGATCCTCAGCTAGAGCGATTTATCAAAGCTGATTGCCATGGGATATCAATCTTCAGAAGGAGCGCAGGAATTCTGGTTTCAATTATTGTTTTCTGAAATTTTTATGCTAATCTCTGACACCTTTTATCTCAATTCTCTCAAATTCGAAGTGAGATCCAAGTTTTCAAACTGGACATCTATCCTTAGTAGCACAGTTCCTATGAAAGTGAAAAAGGTAAAATTCTGGATCATATGTCACAATCCAACTAACACTGTAAAGATCAATCAGATATCTTAAGGTGTGTACTGTGCCACAGGACAAACCAAGCTGCCTCCCTGTGAGCCTGTATCAGGCAATGGAGACTGACTACATTCTAGTGTGTTAGACAACATTACTGCCCTTGAGGAAACTCCTTTAAAGAAGTATATATGCTTAAATACTTTAGTATCCTGGGAGCAAAAACCCCTGTGTTTCTGTTTGGGAAATGAAGGAAACATCCTAAGCTTCCTGAACACTTCAGAATCCCTCATGCGCAAACCAAATCCCAGTGATTCCATTTATCTCCTCTTGAGGGTCTGGTTCAGTAAATGTACCTTGATAATGTTCAACTTACTTCTTTAAGAGCAGCCTCCACATCAGATGTACTAGCTGATGCAAAAATAGCTAAATTGTAGTATTAAGGTCCTATTTTTATGAACATGGGGTTAACATGAAAAGATTAATGATTTCTCTTGGTGGTTTTTATACAATATGGTCTTTTGAGCCTTGATAATATTTATCTAAACTTTGTATAATGACCTCTTAGCAAAAATATTCAGGCAGAAACCTGATTAATAAAGTGGCTAAGTAATGGAAAGGAACGGTGTTCATGAGATATCCTCATTCTCAGAGATTCTGTATTAATTTGTTGTAGGCAGCTCCTTGATCAGCATAGTTGCTTGATTTGAACTTGGTCTAGTGCCATAAGCCCTTCAGTGACCTTCAGCATTTAATTCAGGATTCCATATTCCACTGCAAGACTTAGCTGCCTAAATGTTAGGCAAGGTAACATGCCATACTGGAGTCCCTGTTTACCATCAGTAAATACCTCCTTTTGCTTACAGTCGCCTATTCCACTTCATAAACAGGCTATACAGGTAAAGTAGTAATTTAAAAGAAAATTTAAACCTGCATTGAAAGGTTATGACTAAGGGAAGTTCTTACATTACAGAAATCATTACAATAAGAGTAATTTACGCACTTACCACTAGTTATGATAAAAATGAAGTAATAAAATCTCTAAAGCTATCTTTTCTTTGCGCTTCTGATAATTTTTTTTTGCATAGGTACATGGATTGATCAGCTTCTACAAGAGAATCAGTTAGCCTAATCCTTGAAAAACAAAATGCAGTATTTAATCTTTCTCAATTATCAGATAAATCAAGCTTTCTAAAACTATTTCCAATAGGAAAATTAGCGTTTTTTTCATTGTGATCAGTTGGAGGTGAATGTAGCCTCTTGACCTACCAGGGAAAGGCCAATGTTACAGATATTCTAAAAATGACAAATATTTCCATATATAAAAATAGGAAAATAGACTAAAAATCATTACATCATTACATCACTCATCTTTAAATGTACAAAAGATGCACCAGAATGTTTAAGTATACATGTAACTCTAAAGTTTGTCACAGCTATAATAACGAATATAATTTGACTCTTCTGTAGTTTCACTTTAGAGTTTGCATAAACTTATAATTAAGCAAGTGCTTAAGCATTTTGCTGGATCTTGGCCTAAGAGCTTAATGATTATTTTGCAGTATAATGACATGTCCAGTATGAAGGGAAACAAAACCTCTGTCTATAGAACTTATTTGCCATGAAAAAGTCTGTCGGTATGTTGCATGATAATCAGTTCAATTCAATGTACAGTAAATTGGATCATTATTATTAATTTTCTCATCTCCCAAGCAATTCATGAACCATTTTTAGAATTTCAAAAAAACAGTTCATGAATCAGACAAAAAAAATTAAATAAGAACCTAGCCCACAATGAGATGATGAGTCAGAGTTCTTTTCTGTAGTAGTGTCAACCGAAGTACTTCTGAAATATAATGAGGATTGGCACTGATGCAGAAAAGGCCATGATGAGCATGAAACAATATGTTGAATTTACATGTTAACTCTTTTTGTTGGTTTTGGCAATTTCACTGAAGATTATCTGAAAATCCATAAACATCTGGATGAGAAGAGAGAGTGGGGGGTATCACTTTATACTAAAATGATGGAGTTTATATTGGGATACAATACTATAAATGGAAGAGGAAAGTTGTTTCTTGCACAGCTGTTTCCAATTTTGCTAATCTATATTTCAGGCCAAATTCACCATGGAATTAAACCACACATTTACATTGATATGTATGTGTCTGAATTAAAGACATGGGGAAAAAAACTTTTGAAGATCACTAAATCTCAATAATACTTTGGAGGTATTTAGTCAGCTTTATTTTCAGAAGACAAAATTAGCAAGTACAGCTGCTATTTGTGGGCCTGTAGTTTTTGAAAGTGAAGGACTAGGTTTTCAAAAGGACATATGCACATTTTTAGGCCCTGAAAATTTTCTGCAAAAAAAGCTGTTCAGAGTCAAAGCTTACATTTAAGTCTTGTATCAAACATTTTTGTTCTAAAGGTTCTGTGTAAACAATTGAACTTGAAGTTGCTGAATATCTACGAATTTTAATAGTAATTTTTAATGACAGATGCATATGCGTATAAAACCTAGGGTCCAGCAATGGTTCTCATGGCATAATATGAAAACATGAGAGTGTGTGTCTCTCCATTTATTTGTAAAACACTAAATATGCATAGTCTTTTTCCAAGATTTTTTTTGTCTTTAAGAAATTAACTGAACTCATAGTCAAAAACAGTATGTGTTTTGCTTCAGTAAAAAGAAAAGAATGAAGAAATCAGAAGTGGGGAATAGTGTTTGACAAAGATCATTATGAAGCTCATAAAACTATTGTTGTGTGTGTACTGAGGTTGTTGTTAAGGCTTCCTATTTAGCATGTATAATTAAGGGTATTAATGAGATCTATATTTTATAAGGGAAAAAAAAGGGATAAAGTGCTCATTTCTATTTGTACTACAGTATACAGTATGGCAAATATTTTGATGGTGGGACTGGTTTTGCAACACTTGTCAAAAACAGTAAAGGCATCTTGTTTAGACCAAATAGTACATTTGAAAGAATAGGTATAGTTTCAGACATTAGAAAGTCTCTCCTTTCTTAAACAAATAGGTTTAAAAATAGAAATGGATATTATTCCTTTCTGGAGATCTTTAATCTAAAACTTTATGTGAAAAATATAGAGAAATTTTTAAGGTTAGTGTGTTTATGCAAGTGTTATACTGCTACAGTCAACTATAGATCAGTGATATTGACAGTATTATGCTGTATGGGCCTGATCCAGAGCTGCTTTAAAACACATTTATAAATGAAGTCCTTCCAACTTTGGCAGACCATGTTACAGGTTTGTTATAGCGTAAGTCTACAGCATGACATAGTATAAGGAACTCAAAAATATGAGCTTAAGTCATGCCTTTTATTAGAACTGTTCTATACCCAAATCAATACACACCAAACGTTCAGTCACGTTACTGCTCTGGTATAACTTTTAACTGACTCTTTTATAAAGTCTTGCTTTTTGCTGATGTTTTGTTACTAAAAAGAAATATTCATACTTGTATAAGCATGATAATAAATTTCAAAGACTCAAGGTTTTCAGATCAGGATTTGTTTGCTTCTTTTACTTCTATAACTAATGATAGAAATAAAATACTTTGAAATGTTCACTTCTTTACAATCTAAAGTTGAGGGAATTTGTAGTTTCATATTTTCAGCTTGTTTTTTTCTGTCATTGCACACTTGAAGCTGTTGACCACTCCACAAATTGGGCAATGCTTGGTGCAAGTAATAAAACTATCATGTTTAATTAAAGAGCAGATTTGGAGGGAAGTGACAACAATTTTAGTGCAGCTAATAACTTTTGAAGATTGTGTACAGCTATTTACTCTGCTGTTCAATAAAAAAAAAGTTGTTACTATAGAAACTACTAAATCACATGATTTATGTGCTATTTGGAAGAGCTAGTCTTCCCTTTACAGAGAGATACTTAGCGACGTGTCATTTGAGCTGTAGAGTTTATATGTTTATATCACTAAACCCAAAATGCTAACAGATTACCATGGATTTTAAAAAAAGGACATTGTTTACTTGAAGGAAATAATGGCAAACTATTTTTCAAGCTGTGGGTTGTCATATGTTTTTCTTTAAACCTCTTAGATCCTTTTCATTTATACTAGAAACTTTGTGTTCTAATTGATTGTACATTAGGGCCTAAGCTTTATTTTAAAACTGAAATAAAGAAAAATAACTGCTTTTCTGTTCCTAGTGAGTTCTTTGTAGCTTTATGACATTGAGCTTTAAAGGAGAGTGATTAAGAAAAGGAAGCTGGAAGGCAAAAGTAATAAAATAAGAATAATTTTCTGAATGCAAGAAATTTATAAAGGAATTAATTGTCAGAGCGCTACATATCAAAATAGAGAAGCTGGAAGAGAAATTTTAAAAGATTAACAGTATGTATAGAAGTTTGAAATTTTATTCAAGCCAAAGTAGTATTTCTTAGAAACTAGGAGTCTGACCCAAGAGAAGCATTGTCTACATAAGTGATAAGGGTGAGATGTATAAGGGGTAATTAGGAAACCTATCTGAAGATTTACAGTCTGATTAGAATTCTACTGATTTTAAAACGGGTTTGGATCACGTGTCTGAGAAGAATCTTAACTGACTACTGTCACTCATATTGCCAGGTCAGTATTTTTGCCATCATCATGGCCAGTCATCTTTCTCTGACTATTCCTTTGAATAACTAATGCCATTAAATGGCTAGAATAATTCTACTCATTCCCAGCTGCGTCTACTGAGTTTCAGCTTGAAAGTGATTTTATCCTTGCAGCAATGACATGTAGGAAAAATACCCATCAAGTTACCTTTGCCGCTGTTTTTGCCTAAAGTCATGATGAGGCCAATATTCCTCCCTGTTTCTTCAGACTTTATTATGCCTTTCTAGCAATGTACTTGGACACTCTCTTTACTTCTTAAACTCTTGTTTCCTATTCACCTTTGTCTGATGGATAATACAGAAAGATATGGAAATGCAGAAGAACATGGCCAGAAAAGAAGGCTGATTAAACAGTGGACAATGCTGTGGTTCAACATGTACTATGAACACAGCCTGAATAGCTGCTATTATATGTTTATATCTTTTCATCCCCAAGCAAACAGCAAAAAGTTATTTTTTGGGAAACGTAGTTGGAGTAGGAGTTCAGCTTTTACTGGATCTCTTTCACGAACAAAATGACATTTCCCCTCATGCGACTTCTATAGCAAAAGAGGGACATGTTACAGTATCAGAAAAAGTGTGTGAAACTATGGCTTGAACTGGAATTATAAGAATACTGTAGCAAATTAGGGTAAAAATATATTTAGAAATTTCTATGGCATCCTCTGTGTACGCTCTCCTTTTGATGATGTTTATATAAGTCCCTTAAAAAATCTGCCTGTTGATATTCTGTAAGTTAACAAATCTGTGTGACTATTATATTCTAGAATATATTTTAAATATTTGCTAGCCAATTACAGCAAAGACTTTCATTCAAATCCAAGGAAGTTTAGTGTGTCTCTAAGCACACACATATTCTGTATATTTTGTATACATGGATGTCTCAAAGTCCATAGTGTGTACGTACGCTACACAGGGTCGGTGCCATGATAAACAATATGCTGTTTTTTAAAAGCATCCTCCATTATGGGCATGCTATTTTTCTTCCAAGTTAATGAGATGATCCCAGTTTCTAGGTATTGTTGACAGACAGCTGACACCCCCTGTAAAAGTTTGAACCATAGATACGATATGAAAAAGCTAAATATGTCTGGATGGTCCTCAGATCTTAAGTGAGAAATTCAGGATACCAGAGCTGGATGTACATCCCAGGATGCATCTGAACTCAGGTTTGAACAGGACATTCATACATTCCCTCCCTTTTTTCGCTTTTACTTTTCATGTGATTCCAAGATTCACATGAACAAGGAGTTATGTGTTAGCTCTTGTCCCAGAATTTAAATATAGCCTAAGTAACTGTTATTTACTACAGACAAGAGAGCTGTGGAACTCCTTCCTAAAGGGATTGTGGTTGCAAGACATAAGTCTAAGAAAAAAATCAGAAAAGTTCAAAAAAGGGTTATTTTGCATTGCTCAGCGCCAGAGTGCACAAGTATCTACATCTTAATCATCAGTAGGACATACCCTATGATCATGTAAAAATATTGGGCTAGACAGGTCATGGAACTGAAACACCATGCCCATGCTTTTGTTTGTGTGTACTTCCAAAATTCTGTGTAATGGTTATTGTATTGCCAGCATGGAGATCGTGTCCTTTCCCTGGAATAAAAGGAGTGGTTTTGTCAGAGCGGCAGGTGAATATGAACAACCCTTTTGACATGATGAGGAAGCAATTCCACCTTTCATTCTGCTTCTCTCTCTGCAAAGGCATTGCAGTCTTGATAAACCTTTGAGGTTGGGACTTTACTGACATGTTTGTTCAGTCATATTCTTTACTTATTCACGGACTGTTAACTCTTAAATAGTATTATAGCTGTATTTGAAGTTAGACTTTATAGTGAGCTCTTTTTTCTTGAGTAAATCTTTTCATTAAGCAATTTTCTGAAAGGAATTGTCTGACTAAATGTTTTTATATGTAATATACAGTACTTCGATCTCATACGATGTATGTCCCATTTGTTGATTGTAGATTATTGCAGTAAATCACCTTTTTTAATACAGGCCCCAAACCAACATACTCTCATTATATTAAAATAATTTTGTAAAATGACATTTAACTCAGATTTTAATTAAAATTACTTTTTAATAATTTTATTTCTTTAATTCAAAAAGGAAAAAAGCTTTTCCATCTGTTGTTCTTCTTTATTTGCTTTCTCCTTTCAAACAATTTTGTCCTTCTGTTTTGCCAAAAATAGTTGTACTTAGCGAGCTAAAGAATGGAGCTACTGTGCAACTTGCACATCTCTCATGAAATTGGTTACTGTTCTTGCTATTGTTTTATTATCAAGCCACAAATGAAACATTTGAGATTAGTGTTTCCTGCACTCCTATTATAGGTGGTTTGTACATTGTGGGTATGATGGTTTGTTAATGAAAAACTAGATAATATTTTAACAGCACAGAAAATCACATAATTTAGACTATTATTATCTTACTTATCATTACTAAAAGCTGTATTTGTTATTTTAAACTGTTTCAATACTATTTTTTTTTTCTTTGAAACTGAGCTGCCTGCAATGGCCGGAGTCAATCTCCATGGTAATGGAATGATCAGAGGGTAAAACCTAGAAATCTCATTCCTAAAGTCTGTAAGATTTTTTTTTTTTCTTAAATTTAATTGAGAATAAGATTATAATTAAGGATTCACAGAAGAAATTGCAAACTCAACTTAGGTTTTTCTGAGGGAAAGAAAAGTCTTACTCTTAGTTGCATTTCCTGTCAAACACCTTTTTCCAAAACTATGTATAATTTTCTTAAAACAGAGAATATAAAGGCAGTGATAGATATGATGAGTCTTGACAAACTGAAGGTTTGAACAGTGATAAATGATTTAAAGTAACAGGACAAATGTGAGATTTTTATTTAGAAAACATCAGTTCCCTAAGTGCAAAGTGAAGATTACTGGTGTACTGATAGTTTTGTGGAGGAGGATCTAGAGATACTGAGTACAATACCATGCTGTGATGGAAAAGAACTTTCATAATGGGCTACATAAATAACAATATTTTATTTAAAGACTGTTATATTTTGAAAATATTTTTTCTCTTTAGCACAAATGATACCTTGAGCTGAAAAGGAAGAAGACACAGAAAATAAAAATAATAATTATTGCTCTAGAAAATATACTATTTATACAATCATTTTGGAAGAACATGGATATGCTCAATCTAGAGACAAAATCACACAGAAATACTAGGCCTCTTAAGTGTTCAAAGTTGTAGAAACTCCTGAGGGAGTAAGAACTCTTCTTTATGTTTATCTGGGATAGGTTTAGCCTGGGTTTAAATAACAAAAACATAAAAAGTTATAGATTAGGAAAATAATCCCAACTTTAGGAGAGCAATACATTCAATGAGATTATTTAGGGAAACTGTGAAATATTTGTTTTTGGAGGTATTTGATACAATACAAACAAGTAAGAAATGTAAGGAATGATTGATGCTATATTGCTGCAGGCAAATGGACAAGACAATCACATCAGGGTACTTTCCCCTCTGTATGATTCTGAAAATTCCTGTTCACATGGAAAACTCGTAGGTTCAATTAAAAAAATGGACTCAGAACAACAAAGAGTACTTTTATGTTTTTTGTTGAAAAACATAAGATATAAAAACATAATTTTTGAAGGAGTCTGTATTACTGCCTATTTTACTTCTTTCTAGGTTTTGAGTATTGAAATTCCCAGAAATTACTTCATTATTTTATATTGGATTTCACAGATTTCTGTGAAATTCTGTGAAATATTGGATGTACAAAAGGATAAAAAGAAAATAGTTCCTGCCACCATGATTACTGATTTTCAGATTTGACCTAGTTTTCCTTCCAATAATTCATTCTTATTTAAGATAATGTAAGCAGATATACATTTACTGTTGTGTATAAAAAAAGGAAAAAGAAAGCTCCAAATCCATGTCGCTTAAGAATCAAAAAACAGTAAGGGCATATAGTCTTAGTGATGTAACGTACCAAGAGGGTTGCTTCATCCTGCACAAATGCCTTTTTCTAGGTTAATTTTTGGAGGAGTCCTTTGCAGCCTGTTCCTGTTCCTTAATCCTTGCAAAGCAAGGGCACAGTTAATTGTAACGAGCCACATATGCCACCAGACAGACTTTTGTGTGTTGCTCTGTGCCAACAATGTCAACTTTTCATCCCCAGGTTCTGGGGTTCATCAATAGTAGGAGACCAAAAGAATCTTCTTGGCCATCTGTCCTTTCTGGTAAGTCTTGTTAGTCCTATTCATGAAATACTGAGTTGGAATAGACGTAGCTTGCTGCAAATTGTGATAACACTGTGCTCTGTCAATATTTCACATCAACACAAGGACTGATCATTTTTCCCCATTTTGATTGTGCTTGTTATCAGGTAAATACGATTAGCTTTTAGTTTTTATCATAATAAGTTATAAGTTTATTATCAAATAATAATTAATCAGTCACAGGTCAGTAATAATAGTAAGGTCAGCTATTCAGTTAGAAAACAAAAATGTGGTCCCTGTATATAAAAAGGAGAAAAACAATATAGGCATTACAAGCTAGTTAGTCACATCTTAGCAGTACATAAAACAGAACAAAATTTGAAGAAAATAATTTAATTCAGAGGACTAAAATACTACATCAGATTATGGAAGAAGATTGTACAAACTGAAATTAATTTCTCAAGAAATTATAGCAAATTTTACTTCTAGGGACTATAGGATGGTATATGAGATGATGATACAAAATATTAGTGAGACCGCCACCATTAGTGGTGAAAGAGGAGTATTGTACATAGAGGTCTTAAAAAGCAATCTTGAGGCCAATTAAAAAAAAATATTTTGCTAATCATATTTACAGAAAATGCAGTCTGCTTTTCAAATTTGTTAGTAACACAAACCTAGGATTGTAAACCAGTAATAACAAAGGTGATAATCAAAATATGGTGAACAATAAGGCGCAGAAGAACCTACGGTGGAGAGGCAGTAAGAACTTACATTAGTCTGGTGTCTCCTCAGTTAGAAGCAGGTGATGAAGAGAAGGATGTGCATGTACTGGGTGACTGCAGGATGACTGTTAGCCATTAATACAGTACAATTGTAAAAAAAAAAAAAAAACAGTCCTAGAATGTCAGCTGAATTACTTCCAGTAGAGAAGGAAACTTCAGTGCTACTTAAACCCCTGCTGAAGCCATATGGGGAATACACTGCAAAATTCTGACCACTGATTTTTACTAAAGCTGCTATACATAAACAATGGTACAACAGGAAGGGGAATTACTTCAGCTAGAAGATAATGTTGGTAGAAGAACAAATTCCTATAATTAGACCATAGTTCAAATCAGTATGAAAATGGAAAAATACATTCCTAACTGTTACAGTTGTAAAATTTTAGAATAACTTTCCAATCATAGCAACAGGAGAAAAAAGCTAAATAATTTAAAAATAGAGCTCAGGAAACTTGCAAAGGAATTGGAAAATGTAAATTGCCATTGTAAGGAGGCCCAGACCCATGGCACAGGAGTTTAATTCCAGCCATGTGTGGCTATACAACTGTCTTTGACTAAGCCTTAGATAAGAGCAAGTTGTCTCCAGCTCCCTTTGTACAGAGCAACCACAAAAGTGAAAACAACCTCTGAATTTTTAAAAATTTTCCACATTTTCTGACATGAAAGGATGCAATTGACTATATCTATGTTTCTATAATAATTTTATTTTTCATATGCATTTGTTTAGATAAGTTACCTAGAAATAGATATAATTAACTCAATGGCTCTTCTAAATGTTTCCACATCCTTGGTGCTGAGTTCTCTAAATCTGCACCAGCTCACATGACAGTAACTCTGTACTGGCTCATTGTACAGAATCTGTTCTACGTTAGAAGGATTTCTGGCTGCTCTGTAAAGAAACTGGTAATGATGAACCTATTTTTATTGACTAAATTTTGAATATCTGCTTTTAAGATTATAACATTCAGCAACCAAATCAGTTATGTCTGCTTAAAATACTTTAAAATTTAGTATTCTTTTTGGACCTGATTTATTACAGTGTCTTATTAAATAGAATTATCCATGCCTAAAACTTTAAGTGTTGTCATTGCTTGGAGTCTTCTTTCTATATGTGCAATCCCTTCAAAATAATCCTTTCTTTTCCTTCCCCATGGTATGCTGAATTCACTGCTTATGATTGTCGTCATTATTCTCTTATCATTTATATTTCTGTGTTTGTATTTACCCAGGTGTTGATTCAAGTACTGAGAATAAACTTTGTAGAAGGCATTGTAATTTCTATTTGTTCTTATAATGCTTCATAAAGTGGCATTCTAGTCCAAGACCCATGATGATACAAACTTACAAAAATATGATGAAGTATTTTAATGAAAGATGTAGTTCATCAGAGAAGGTCCTTGATTTCATTGATCCTTGCATGAGCAGGAGGGTTGGACTAGATGGCCTCCAGTGATCACTTGCAACATCAACCATTCTGTGTGTGATTCTTGTATATAAATCTCATAGCTATGGTCATAAGTAGGTAGCTTTTCATCCCCATGTTGATGTTGTATGAGGATCATCCTAAGAAATGCAAATTCTATTCTTCTATTAGAAGATTTCTGAGGCTGCAGCAGGGATAATTATTCTTGTTAGATTCCCTACTTTTTTTTTTAATGGACCTTTGGCACAGAGGAAGAAAAGCTATCAATGAAGTATCTTCGTAACGGTAATTTTATTGGCTAGAAGTGATGAAAGGGGACAAAGGAGAAGATAGCTTATGACAGCAATACTCAGCAGCTCTGGTTTTCCTGGAATTTGGTTCTCAATCGCTTAATTTGGTACTTCGTATAGATTCTTTTTTCTGTTATCTCAATGTAATAAATATACTGAGATGGAATTTCTTTACCCAGCTGCATCAGCATACCACAATGGTTTCTTTAGACTAATGGTTATATCAGAAGCAAGCAAGACAAAACAAAACAAAACAAAACAAAACAGATGACTTGAAGTAAATGCTATTGCGGTCTCTATTATATAGAGGGTAGATGATTTCTGGTATGACCAGGTGTGCATCCCTGTTTCCCATCATTTTCAATTTTCCTTTCTTTCTCTTGATGTGGGGTTTTCTGTATCATTGTATTATACTATCATCTGAAGATTGACTTGTATCTTAACATATTCAAAATGCTTCAGAAAAGATATTAAAAATGGGATTATACTTACTGAGAATACCTAAGAAAACATATTGTTATAATCTTAATTTGATACCTAATATAGAGAGCAGAAATATTATGACCTAGAAATATTCCTGGCTGAAATATTTATCAGTCTTTTAATTTCTGAATTTATTCCTGTTAAGGAACGCTGCCTCAGCCATATGAGTTAAATGAAAAACAAAAAAACCCAAACAAAAAACCCACCCCCCCAAAAAAAACCCACAAAAGAAAAGGAAGAAAAAGAAAAAACCCCTTTCTATTTCTTGAATGACTCCTCACATTTTTTATTGATTTGTCCCCAGATTGCCAGGAATGCTCTGTCCTAGTATGGGAGCGTATTTGATAATATCACATCTTATTTTAATTGGAAAAGGAGCCAAGATTATGTTTATAGTGCAAACCACCTTAACTACTAATACGCCACATGGATAAAATACAGACAATTTTGTGTTGTCTATTCACATGTGAGTAGACCATGTGAGATACATGAGCATCTTGTGTGACGTAGATGAAGATCATGGTGAAAAGGCAATTAAAATAATTAATTAAAAGATATGCACTAGTTTCTAAAGCAGTTACATGACTACTATCTACTATTTGGTGAATACTGACTGTGCAGAACACTTCTGAAAAATGATCATAGAATCCTAGAATCATTAAGGTTGGAAAAGACCTTTAAGGTCATCAAGTCCAGCCATCAATCCAACACCACCATGCCCACTAAACCATGTCCCAGAGTGCCACGTCCACATGTTTTTTGAACACCACCAGTGATGGTGACTCCACCACTTCCCTGGCAGCCTGTTCTAATGCCTGACCACTCTTTCAGTAAAGAAATTTTACCTAATATCCAATCTAAACCTCCCCTGGAGCAAATTGAGGCCATTTCCTCTTGTCCTATTGCTAATTACTCGGAAGAAGTAACCAACATCCACCTCACCACAACCTCCTTTCAGGTAGTTGTAGAGAATGATGAGGTCTCCCCTCAGCTTCCTCTTCTCCAGACTAAAAAATCCCAGTTCCCTCAGAAACTCTTCATAAGACTTGTTCTCCAGACCCCTCACCAGCTTCGTTGCCCTTCTCTGGACACACTCCAGCAACTCCATGTAATTTTTGCGGTCAGGGGCCCAAAACTGAACAGATTATTCAAGGTGCGGCCTCACCAGTGCCGAGTACAGGGCCACAATCACTTCCCTACTCCTGCTGGCCACACTATTTCTGATATTGGCCAGGATGCTGTTGGACTTTGGCCAGCTGGACACAACTGTTGGCTCATGTTCAGCCAGCTGTCAACCAGCACCCCCAGGTCCTTTTCTACCAGGCAGCTCTCCAGCCATTCCTCCCCAAGCCTGTAGCATTGCATGGGGTTGTTGTGACCCAAGTGCAGGACCCTGCACTTGGCCTTATTAAACCTCATCCAACTGACCTCTGCCCATCGATCCAGCCTGTCCAGATCCCTCTGCAGAGCCCTCCTACCCTCCAGCAGATCAACACTCCCACCCAACTTGGTGTCATCTGCAAACTTACTAGGGGTGTGCTTAATCCCCTCATCCAGATCATTGATAAAGATATTGAACAAGACCGGCCACAGATCCGAGCCCTGGGGAACACCGCTTGTGACTGGCTGCCAACTGGATTTAACGTCATTCACCACAACTCTCTGGGCTTGGATGTCCAGCAAGTTTTTTACCCAGAGAAGTGTACACCTGTCTAAGCCATGAGCTGCCAGTTTCTCCAGGAGAATGCTGTGGGAGACGGTGTCAAAGGCTTTACTAAAGTCCAGGTAGACAACATCCACAGCCTTTCCCTCATCCACTAGGTGGGTCACCTGGTCATAGAAGGAGATCAGGTTGGTCAAGCAGGACCTGCCTTTCATGAACCTGTGCTGGCTGGACCTGATCCCTTGGTTGTCCTGCACATGCCTTGTGAGCACCCTCAAGATAAAACACTCCATCATCTTCCCTGGCACAGAGGTCAGGCTGACAGACTTGTAGTTCCTGGGATCCTCCTCCGGCCTTTCTTGTAGATTGGTGTCACATTGGCAAGCCTCCAGTCTTCTGGGACCTCCCATGTTAATCAGGACTGCTGATAAATGATGGAGAGTGGCTTGGCAAGCTCCTCTGCCAGCTCCCTCAGTACTCTTGGGTGGATCCCATCAGGTCTCATAGACTTGTGGGTATCCAGGTGACTTAGCAGGTCCTTAACTGCTTCCTCCTGGATTATGTGGAGTTTATTCTGCTTTACATCCCTGCCTTCCAGTTCAGGGAGCTGAATACCCTGCGGATACCTGGTGTGGCTGTTAAAGACTGACACAAAGAAGGCATTAAGTACCTCAGCCTTTTCCTCATCCTTGGTGACAATGTTCCCCCACTGCATCCAATAAGGGATGGAGATTCTCCTTGCTTCTCTTTTTGTTGTTAATATATGTGTAAAAACATTTTTTGTTATCCCTTACGACCCTGGCCAGATTGAGTTCTAGTTGAGCGTTTGCCTTTCTGATTTTCTCTCTTCATGACCTAACTACATCCTTGTGCTTTTCTTGAGTTGCCTGCCCTTTCTTCCAAAGGTGGTAAACTCTCCTTTTTTTCCTGAGTCCCAGAAAAATCTCCCGGTTCAGCCTGGACGGTCCTCTTCACTGCCAGCTTGTCTTATGGCACAAAGGGACAGCCTGCTCTTGCGCATTTAAGATTTCTTTCTTGAAGACTGTCCAGCCTTTCTGGACCCCTTTGTCCTTCAGGACTGTCTCCTAAGGAACTCTCTCAACTAGTGACCTGAACAGGCTGAAGTCTGCCCTCTGGAAGTCCATGGTAGTGTTTTTGCTGACTCCCCTCCTTACTTCACCAAGAATTGAGAATTCTATCATTTTGTTGTCCCTAAGCCCAAGACGGCCTCTGACCACCACATCTCCCACCAGTCCTTCTCTGTTTGTAAGCAGCAGGTCAAGTGGGGCACCTCCCCTGGTAGGCTGACTTACCAGCTGTGTCGGGAAGTTATCTTCCACGCACCACAGGAACCTCCTAGACTGTTTCCCCTCTGCTGTGTTGCATTTCCAGCAGACATCTGGTGAGTTGAAGTCCCCCACGAGAACAAGGGCTAGCCATTATGAGACTTCTGCCTCTATAGTGATCCAGGTGAAGAAATACTTAGGTGTTTCTCAATACTCTGAAAGTTCTGAAACTGAGCTGCTGGTTCTGAAGCTGTGCTGCTGGTTGTGTCTTTATTCTGAATCAGTGTTCTGGAGTCCTTGAGCAAGCAGGCTGAAAAAGATTCAGAACTCAAACTGCAAGAACTATGGTTAATCTGATGGAGAATGGTCATCTTGTTATAATTAGTTTGTGCTCATTCCTAAAATATGTCCGTAAATATTCCAGACATCTGCTACCCTGAAATTATGGCTGATATTAACTTGGATTCCTAAAAGGAGTATATGCTTTGGATGTTGGTTTGAAATGGGTTCAAGTGCTATAAGCATATTGGCATAATGTGCCTTTTCTTTATTATTTCATTCACTCTCTTTAAACTTCATGAACTGACTTGTGTACATTTGTGTGTCTATATTTATCTTTTTCACATATATAAAAATATTATATGTGTATTATACCTATATATGTGTGGGTGTCAATACAGTCTCCAGGATCATCTTTTGAAGCTAAATAGACACTATATGAGGAAAATGGCTTCATGCTATTGAGGCTGAACTTATGTTGGAAGTTTTCTGGAAACAAGATGATGTCTTTCATATGCAAATCTTTGATATTGACAAACACAAGTTATATATTTATTTGATCTCAATTCACTGTTGAGATACATACATCCCATCAACAACCTTCTGAAATACCAAAGACGACTGCTTATGCTCAGCAGGCACTAATATGTGATGGAAGAGGATTATTAGAGTTACATTTTCTAAACTGTAATTGGTCAGAAAAATTATCCAGATGACTTGAAACTGATCACTGAACATTTATATTTTCATTATGAATGGGAGTCATCATCATGTGTTGAAATTTGTATTCAGGTTCTAAACCAGCAGATTTTCAAATGTGCTGAATACAATGGTGTAATTATCAAAATGACATAAAATTAACAATTTGTACAATGCTAATCTCTAACATATTTGAATTTCTGTTACTCTAGGTTCTGCCAAACGTATATGTAGACCCAATTGAGCTATTCTTCCCATGCGGTAAATCTCAGACTGTAGCTGGCATCTGTAGGATCTGTAAGATTATATGAATATTTTCTTATTATTGAAAATTGACTACAGTTACATCAGACAGCACTGTGGGACTGAGTTTATTAAAGCATGTTTTATCCTAATGGAAAAAAAATCTGCAAGATTTAAATTATTTCTTTTTTTTTCAAATGTATGTCATGGTAGGCCTCACTGTTATACACTGTATCCTGTGCTTGGACTTCAGCAGTTGAATGGTAAATATTAAAATTTTGCTTTCATTTACAGCTGTAGTAAGATGAGACAGATTCACAGCCTTCACAAGCACTGAGAACAGAATTTGAACCACAGGATTCTGCAGGTGTTATATCCAGAAAAAGTACTTGCAAAAAGAGTATTTATTGACCGTATATGATGAATTAATTTCTAATTTTTCTTTTCTTGGCAACAGAAAGTTACTCCAGCTGTTGCTTATAGAAGAGCAGGCCAAGTTTTGTATTATGGTTCGATTGCTTCTGTACAAACCTTTGTAAAGTTCTGGCAACTAAGTCTTTACAATTGGTGATGGTGCAAAAAGCTGAAAAATAGAATTTAATTTTCGGTTTCCATACAAAGTCTGAAGTGTTAGAAAGTATATTCTTTTCAATTACAAATACAGAAAAAGTGTGGATGGAATCAAAGAGAAAATAAAGATGGAACCCAGCAAATATCACTTGGTACAGTAACTTTTGAATTATAATTACAACTTAGCATGAGAGCTTGCGCAAGCTATCTAAATCTGAAAAAGGCAAGAATAATAGTACTTATACAATGCTTTTTACTTTCAAATTGACCTACAAACATAGGGGATACAGTGTTTTCCCTATAAGCTTAGCTCAGAATGTTATACAATGTTATTCATACTTTTATTTCAGAGTAATGTACGTGATTAATGTGGGGACAGAACTTTTGCTGAAAAATTTAGTCATCATGTGTATAAAGCATGGAGATATCCATAAATGTAATCTTTTTTAAAGCAAAACAAATCACTCTTACGTGAAATTCAGGCAGTCGGTATCTTATACAATCCAAACCTTTTCTCTTTTAAGTTTCTTGAGACATCTTGATTTCAGAAGGGTCAGAATCAGTACATTCATTAATATAATAAAGAGTAAATCTACCAATGATACACCTAGTAAGTTTGTGTGCAATGGCACAACTTCTTGGGCAAATTTTTGGTTTATTACAAAATACACCAAGGCTGACTGCGGAAAGATTTCAAGTTCTTAGTTTAGACTTTTGAAGGTATTTTCAAATGTATCTTGTTTTTCTTTAGAAAGAACATTTCGCAGTTGCTCGAAGGGCTCATATATTTCATCAAAGCAGGCGGAGACTGTATGATGTATGTTTATTAGCTTCAGAAGCACATCTGTGAGCTCAGATTGGATGAAAGGTCATAAACACAATGAATGTTGCTAGGTAACAGTGCCTTTTAGTCAATTTAGTTGTGAAAATGAAAGGTTTTTTTGTACAAAGATAGGCTATTTGGATAGTAGAATGAACAGTCACTTTATTTTGATCTTCAGTGCTGTAATTTTAAAATAACAAACCTTTTTCCCTTGAGAAAAAAAAATCAGATTTTCTCTATTTACAATGTACTTTACTGGAAAAAAATTCAAAGTCATAATAAAAATGAAAGCTGAGAGAGAGGAAATTATGATTGTACCTGATTAATCAAAGAATAATTTTTGTTACTTGTAGTGGCTTTTCAATTAAAAGTGAGAAATATTAATCATTAAGGACTATAAGGTTATCTACTGAAATACTGTAAAATCTAGAGCAGTGCAAAAGAGTCATAAAACAACAAACCTTTTCCTTTAAAAAACATTTGCTTTTTAAACCAAACAATCTGCATGAAAGCAATCACTGCATTTCTGATGGGTTTTGACTCTTGTATTCTCTAAAAGGATTAACCTAAGAGAAAACAAACTTTTACTAATGCAGTAGGACTCAGAATTTGTGTTTGCAAGTTGGATGAGCGATGCAATACTAGATTTGCAGATTGATGTAACTAAGTACAAAGATTTTTTTTCAAAGATTGCGTTATTTTTATAGATTTTTAAACTCACATGATTTCATATTGGAGATAGCAGTTTTATGTAACGGCTACTTAATGTCAAAAGAAAAATTGCTCTGAGAGGAGGAACTTGAGCTCATTAGTCTCACTTGAGACTAATGTGAGGTGAGAATTTAATTTATGCCCTATATTTTTGTGCAATGACTCAAACCAGCTTCAACAGCGGGGAATAACATAATCAAATTCAAGGTAATTTAAGTTGTCTGTTTGCTCAAGTTGTTCCTTGAAATATTAGTTCCCATAGGTAAAAAGATATAAAAGTATGCGCCTAAATTAATATGTTTGAATAGTGCCATAAAGATTTAACAACAAATCATGATGAGGTATATATCTAGATGTAGGCAGTGTATACCATGTTATAGCAATTTATGGATCGCCTTCTTACCTGATGCACTGAAAAAGCTATCACAAGGTAAAATTGCGAACAGTAGGCTGTCTATGGTATCTATGTTGTTGCTTATCTTAGCAGCACGCTTGTCATGTGATCTGGCCTTGATTTGAAGGGCTTCTGCAGAGTCCAGATCCTTTGTGAGTAGTGGCTACAATGCCCCCTGCTTGTTTTAATAACTGATTCTTCAATTGCTGGTTATCATCTGCTTCTTTTATCATCTCATATTTTTAATAAAAATATATTTTTAGATTGCAAAGGTTGCTATTTATTTTAATCCTTGCAATATCATTAAGCATTGACATAGATATAGAAATGTTTGCACTCTGCATCATCCTAGCCAAGAGTTCTCCTAACATCTGTTAGTTTAATTCTAGAACACATAAATAAATTATGCTTGTCAACTTACCGTGACTTTTTCATCCTATGATAGACTTGTAACTGCAGTTAATTTTGTTCAAAATGATTGAACATTTTGGAAAAGAATGTTTGGAAGGAAGTAGATATCATATTTCTAAATTATTGGTGATATTCAGTGCTATAGTATTCTTATTCCCTGCTACCCCCTCCCCTCCTGATTGTTCTGCTGAGGTTGATTCTGTCCAACAATATTATGCTGTCTATCCATTAACAGTTCAAGTGAACAAGATATTTCAGATATTTCTAAAAGTAGGATGATGCAGGGCTGAATGCCTAATAGGTGTCCAGTGAAGCTGCATGTGTTTCATTATCTTGTTATCAACACATTTGCTAATGTAGGAAAACTTTTTTTAATTGAAATTGATTTGACCGAACGTGAGGTACTAGGTCCAACAAATTACAGTATGATAATAATCTCATCTCAGTCTTACTAAAAGTCCAAGGATATTTAAGGATGTTAGCTCTGGTATTCCAAATAGTTTTGGTGTTATTGATGTATCCTATGATTTATTGCTATTTACTAAATTCTATTTAAAATAAATTTTAGTATCATAAAATATTTTTCTGCTTGTCTCTAATTTTAGAGTTACTTAATAGTGAAACAATCCTCGTCAAAATATATGAGATAAAGATAATCTGAATTTCAGTACCACAAAAAGTTGTTCAGTTAAAGACAGATTCAAGCATAATGTAAGTAATGTGAATGTTTGTATTGGAATCCTGAGGAATATTGCCACTGATGAAACCTTTTTCCAGTAGTGCCTTCTTTGTGAGAGCGAAAGACATGCATCCTCTGGAAACCAGTTTTAGTAAATAGTTTTCTTCAGAGTTAAAACATGAAGTTTTCCTGAACTTTCTGGTAAATTTGAGATATTAGTCAACAAACTTAATGTTCTTGTTCTTGTAAGTTAGAGTACTGGTGGTATTGTTTTGTCCTTGATTACATCAATTACCCAATTTTTTTCTTTCGTGAGGGTGTTTCATCTAGATAAATTTGGCTTCACAATAACTTTTGCACTTATAATGCTCAAAACCACAAATTTAATTCAGAACCTTATTTCAACTATGACATTTTATAATAGAAAAAAATCTTCTATTTGATCTCTGTAATGAATCAGATTTCATGAAAATACCTTACTTAAAAAATGATTGAATTAAAAATATTGTATGATGTTAACACAAGTATTAAATGTTTATCAGAATAGACTGAGAGAATGACAAACTAGGGCCAGAAAGAATGTTCTCTATTAACTAATACGATGTTTTATCCAAAACAAGCCATAGCATTTCCTTGAACAAATTCTAACTGCTAGTGGTGTGAATGTGGTTAGACTTGTGACTTTGAGAAAGGAGCTTCCTCCCTATCTTAAAATGTTATGTGCTTGAAAATTAGCTGTTCTAAAGGCTGATTATCTTCACTGCTACTCTTCCAGTTACATCTTTTTTAAATACAGATGTAACATGGTCTGCTTGTTTCTCTTTTTTATTACCTTCTGTATATGCATTCAAGTATTGTTTTAGCCACTATAGACTCCTATTAGATATTTGGCAATGCTACTGCTCACGTTGTACTCACCTCTAACACTCATGACACTCTTTCTGTCATGCCAGGAAAAGAGTTTGTACAGATGTATAGTAGACTGGAATGGGAAACTGATCTGGCAGAAGAGCAGTCAATGGGAAAGAGGCGTGTTGGAGGAAGAGGAAGGAGAATGACAAAGTGGTAAGATAGAGAATGCTTTTCCTCTGTAACAGAAATTTAAGTTAATAGTGAACTAAAGGCTTAACCTCATCGTTACACTACAATACGATGAAAATTTGCACTCAGATGACTGTTTGTTCTGGTTCTTGCTAGCCTTCATAAAATTCAGTGCTTCTGAAAAGAAAGATCATTCTCACAGAAGTGGAACATGTCATATGCTGTAGCAGTATTTTAGATGTTAGAGAGCATTTACTTCTGAAAACATTGGTGACTCTGGAGCATCAAATGAATAAACAGAAGTTTTGAAAACAACCTCCTGGATTCAGTAAAATACTTTTGCCTTAAGTTTTAAAACCAGATTTTTTCACAATGAGATGTCATTAAGTTTAAATACAGGACAACATTTTACTACCAAAGCAGTTTACTTTCTCATTTGTCCAATAGACAATGTTTCAATACTTACTACATGGGTTTATCCATTTAATTGCAAAACTATGACTGATCTGCTGTCATATGGTGCGCGTGGTTGCGGGTGTAACTGGAGAAAATGATAATGAATTTGATGAGCAATAGGTCTGCTCAATATTAGGATGAGTCTAGAATTCTGTGGGTAGATGTTTGACCTTTCAGTGTTGGATTCAGTAGGCATTGAGATTATTTTTTGCCAATTCTTACGTTTATGATTGTTCTTCCATTGTGTAGTACATTCAGAGACACTAGCACAGAAATAAGATTCTTCGGTTTTAGTAATGTGTTATCATGTAATGTGAATTCTATGGCTTTACCCACTGAAAGTTTCAGCATTGCTTTCTAATCCCATCTTTCAGCCGAAGACTGGCTATAACGTATTAGCATTGACTTTCAACTTGCTAGCCTCAGAGGAATACTGCAAAACATAGACACTACTAAGGATTGTCGTTTACTATTTCAACAGTTAAAAGCTAAAAATACTCTTCCCATTTCTTGCATAAAGATAAATGATACTTAAAAACAGAATCCTTATTCAAAAGTTGTATCAAGGATTTGCAAGGCTGAAAACTATATTTGTATTAAAGTCTTGCAGTGTTAATACTTCTTAAGGCAGATAATACTGCCTGCAGAATATGAAAAGAAGCGCAAAACTGG